>NC_134179.1:5971633-6283908 GCF_964188355.1 Buteo buteo | reverse complement strand
TCCTATGTCTATGCTAAGAGGCAGTATCATCTTAAGTAAGCAGTCACAATTAGCCTTTTCTCAGGGAAGAATTCTCTTTGCCGAATACCTAAGCTGTCTCTGTTATTTTCCATTTTTAGCTTTTAGATAATAGAAGAGCAATGAGAAGAACTGAGTATTAGTTTTTCATCATTTATGCTTTCCACAGTGTGGAGGTACTCACAGCAAGCTCAGAAATAGAACTGTCAAAAATCCCCTTGACTTCAAGAGGGTTGGAACTTTGTCTAAGATGTTTCCACATTTTTTTTAAAAATCCATTTATATTGTGTTACTGATCTGTCACCTTAGACATTCTTCTTAATTTACTAAGGCACTGCAGCTTAAACAACAGGAGGAGAAGCTTAAAGAAAACGTAGTTACCAGCTGAGCTTTGCTGATCAGATTTGGCAGCTTTAAAGCCAATTAATTTTCTGTTCAAACCTCCTTCAGTAAAACTGGAAAGCGGATAGTGATGGGATAGGTGCCAGTTGGATTTCATGTGTAGCTCATTCCTCAGAGACAGAATGAATGAGCTTTCAGTTTCACATCAGAAGAGAGTAAAAAATGTGGTTTATTTCTCCCAATAAATACTAAAATACATGAGAGAGGTAATGAGTGGAGAAACATCATTAGCAGGGTAGGCAAACAGTAGACAAATCGGAAAACAGTAAAATTTTATTTTCTAATGATTTAGAAGAAAAACAGTGTGTAATGAGTCTTCCCATATAGAGAGATATTGAGTGGAACACTGAAGGACAGCCAACAGAGAAACGCTCTATATTTTTAGCCAGCAAAGTAATTATGGAAGGCTCCCTTTTAAACATGAAGAGATTTATGTGTGAAAGCAACCAGTAAGTGGATATTTCCATTGCTGAAATATTTTTTAACTTCAAAAGAGAAGAGACTGGTTTATTTTCAATGGATGTTTTAAACTTTCTGAATTTACCCCTTCAAGCTGGAACTTTATAAAACTACATATTTTATTCATTTTACTTGGTCAGTGTTTATTTTTTTATATATCCTGACATAGATTTGTGCAGCAAAAACAGAGGCTTTATAGCTCTTAGCAATTTAAAAACGTTTTAATAAAACACCTATTTCAAATTCTTACAGAGCTTTGAATGACTTCCCTTTAATAAGCATAACCACACTGTTCATAATCTCAGGTAGGTTACTATGGCTGTACCTACTGACTTTACTTCCAATGTCTCTTCAAATTCTAAAATCCCCTTACTACCAGAGATCCCACCCTAAATTATAACATGTAATGACAACCAACTGCATAAGAAATCCCTGTAGAAAAACAAGAGTCATCATTTAGACAAGTATGTCTTGAATTTAACTGCACTTGAATGCCAGACTAAGCAGTTCTGCATTCTTCTAAGAAGTATAGTTTTACTAATCTTTGTTGGATTTTTATGAAGTTTTTAAATGGAGCAAACTGCTGCAACAGTAACACTATGGGTCTGTGGCCTCTTGATCTGCCAAGGGAAGAAACTTAGATTATGTGATCCAATAGTTTTCTAAGTTCTGCTTCTTAATAATACTTAATACTAGAGCCAAAGGTTTGCAATTTAGATATATTAGCCACATAAACTAAATCTAGATGATCTAAATCCAGGTGATCTAAAAAGGTTGCATAATTTTCCCAAGCACAAACAGATAAAATGCAACAAGATTCTGACTTCGATAACAGCCAGATATTTAAGAGTAATGAATTTTGTGCAATTTTTCTTTAAAGGCTTACATAAACAACTATAGGTAAATTTCTTGCTTTTTGTCATTATTATAGATGATCGTAGATTTTAGAAACACTTAGCGCAATACTCTAGGAAATTTAACTTCAAAAATCTTCTCTTTTTCTTGACTTTCTTCTGTTTAAACAGCATTACAAAGACTGATTGCAAAATGGGATGCAATGAGGAAAAAGTAAGGGACTGGTAAATATGATGTAGACCAGTGGTGAGATTTTTGAAAGACTTTAGATGCTAAAGATGCAGATAGGCACCTTATGGGATTTTCAAAAATTCCTAAGCATGTAAGGCGCTTACATGCTTAGGCACTTTGAAAATCCTACTAAGTACATATCTGCATCTTTAGGTATCTAAATACCTTGGAAAATCTCACCCTAGATGTCCAGTTTCTCTCATTATTTGTTTTAAATAGTATCAGTTTGACAGGTAGAACATTTACTTGTGACTTTTATCTAATAAAGGGGGGAAAGGAGGATTGATTAAGTCTGAAAGGATTTAAAGAGAAAACTAATACATAGTACTGGGGTAAAGATATATTTATATCTCATGCTAGTAACAGGACTATCTAGCACTTTTCTTTATTACATTAGCCTCACAATTTGTACAAATGATGCTTTGCACATTTTATGTTTCATCTTTTTTAACAGAGTCAAATGACAAGAAAGAAGTGGTGCTCAAAAAACTCCATAAGCACCCTTAAATAAACTGGATATGCAGCAAACAATACTGAAGTATCTAAATAACAAAATATAAAAGCAGTGTAATTCTAGATTATGTTAACACTATCTAGTTATTTATTGACATTACCAGCAAAGTTTTGATGATGTGCTTTTATGTTTATATCAAAAAGGCCGTAGTTTCATTTGAAAAGCTGTAGAAGTATTAAAATATTTTTTCAAATTAAGACTTTATACCTCTTTATACATTTCCCAAAGTTGTATTCTTAATAGAACTTTCCTATTTCTAAGCCGATCTTTTCAATCTATTTATATTCTGAGGCAAAATGGAAATGAGATTGCAAGTACATTCTACTCAGATTTTAGCACCAAAACATTTTCTAAAGTACAAAGAAAAAAACCAGAAGATGGTTAATATGAAATAATCTGAGGTCCTTTTCCACTTATATTGCAAAATTCTATGTTTCATAGAAATATTTCTGTACTATGTTCTAGAGCGAAAGACTGGTTGTGACAATAAAAGAAAAAAACATCCCTTAGCAGTGACAATTAGAAATACCATGGCTGCTTCTGAATTCAGTTGTATTGAACTTCCATAGCCTTAAAGCCAAGAAATACAAAATTCATTCTACTTTCTTTTTCAAATGCTTCCAATATTTTCTAGGGATGGAAGCATAGGGGCCGCCTAAGCAATGGGTCAACAAGTAAAAAAAAAGATGTTTTAATATGTAAAATCCTTGGAGTCATAGGATTTAAAGTGGATGTTTAGTATTGTTTTTTACTGACTACCACTACCCTACTTATTGTATCTACTTATTTTGAAAAATAAGTTGCTGCTTAAGTTGTTGAAATTTTCCTGAACTGTTAGAAATATTTATGTAAGACATTTATGAAACATTCATCATAGCACTCATCATAGTTTATATTTTAATACATAAAATATACTACCAGTTTTGCTCTGCATTTCTCTAACCTAACAAGCTCCGTTTAGCTTTGCAGAGTATTTGCGATCACAGTGAATCTCTGTTTCAGACTCTCCCTTTTCTGTTTTAAGTGGTTTTCTATGGTCCTCGTTTCTTTTAAGATTCCATCAAGTTCTCGGAGATAAGAAGCATCCATCGCTGCTCTCTCACTTAATTGAAAAAATCTGTAGTTAAAATCAGTACTAACACCATTAACTTTCTCACTACTTAGAAAGGCTTTTAAGCTTTTCTTAAAAATGTGTTGTCTATCAATACTTAGTTTCTGACCAAATTAGCTCTCTGTTGTAAGAGAAAGCAGCATTTTTCTTTCAAGATCTGTGTTCATTAGTTTTCAGTGCTAATTTCTCTAACCTGCAGCCACAGTAATCCATTTTAGAGAAGTCAGAAAAGTGCTGTACAAATAGGACAAAGTTAACTTGCCTTAAAATGTGAGCATATTTTGATAACAAGTTCATAATTTCTTTGTTCATCTCTGTTAAAAGAAAAACATAATTTTATTTAAACATTTGAACGAATTTTCATCTCAACATCAAATTAGGTAATTACATAGTTACTTTCAGTATGTTTAATACATCACCATTTAAAACTTTTTCCAGTGGTTCAGGTTTGCAAAGGGACTGCGAGCCTTCAGAAGAAGCCAAATCTGTTTTGTCAAGGGACGACAACAGAGGATTTTCTGAAGCTTCATTCTAATAACAGAGCACATAGAAAAATGCAGATTCTAGGACTTAAAACAAGCTTAGCATAGATAGATAGAGATTAACTGAGAAAAAGAAGAGTTTTAAAAGGATCTTGAGAGACGGTTTTCAGAGAAAGTGCAAGCATTGTCTTCACGGCATCTACATTATCCATCATGAAGAGGCACAGCATCTAGGGGCGGGGGTGGGAAGTACCAGCTTGAGATCTGTGCTTTTATCAGTAAAAGCTGGTGTACTTCAGAAGCTCACTCTCAAGAAGCCCTACATAACTGCGTTGCAGTGCATACCCAATTTTGTTGATCTTCAAACACTAAGAGAAATTTTACAGTCTCCTCATACAAGAAAGCCATATATGTTTCCCATAACCTACATAAACTGACATGGAGCTCTATGCCCTCTCCCCTTGACAGGAACCCATAGCAATGCGAGAACTTGGGGGTGGGGGGTTGCATCGCTCCTCTGGGGCCAGAAGAAGGGTCCAGGCCCTCCCTCCCTTCCTCACACAGTACTGCTCACCTCCATCTCTTTTTTACGTTTACTTCTATTTTCATCAGATTTTTGTGTGTTGCTTGTCATCGTTCCCTGATAAAAAGTACAACGTCGTATTCAGTAAGCGGTTATCCTGTGCAACTGGAAAATATATCTGTATATTAATGTGTAAAACCAGTGCTTCTATAAGCTCCCCTGCAAAGGAGCTCTCCTCCTCACTGGAGAGAGGCAGAAGCTCGAGGCAGGGCAAGAGCACCGATCCGGGCTGGAGGCAGCGGGTCCAAGTCGCCAGCCGTCCCAGGCCAGCCTGGGCCGGCCTGGGCAGGGTAGGGGCTCACAGCCCAGGTGCTCTCAGGGATGCCGAGGGGTGCCCAAGGCCGGCCTCGAGCTGCTGAGGTCCAAAAGGGATCTGTCCCTCGCCAAGCTCTACCTATGCTTCCCCAGTACCCCGTACCCTTAAGGACGTGGGGGCACCCCCTCCGCCCAGGAGGTCTCCCCGCCCCCGCCCCCCCGCCCCCCCACCCCGTCCGGGCCCTCTCTCCTCAGGCAGCGCTGGCCCAGGACGGTTTAACGGTCCTAGCGGCCGCTGGCAGCCCTTAACGGCCGGCGCGCGGGAGGGCGGCCGCGGCGGGGGAGCTGAGGGGCGATCCCCGCTCCGCATCCGCCCGGCCGCTGAGGCAGGCTGGAGCCCGCCCGGGAGCCCTGCCCCGGCAGCTTGCAGCCCTCGGTTTGCCCGGGACGCGGCGGCTGGAGGAGGGCCGGCTCCGGGAAAGGGTAGGAGATGGGCCGTCCTGCCCGATCCCGCCGAGGCCTCGACAGTCGGGCCCACCTCTGGAAGGCGAGCTAAGGAGAACGCCTGCGAGGCTGACGGCTAAAACCTCTCCTGTTCCAGCCGTCCCAGGAAGAAGCGTTTCATCCCAATTATGTGTCTGAGTTACAGCGTGATGAGGCTGCCTGTAGCTACTTAAAAGTGTTGCGCTGTCCACTGGAACAATTCCAGTCATATTTTGTCTTCTGAGCGGCTGTGACGGATCTAGTCACGGTTTGAATCACTGGAACGTTTTGGGATGACAGTGAAATGCCAGACGAGGCTAGATTAATCCGTTTCAAAAGGCAAGCCATGAATTAGTAAAATCCGAGAGATTACTGTCACTAAAATGAATAACGCCACTAAAATTAGACAACGGCTGAGACCAACTTTTTTTCCTAAACAATGGAAAATAAGAGTGCATTTTACTTATGTTGTGCTTCACTTCTGTAGGTAAGCTGTATTTTGTTTCATCAAGATATGACTGAGTCAGATTGCATGATGAGGAGGCTTGCTTACAACAGGCAGAAACTAGACACAATGATTCAGCAGAGCTCTTCTGGTATTTCACTTTGTGTGGCCAGCCAAAAATATTAAATGCTATATCAAGTTACTACTTTCCTAAACCCTGGCTTCATTAGCTACAGTGAAGAAAATCATTGCAAGATGTGAAGTTGTCCTGGAGTAGAGGGAATTTTTCCTCTGGGTTTTTTGCATCTTTAACTTCCGTTTTTAAGGGAAGAAAGGGTCTTAACCTTACATACGTTATCCAAATAGGCTCTGAAAGTCAAACTCAGGACAAGAAATGAAACTGCTGAAAGAACAAGAACTAAATACTTCCCCAAAGTAGAAAAAATTTCGAATATGCTGCCATGGCCCACTTCATTAAATTCTCCAAAAATATTAGAGATTTTTAAGTTATTAGCAACACTATCTAAACATTAAGAAACAGATATGAAAGAATCACTAGGAAAATGTTCTTAAAGTGTTTACCTAATTGAGTTACCATTAGTATGTTAAGACATTTTTATTAACAGATCACCTGAATTAAAATAATTGAAACATCTGAATTGTTTTACCACTTTCAGTACCTTATGGATGTGATAGTCTATGGAGAAAGCTCAGACTAAAAAAAAAAAAAAAACACTATTGGAGCCATTACTCTAAATGTAGTTCCAGTTCCTTTAAGATTGGAGATATTAAAATGCTAGGAGAAAAGAAAGCTTAAAACTTACAATAGAAGCTATTGTTATGTGTTAGACCCTGGTCCTTGTAAGTGCAACTATGTACAGACTAAGAGAAGAAAACTCCTTTTATTCAATGTGCTAAATAACCTAATTGAAATTTTAGGATCTCAAAGGTTGACAAGAAACACCAAGTCTTCCTTCTTGATAGTTTTGTATAGAACATCAATACACCAGCAGTTAATACAAAATAAACAATGCTGGCTGACTGGCATTGGTTTTGGTGCTTTTGCACAAATTTTGGTACCAAGTACAATATTATTTAATGTTTCACTAGTGATCTGAATGTAAATTTAAACTTAATGAGAAAAAATGGATAAATGATAAATAATTATTACAGCTTTTTTTTTTTTTTTAAAGAATATATTTTCACAGTGAAATGAAAAGTTAGGTGTCTGGGAACAAGAAATGCAAGCAGTATCAGCCAAATGGAGAACTCTCCTGAATAAAGCTCTGGTGCCCAAATTTTCAAAAAATGTTAAAAGTCAACTGGAGTGAAGAAAAGAGACATTAATATTATTTTGAAGCTGAAGAAAATTATTCAGAGGTAGAAACTTAAAGGGCTGAAGATGTATATTTTAGTTGAAAAAGACCAAGAGGCAGTTTGATCATCTTCACGGGAAGGAACTCTTTGTTACGAAATGGCTCTCAGGAAAATGTAGAGAAATGGGTGACCAGAACCAGAAGGCAGTTAAATTTAGAAAGATTTTTTTTTTCCTTGTAAGAATCAACCATTCAAATAAAGTACCAAGAGGAACAGTAGAATTACAGTTGTTGTATATAGAAATCAGCTAGACCTAGGTGTTTAAATCAAATTTGGATCTCTCCCTGGTATACAGGTTTCGGTAAACACAACTTCACACATGTACTGAATGCCATGTAACAAAACAGGAAGTTGAAAGGGGATGATATAATATTGCTGTCTGGTTGGAATTCAGTCAGTGTAACTGAGTGTCTGTAAATAGTGATATATACTTACCTGAAAGCAGTAGCTGCCAAAAATGTATTTTTCTTTGTCTGTCAGAAACAGGAGGTTTTACTCTGTTGCTGAATTCCTGTGCTTTTTTAAATTCTTCTGAATCATTTTCATTAGTTTCTTTCAACAACTTTAAAGAAAGAAGATAAATTTCTGTAGCACACATAGTTTTTGTTTATCTTAACCTGTCAGAGAAATACACTGCTCTCTGTGTGTAGAACAGTCGAAATCCATGGTTATTAGTAAAACGGTCAGTATTTCTATTTTTAGGATTATTATTTCAGATGAGGTTGAAAGATGCACCCTTTGACCTCAAAATGATCTCCCTAGATTTATCATATAGACATTAAAGCATGCCCTACAGAAATGTACTGCACTTCTTTTGCTGTTGTTTTCCTCCAAGAACAGTAACAGGCATGCAGACATGCAAGAGAAAGTCTTAGGTTTGGGTTTGGTTGGCATTTTGGAGGGGTTGGGGTTTTGGGGGGGAGAGGGGGGTGTATTTCCTCACCCCCCGCGCTAAAACTTGAGCAGTTTACTCATTGAGCTACACAGCTGAATACTCTAATGCCTTGGCTAGTCAGCATTATAAACAGAAAATTGAGGCATGGAGATTCCAGTTAACACTTCCAAGTTCTACAAACTATACAAAATATTGGTTAATTATTCATTCCCAAGTTCACTTTCCTGGTTTTTATGGCCTTAATTGTCCCATCGGTACACAGCATTTGCCATTACAGTTTACAGCAGCATTTGTTGTATTAAGCGCTTCACAACCACCAAAGGCAGCACTTAGATTCCAAACAGCATCACACCTTGGAACTGCAGCAGGTAGGTCTAAGTAATGGCTATCACCGTTTTATTTATTTGCAATTAATACACACCTGGGAAACAATTTACAGCTGGTAAATTTGGAGCTATCTATTAATCTGGCTTCGACTACTAGCCAGTTTCGGGCCGTTCATTTCCCTGAGAGGAACATAAATTCCTCCCCTGCAGCTACTTATGTACAAAGGGATGGAAGATAATTTGAAGATTTCGCACCAAACGGCAGTAATATACTCCTCAGTAAAGAACTAGATACACGCTATGTGTTCTCAATCCTAAACTGGCTTTCCCCAGGGCAGACGCAATGTTTACGGGCAACTTGCAAGTGTGTGGAGAAGGGGAAGTCTACGCACTGGCGGCTGGTACCTGTTTCAAAACTGCTGCTTGAGACTTTATGGACCAAGCAAACGGACCGTAACACGCTAGTGTAGAAACAAGACGTGTCCTCTGACGACATCTGTGCGAGATAAAGGCAGTCGCAAAAAGCTCCCTTTCTAACCTCAGATTTTGCATGATGTGCTTTCTCCCCCGAGGAGGGGAAGTGCCGCAGAATAAGTGCAGACGTAGACAGATATCTTGGGAAAGAGTCCTAATTTCCTCTGCAGCTTGTTCAGTCGGCTCATTTTGTCGTACGGTGATGCAAGCCGCTATAAAAGCCCCCTCCCTAGATCGCCCTATCAGCCGCCACCCACGGCAACAGAGATCGCCCTCCTCCTCGCTCGCGGGAACGCACGTGAAGCAGACAGGGCGCTGACGCCCGCCTCAGGAAAAGCCGCAGCGCCTCGGCCAGACGGGACCGCGCAGCCCCGCGCCTGTCGGCTCCGCGTCCGTCCCCCCGCACCCAGGTACGCGTGCGAGCGGCCCGGGGTCGCGGCCCGGGGCTGGGGGGTGGTGACGGGACACCGAAACGGGCGGGTTCCGGCTGCGGGAGCGGGAGTCGGCTGTCCCCGCGCCTCCGCCGGCCGCGCTCGCCCTTCCGTCCCGCGGCCCGCCGAGGAGCGAGGGAGGCTCGCCGCCGCCTCTCCGCCCTCGGCCCGGGGCTGCGGCGGCGGAGCGGCTCTGCCCGCCCACCCCAACCGCTCGGCTCGAAACTGCGAGAGCACCCCGGCCGGGGAGCACGCCGCACCCGGGATCGACTGCGTGAGGCGGAGGGCCCCGCACCGCTGCCTGCTGGGGCAGAGCAGCCCGCCCGACCCGGCACGGGGGTACGCCGCTCCCCGCGAGGGGCGGAGATGCTCGCTCCTAGCGCGTTCGCGACGCGGCGGGGACGTCCCGCTGTGGGACCGGCAGCTATCCCTTTCTTGCGGTCGCGGCAACCGGCAGACCCTTGCCCTCCGCCGGGGGCTGGCGACGGAGGGCGTCGCTGAGCTGGGCCGCAGGCAGGCTGCGGGCAGTGGCCCCTCCGCGGGCAGTGGCCCCTCCGCGGGCAGTGGCCCCTCCGCGGGCAGTGGCCCCTCCGCGGGCAGTGGCCCCTCCGCGGGCAGCAACTTGCCCTCGGGGAACCCGCGGTGGGCCGGGCTCCGCTTCAGCACAGGCGCCGAGCGGGTCACGATCCGCCGGGGTGCGGCCCTGCTCTTCGCCTTCCCTCCTGGCTGTCCGCGGAGCAGGTCATTACACGCTGCATCGAACTGTCAGCTAAAACGCCTTATAGCTTCTAACGTTCCTTTCGAACGTGCTCGGTAGAAGGTCTAACCATTTCTTACTACGTATCAGGGCAAGAAATGTAGTCGTTTATGCGTCTTGCTCATTAAACCAAGGGCCACCTTTTCCTTTAATCCTTTATCAATAAGTCCTGCCTGTGCCCTCCCCTCTGCTTTAGAGAGTAGCCCTTGACTTCTTGGTTTACCTCACTACATCTGAGGCATGCACTGTTTGATATTGTGGTATTTTTGTTTCAAAGGCTTGGGGTACGCATGGTTGGAAAAAAAGATGCAGTCCTCTGCTATGAACCTGAGTGTCTCTTCTGCACAGACCAGCTAGAACTATAGACCATATAAAAAACGGGATGAGGAAAAAAAATTGCTCTCAAATACATTCCTCAAAGTGCTTTACTAGAGGGACAAGGAAATCACTGTGATTCCCCCACCCCAGTCCCTAGGGTTCATGTGTGTGCTTATTTATTTCTGTTGGCATTGCTCAGTTGTTATGTATAAGAAGTCTTTCCCACGTGGTGAAAAGAGCCTTGGAAGTAAGCCAAATGTTTTGACTGCACAATAAAATCCCAGTGCAAGAGCCAGGTCTTCCCGTTGTTTGCCTAGCTTTAACACATTTAATACATTTATTATTTCTGTGGCTAGTGCAAGGGGAAAGAATGCCCTGACAGGAGTTGGTCAGTTTGAATTAAGCACTTCATATTCTAGACTACTTACAAAAAGTGACTTCAGTGTTTTTACAATCACTGTTGTTGGCTTTGTTTATTTGATGCTGTCTGATCAACAAGTTTTTGTGCATTCTGCTGTTACTGTCTCTTCCCATGTATTGTATACAGAGGCTAGGCACATAGCTGCTGGCTGAAGACTTCTAAAGGTTAGATGCAGTGATGGTGAATGTCAGTGTGCCTGTTACTTTGTCCATCTGGCCAAAAATTTTACACCAATCACAAAGCCAAGTAAATCAGATCCTGCAGATAGTAAAGTAGCTAGTTGTTATTTTCAGAAAGTAAAATGCCTTTATTTCTAAAAATGTAGATAAAACAGGTAAGAACATTCATACACAGAAAGCATTTTAGGAAAATTAACAAAAACAATTACTAAGTTGCAGACCAAAATGAAACAGGAAGGAAAGTGATACCTGCATTTCACAAAACTAGTGGCATGGAGGAGGACATTTTAAAACTGTTTACCACCAGAAAAGAGAAAGAATGAAATTCTTTGCCACATCTTCCTCTGTCATATTGTAATTCCCTTCATTCTTACTCTCACTTTTCCTTAAAGGTAGGAGATGCCATTTTAATTTTGAAGAGGATATCACCATCAGTTTTAAAATAAAAATATTTTAGTGCTTTTTTCTTAGAATTATTCCTTCCAACGGCAACCATCCCAACAGCAGTAAAATTACTGAAATGCTAGACTTTACAGTTCAAGTCCCAGTCAAGACAGGTGACGCCACAAAACTTTTGGTTTATTTTGTAATTTTTTCCCCTCATGCACTGCTACAACAGAAGATATGGAGACATTTGTGACCTGCAAAGCAATACAATCCATTCAGATTTATCTCTTTTCTGCCAGCATAAACAGAAACTTTATGATAGAAGAAAAGGGATGGGTTCACTTGCAGGTAAATGGAATGGGTATAGCAAATGCATGACCATCACTGTTCTTTTGTTTTATACATTAAACATATACATTGTTTTACCCATTAAACAGACTGAAGGTGTGACATGGTCTCAGTCACTATGTCAGAAAGCTAAAGAATATAAAGTTAACCTGTCTGGCTGTTAACTGTACGAGGTTGAGGATATGAACAAAGCTAAAAACAATTATTCTTCTGGAGTTCTTGGAGGGGCGATGTATGTTGACATTAGAAGCAGAGTGCAGCCCTGGGCTAGTTCTAAATTAACCCTGAAGTGTGTAGAATGGGGGGCTGGAATCTCTGAGGTGCAGATGCTGGCTGGTCTTTAATGGTAAGTTCGGGGGGGTGGGGGAGTGTAAAATGACTTGTTATTCCCAAGGGAAATATATCTTCTTCACTTTTCTGTGTGCCACTCTTTCAAGAGAATAGCTGTGAAATCAAGCTCAGAATTCAACCTGAGTTAAAACAAAGTTAAAACACCATAAGTAAATCACTGCTACTGCAAAATAAACTACATCCCAACTTCTCTGGGAACCTACACAATTCCAGGTCAAGATACAAAAGATACGTGCCTTTCCAAGGGGCAGTCAAAGGTGGACTAAGTTTTGGGTATTTTGGAAGCTCTGTCTTTTATAGAGGGAACCTGGAAAGATCAGTCTGTGTAGACTTAATATAACCTTTACGGCTTAATGGCCAGTAACAGGGTGCTTAATCCAGTCTTGGTCACTTCCCTATTTGAAAATTAGAAACAGAAAATCAAATGGCCATGATATGAAGATAATTTTTGCAGGCCCAAGAGAAGAGAACTAATTTGATGAAATATGTTCATGGAGCTACTTACTAACATTCTCATAGAAATAGAAAATGGTAATGAGTATGATTTATTCCTGTGTAACATCACGTAAGTCAATGAAAAGTTTTGTAAAATAACAGAACTTGAAGGATGCTCTACGTTATTCTAAATAATGATAAAAGGCAACAGAGGAGGACACCATTTAAAGATGCAATTTTTCAACAGGTAGTGAAACACGCCAGCCCTATTATAGTATTGTGCACTAGACGAGAACTAGCCCAAGGACTCCCTTGCCTTATAGAGTGAGAAGCATTGTTCTTAACTCTGAATCCTCTCCATGTGTTTTTGGCAGAGTGAAGATGAGTGGTGAAGAGATTCTTGTGTGTGCAGTACAACTTGGAGAAAATTTCTGCCTCTATTTTGCAGGTAATTACTACTCACTGCTGAAAGAGACACACTGTGTCTTCTTTCTGCATAGAAGATCAAAAGCTGATACACAATTCAATCCTTTCCTTGGGCTGGCAACCCTGGTTTTGTGGAATCCTGCTCCCTGCCCCCCCCCCCCCCCCCCGCCATGTTGCCTGAGCAATCCTCAAAACAGTTACAATCCCCACCACTTAGAAGAATGCTAGTTCTTAAATTATGGACTCAGGCTGTTCACTGCAAAAAGAATCTGAGACAGCTGTCCCAGCATTAACAGGTCAGTATCATATTATTGCTGAACACCTTAAGCATTTAATAACTTTTTCTGTTTGAATACTGATTAAAACCAATTACTTTATCAGTCTGCTTTCACCTAATTTTTCCATAAGCTTCAGTCTGAAGTATTGTTAGCCAAGTATCTGAGTCAGTGGAATATTCGTTGCTTCATACAATACATTCCTGTAGAGGACACTCGGAAGGGTTGTAATACTGTGGGGTGGACTTGGAATAAGTGGATAACTTCCAATCTTGCAGGATAAAGTTAGTTAGAAAACAGTCTGTTCTTTAGAAGCAATTTGTAATGACTGTTTCCTGTCCTTTTGCTCACTTAGAATAAAAGTGCTGATGAAAACAAAACTTTGTATGCCGTTTATTCCTTGGTTATAGGCTTAAACTGACCTGAGTTGCTCACCCTTAAGTAACCCTAAAATATTTTGCATGCCTCTTCGTTTAGTGGTAACTCCAGTTCCCAAATGACTGATAGTTTCATCATTCTGTTGAATTTGTCATGCTTACAAATAAAACACTCTGTAGTTAGAACAGCTCAGCTTGGCGAGTTAGTGATACTGGGGAGTACAACTGGAAATGCGTAGGTGGCTGGCTGGCTTCCAATCTCACAGAACAAAACTGGGTAGAAAGTAGTTTCTTTTGTGGGTGCAGAGCTTAATGTTGTTTTTTTCTTTCTTTTTTTCATTGCTCCCTTGGAACCAAGATGACGATGGTAAGCTGAAAGCTCATTTATTAACATCATTATCAATTTTACCTGAACTAACCTGCTCATGCTTACTAACTCATAAATGCTTTGTGTACCTTGGAGAACAACTTTTCAAACTGGTAACAGCTACTGTAAAAAAGAGAGCTACAGCTCATCTTCTCCTTCTGAAGTTTATGTTGCTTTATTTCCTCCTAAGGTACAGGGTAGTGGCTTCCCTAACAGAAGGACCTTTTAATGCAATTCTAATTGCTGGGCAAAAGAGGGAACTGGTGCCTCTGAACTCTCACTAACAGGCAGAGTAGCTTTTCTTGCTTATATATACAGACTGCTATATTCTGGGAAATCCTTGTCTTGCCTGGGTTGCTACAAGCCAGAGGTGGAAAGAATTACTTGGCCTCCATTCTGTTTGAGATTGGCATTCTAAGAACTTATTTCACCTGGTATCCTTAATGACAAGATTAAGCCTGTAGTAAACTGTCAAGATCTTAAATTACAGCTAAAATATTTGACCCTCTTTGCTCTAATATTTCTACAGGGCTAGAATGTGATGCCTTTTGTAAGGAAAAAATTCTCCACCGAGTCCTTCGAAATGTAAATAGCCAGTTGCTTGTGGTTCGACCAGATTTAAACATGGCAGCTTTTGAAGATGTGACGGATCAGGAGATGAAATCTGGTACACCATTTTTCAAATATATACTATAACCATTGCACTATTTCTTTATTCTAGATGTGCTTTTGTTCTTTGTAATCACTGACTCTAAATGATGAGACTGAGAGTAAAGACTTAAACTTCATTTGTAAGAATAAAGCTAAGCTAAGAAAGCTGAAATTTTGTGTCTTCTGCATTGGTAATGGATTAGATTCCTGGATTAGACTTGAGGCCTGCAGGATGTCCCACGCAGAAAGGGGCTGCTAAGATTTTTGGTTAGCTCTGATCACAAACTGCATTCTTAATTCCTCTTTTTTTTTTTGTGTTGGATTACAAAAAAATCATTTTTAGGTTTAAACAGACAATGTATTTAGCACTAAAAGCTCTTACTTTCCTCTAATAGCAGTAGTTAACAATGTACTTATGGCTTCGGCTTAGATTTTGGGGGGGGGGGCGCTCAGCAATTAATTCAGAACTGTATTTGTTGAACATACTTATTTACAGATCACATGTATACAGATATAATCTTATTTACAGATGGCTATTTACAAATCGAATTCTCACTGTATGCATGCATGTAAAAGGATTTGAACATCCTACCCATACTAATGGGTACCTTCACATGCTTTCTTGCAAGTTCAAAATCTTGGTTATTGAATGATTGCAAAAAGTCAAATATGTGCTACCAGCAGTCGTAAAATTCCAAGTCCTGGCTCTCCTGTCAGGAAAAGTATCATGGGAAGACAGCAGTTGCCAGTGGAATGGTAAAACATAATACTGTTAAGTTGTTGCAGCTCTCTCCTGAGCAGACTATTAATAATAAGCAATTTACATTTAGGCAATGGAATGCATTTCAACATTCACTACTACAAAACTACCACACCTTCAGCAGGGATGCCTGTTGCATTCAGTGTCCAGGTAGAAGATAAAACTTACTACATGTGTTGTGAGAAAGAATGTGGAAAAATGATAGTTCGATTTAGGGTAAGTATTACTTTCCATACCTTATGTATCCATAAGTAGGAGGCAAAATTAAGAATTCAAACGTGTGAGCTGAAACAAAACTGCTCAGGTCTTATGCTGGGACTAACCCATTCCCTGTTTGTTCCTCAGGAAGGAGAAGTTCCCAAAGAAATTCCTGGTGAAAGCAATGTAATCTTTTTCAAAAAGACGTTTACATCTTGTAGCTCCAGAGCATTTAAGTTTGAATACTCACTAGAACAAGGAATGTTCTTGGCCTTTGAGGAAGAAGGCTCCTTAAGAAAATTAATTCTAAAGAAATTGTCAAGAGAAGATGAAGTGGATGAAACCACGAAGATATGTTTCTAACTTCAGTCAGAAAGAAAGTCACAACCTATAACATACTTCAACAGACTTAAAATATATTTTGGCTTTTTATAAAAGTAATCTTATTCTTCATCTGAGGCAAGCCATTTTTATGTTTTTAGCTACCATAAGTTAATACAAAAATGAGCATCTCCCAAAGAAAAATAAATTCAAATTCTTGGTAAAAAGAAGCAGAAGAATGTTTTCCAGTCAGATGGAAGGAAAGAGAATTGCACAATGAAGAAACAAGAATGTGCATGCCTGTATCATCCTGTATAGTATGATCCCTAAAATCTTTGCTGCCTGTTGATCAAACAGCTTTTGAGTTAGGTGTCTCATAGATGAAGTAGACCTATTTTGGGGAGGGAGAGAAAACAGCTTAAAATAACAGATTTCATAAGCAGACCATGCATCTGGCCAATAAACACTTTGACATTACTTTTTTGCATCAACATTATTTCCTGAGCGTCTTCATCAATCTCAGTTACACCGTGACATTCTCACCTTCAACTGAAGTAGAAACAACAGACAATTTTTAACTTTATGGAAATCTTTGCTCAGAGAACTGCTAACTTACCTGAACTATTAAAGTTCTAATATAGCTGTTTGTCCTCAGAGGACCCAAGAAAAAAAAATTATGCCTTTATGTAAAGGTTTTTAAAAGTTAACAGTAAATTGTAGGTTAGTGATGAAATGAAACTAACAATTTGGAACACGTGTAGATATGGCTGGCTCCCATAAGGAACCTATCTTATTTTGTGCATGTGACAATGCAGCACACGTTGGGGTCAAGCTGTGAACTCCATTTCACATTTGGAGCTGAGCAAGCACTGGATTTCACCAAAACTAGAATTAATGTAATGCATTCTGCATATTTAATATTGAGGAAATAATTGATATGTCATATATTGTTCTTTTCTTCTACATGTAAGTGTTGGTCTTCCTCTTCTGTTCCAACTCCAGGCAGTGATAACCTGGGGTCCTGGGTCTTCAACTTGCCATGCAGAAGAGCTGGTACAATTGTCCTACCTGATACAGGCAGAAGTAATCAGAGAAAACAGGAAGGCCTCTATCTGTCATGAAATGGAAGAAAATCTCAAACTTGCAGAAAAGATAAGACAAGTCTCAAGACTTGTTTTGGTAAAAACCAAAACAAAAATATAATTTCAGGGGCTTTAAAAAAGCACAGAGACAGGAAACTGCTCTGATAACCCTGTCTCATCTTTTCATGTTTTGCTGCCCCTGTCACTGCACCTATCTAGCTGCTACAGGAGCACCTAGAGGCAGTAAGAAACCAATTATTTAGAATCGGGTACAGCTACTGCTGAGTGCACTACCACTTAGGAAGAATTCACTGGAGGGGCTTAAACTCAAGAATGTATTTAACACATCTGGATATGCAGTAGGACTGACTCCTAGTTTTATATGCCTGATGAATGTTCAAAAATGGGATTAGACCAAATGGTTATGGCCATCACAATAACTAAGATCAAAAGTTTTAAGATCAAAAGTAATTACATGAAACTGATTCAATTTCAACAGGACAGAGGAACATGTGATTTGTAGAGAAAGCTGTAGTCATTACCTTTTAATTCTTGCCTCAGAAACACAATGAACTGGTCTCAGAGCTGCTAGCCCCTAACGTCATAGGTCTGGACAACTACATTCCCTGAGCTCTTATATAACTCATTTTTCATACAAGATATCTTAAATACCCCATACAGATGCATCTTGTGTTTGGTCTCAAAAGAAGAAATGTCAAACACTTTCTATGATACATGCTTAGATTTTACAGACGTACTTACCAATGGCTCATACATATGCATCTTCCTCATTATGACGAAATAATGAATGTTACATTGGTAATTAAATCAGACCACATCAGACAGAAGCAACCATCTCAATTCTGACCACAAGATTAGCAAAACAAAAGTGGCCAGCTACATGGTATTTCCCATGGTTACATGAATAAGTACATAAATAAAAATTCCAATCCAGATTTTTAAAAAATTAGATCAGAAAGTCTTGTAGAATTCAAATAGCAACTTACTCATTCTGTTAATTGCATTATCAGACTAATGGTAACACACAGTTCTCTTACTATTAATAGTACCACAGAAGTACCATTAGAACATGGAAACAGTTAACAACTCCTTACTACTATGAAAGTCAGAAAAGATAATGCAGAGAAGAAAGTTAAAAAACAGAATCTCATTTCCCCCCTAAAATGCTCTAAAACCTTAAGACATAGAAAAGAACACTGCCTCAGTCTCATGTCAAGCTATGACAGAAAGGGTAGCTTTGTGGCCTTTTCAGTCACACGGGAAATGTGTACCAGTGTTTACTTAGAAAACAAACCCAAAGAAATGTTGCAGATGAACATACACGTTCCAGAGAAACTATGAAAGCCATATGCTATTTATGGCTCCTAAAACTAACCTGCAAAAGTATTTTTCTTCTAAGTCAATTATGGCTCTATTTTCTAATAGACGTTACTCAAGTCAAGTCTAAGTCAAGTCTTTAAGTATTAAGGACAATACATATTCATAAAAATATTTTTTGTTTTATAACATCTCAATGAAGTAATGCAAAGTAACAGTATGGACAGTATGAATTAGTATTTGAACATGATTTTAGAAAAAAAAACCCCAAACTATCTGCAAAGAAAACATTTCCAGTTATCCAAAAGTAGTAAAAACCGTTCAGAACCACACACACACAACTTCTGTAAATTCTTTATTGTATGGATTAAGAAATAATTATTCCCTTTTCTACATCAGCTCTCAGGGTCCGAAGAGTTACAGGGTGTGCCTTACATACAGTGCAGTTGTTGTGGTCAGAAATAAAAGTTCAATTTTCTGCAAGCCAAGTTTGTTTTACAAGATAGGAAACCAAACAACAGTTTTTTAGAAAAACACTCATCAAAGCTGCCATTACAAGGAAGGTTACCTTCAGCTATGTAAGTCTGTCATTGACGTAATTAATTCCTCCCAATTTACAGTGCAGCTTAAATCAACTCACTCTCACCTGGATGTTACCCACTTTAAATCTACTTTTTCTTTTCTAATATTTTTACTGCTGTTGGGTATTTATTTCTAAAACACTAGCTCTGAACTGGCTGCAGTATGTACGTACTATGGACCCTTGGTTATTTATTTGTTTTGCATTAAACATGTTGGTAAAAACATGATGAAGCAGAGGCAGCAGTGAACAATAGCGTTTGTCAGGGACTCGGTCGCATCTTAGAGGCTCCACAGCATGGCAACAGCCTTGCAGATACCAACATCATAATAGTTAAAGTAGCAGAGGCCAGCGAAGGTAACAGCCGACAGTACGTACAGACCTGTATTGGCCAGTTTAATGGATGTATCTCCATGGATGTAGTCAGTTATAACCTGTCCAAGACCCCTACAGAATAAGAGGGAGAAAAAAGCTGAAATCAGAAAAGAGCATTCCTCACTGAACTCCACCCAGTTTATGCGAGCATTCTACTAACATGGCTCAAACACATCATCTTTTTCACATGCTATCATCCATCTTTCCTAAAGAATGCCCAGTTCCCACTCAAAAAGAAGATGCATCTATTTAAAAAAAAAAACAACCAACATTCCACATATTCTATTAAAAAACATACATATTGGCTCAGAGTTTTCTTAATGGTACTGAGGAAACAAGGTGTTGAGCAAAGCTCTTCCAGACAATAGAATGTGCCTCCAAAAAACAGTGGGTAGCTTATCTGACTTCCAAGGACTGAAGAAAAGAAACCACAGGAAATAGCCTTCTTGCTCGAACAGCAACGTGTGGCTCTGGGACCAGCCATTGTCACAAACGCACAGAAGACTCCAGGATGCATATTTAGCTTAGAAAATAGTGACAACCAAAAATTAGCATACTCTGGGTTTTTTTTCTACATCTGTCAGACTGGAAGTGAACTCTTGTCCAGATTTAAACTACCCAGCAATAGGAAGACAGAGTATGATATTAACCTAATGTGGTTCTCTTCCTGAAAGTACTATTATATTTGCTTTTTGCAATGACAGATGTCAACTTGGTAAAAGAGAGAACCATATTTAATGCAACAGTTTTCTTCCTAGGATTTTGTCTTGGTCTAGCCTGAAGCTGAAAGACCTGTGTCCCACAAATTAAGACACACTAGTGACCTAGCAAGGTTCAAAGTCCTACAGCAGATGCCACTGCAAGTGAACACTGAGCTCAGTTTCACTTAGATGGTGTCCTAATACCATAAAGATGTCAAAAGCAAGAAAAGGGTGCAAGGAACCCCTGGACACACAGAAGAGAAGCAGAAAGTGGAAGCGGTCTGAAAGGCAACTACTCTCAAACTATTATAGCTATTTATTACAACTGGACAGTGGAATAAGGTCAGAAGTGCAAGCAGCACTTACCCACACTTCAAGCCTTCCAAAGTGCAGATAAATAAGGCATACTCAACTTGGGATTCACAGGCTGCCCTTCAACTGTAGTGTTAATAAGGGATTTTCATAAGATCTTTTCTTTGCATGGCACAATATGACTGAGCCATGTTAAGACTTCTCAGAAAAACTGGTGTGTGACTTTACAGCACACTAATTAATTCACACAAAGCCCTCATGGGAAAAGACCAGTGGGCCTGAGCACAAGGAAGGGAATTGGTGAGAAATAGATGATGTGTGGTAGACATACAATCTACCTCACAACACAGAAGGTTCACTGCCCAGATAAATCTTTATTACATGCCAGCAAAACCAGTACAAGATAAATATGGCTTCAGGTATCTCGAGTAAGTCTATTATTATGATAGTGTTTGGACTGATAGCCACTTAAGTATCTAAAGCGCTATTTCCAACATAATTTAGGACAAGATTTCCTAAGGAACACGCACATACTAAACAAGTGAAGAAATGCTCCAAAGGCAGGCAAGCTTAGCTTTACGTATTTTATATTTGAAAGAGCTCTGCCAAATATGTTCAAGGATAGCCACATTTCAGATTAATTCTGTACTAGATCTGTGGGCTTTGGGAAGAAGCTCCCAGTCACAGTAAGTAAGAAAGTGCAAGAATCCCTGGTACAACTTTGTAAGGGCAAAACTGAGATTTAAGAAAACATGGCACCCCAAAGCACCATGAAGTTGCTCATCTGCTTTATCCCTGTGGCAAAGAACTACAGACTAGCATCATCTCAAGAGTGTAAACGTTGCTAGTTAGGCCGACCATGCAGCTGGAACCACTCCTACTCACATTAAAGATCACAGCAGAACTACACTTAAGAAGAAGATGAGCAAGCATCCATTTCCCAGGAATCAAGAAAACAATGATCAAAACCTCAGCTTCTTTAGTGGAATATTTGCTATGAACTCTTTATTATGCAGAATATCACCACCATTGAGATGTACAAAACTAGCCCACAGCACAGAACCTTAGAAGAACATCTTGTTTTATATAGATCTGTCCTGTTTCTGTTCCCTCTGTTCATATAACATTGTTTCATCTACAAGATAAAAATGTCCAAGATTCTACATAGCCAGTGACAAGGATGTCCTCCTAAGGTAAGATACTGTGTAGAAGAACACTACAGAATGTTTATAGATTCCTTAACAGTAGTAAGTATCCTGCCTTCTGACTGAGAGAACAGTGTGACAAAGGAAGACCAAGGTACAACTAGTCTTGTCAAAGACCACAACTGTCACAGAATTTGGAGAGTAAGGATTTTTGTGTGCATCTCCTTCCAGTTGTTTTATACTAGATCAGGAAATAAATCAGTAAACTTACTGCCATATACAGATTTAAGACCTAAGGCTTGGAGCCACCCTGACTATCAGACTTTACTTTTAATTCTGAGGGACCTATTGTGCTTACCAGTGGCCATGGAGAGTGAGGGCTGCAGCCAGTGAATAGTCCATGGCTGGTCCAGGATACAGGTAGGCTGCAGGAAGGAGACCCAGCAAGAGGACACTGACAGCTCGCTCACCTGTCCAGTGCAAAGACGCAGCCTTGGAAGCGCCTGTAAGGAGAAGTATTTTCAGTGCAAAGTTCCTGTTCGAAGTGCCGTAACCTTTAAAACAGATACCTCATCTTGATCAGCACCACACAATTACATATTTTCTCTGACCTGATTACTAAGCTTTCATCCAAGCAAAACCTAGATGCCTTTGAATTACTGCTATAGAATATGTATCTATTTTACAATGTCTAAAAGGTTAATTTTAAATACTCCTCTCTTTGCTGCTGCTAAGACAGAGAAGCTTCTTTTACTACAAAAGAAGAGAAGCTCAACAGGTAAAGTCAAAACAAACACCAGTCCTACTTTCACAACCTGCAGTTCAGGACTAGGGTCCAAGGCAACCACCACAGGGAAAAAACGTCTCTGAAGGCAAAGCCTTTTTGTCTAGTGAATTTCCTGACTTGCATACTATTTACTACTCCCACCTTTTGAGAAATGGCTTTGAGATCCAGACGGACACAACTACAAGTTCCAGTGAACGGCACATCATGATAACTCTGTGCACCGTTCTGCCCAGGAACCAATATTGCTATTTTTAACTGTAAATAGCAGATTAAACTTCTGGGATCATCACAGTTATATATGGCCTAGAAGTAGCCTGCAGGCCAAAGGATTTCAGTCCTCCATTGACACTCAGCTGGGTACAATTTGAAGCACATAACAGATGACTCTAGAAATAGAAATACCAGCTAGGGAGCTCTGTAACCAACTCTTACGTTTTGGAAGCATACAAATACTATCAGGGAGGAAAAAAAAAAACCAAAACCAAAACCAAACCAAAAAAAACCCCAAAAAACATCTAGAAGGTTCTGGAGCAAACCAAAACCCTAACATCATAAGCAATACTTTGAACCAGAATGTCAGCATCAGCTGAGTCTAAAACCATCAAGAACTGACTCTGTGAAGTTACCTATATAATACAATACCCCCAAAAGTGCTTACCTAACACACAGATATTATCCATCCATCTAAACAAAAATCAAAAGTTTTTCTTCATTTTTGCAAGGAGGAAGAAATTTAGAAAAGTGAGAAGACAAGGAAAGCAAAGGACCTGAAGTAGAACATGAAAAGGACCTAGGCTGTGGACTAGTAAGCTGTCCCTGTAGAAATCCACAGCCACAAACGCTTCACAGCACATGCATGAAATCTGTTGTTAATATGAAGTCCAGAATAGAAAGGAAGGAAATAGCCTAGCTGTATTTAAGACAATTTCTTTTACAAGCATTTCTTCATCCTTCCCACTTCTAAGTTGTATTGTAACAGCTAAAAAACATTCTTAACCTCCAGTCACAACATTTCTCATATTTAGTTGCGCAACTGACAGACCAGAGTTTGGTCTTGGAATGGTAATCTTTCATCACCTCTGTGTAGTCTAACCACACGGAGAGAGGAAAAAGCAATCTAAGAAATACTCTCTGCCTGTAGATCAGACTTCTCAGACTAACTTCAGTGAATCAGAAGCTCTACTGTTCCAGGAAAAAGTCACAGTTGCAGTGTTTTCATATTATTACTGCTACTGAACCATAAGCAATGTTAAACCTTCTTTCTGATTTCTTTTAAAATCTTTCAACCTTTTTTCCACATTCGAAAAAACTACACCTTTGTTAATAAGCAGAGGTTTACTTTTTTCAACATTCAGCTAATATTGCCTATTTAAGACTTGCAGCATTCGCACGCTCGATACCAACATCGCAAATGTCAGTTTCAAATTCAAGCAGTGTAAAGTCACATGTACCTTGTTCACACACACCTTGTTTTAATCAGACCCGGGCAGAGTGCAAATCAACAGCCGTGCTATCAACCGAAAATGGTACTGTTGAAGGCGATGGCAATACATTCTGGTAATACCAGTAACCCCACCTCACCCAAGAAAAACTACTTTGCCACACGTCAGTTTTTTCTGCCCCTGGTTACTGACACCTGCCATTTAAAATCTCCCACCCGGCTCAAAATCGGCAGCCCTGACCAGACGTGGGTGGAACAGGCACACGAAGAACACACCGTTTGGCTAGAACGGAGAAATCGTTTGGAGGATGGGGGGAAAAACGGTTTCGGCGCCGGCTGACAAACCGGGTGCCGGCCACGGGGGGGAACAAGACCCACACACACACACCCACACCCCCCCACGGCGGGGGCTGCCCTGTGGCGCGGGACGTACCGTGGCCCTGCTGGGGCGGACTGTGGCTTTGCCGGGCCGGGGCGCTCCGATCGGCGACGGCCGCCAGGACCGCGGGGCGGCGGCCAAGGCTCCTCCCGAGGAGAGCTGCGGAGAGAACGGGGACGGGGTGTCAGGGCAGGGCAGGGCAGGGCAGGGCGGGACGCCGGGGCAGCCAGGAGCGGGGCCGGCGGGCACTCACCCATCTGGGCGCCGCGGGGCCGCGCCAGCCCCGCCCGCAGCAGCACCAAGGCCGCCATCGTCCCCGGCCAGCCCAAGGGCACCGGAGCCGGAAGTCGCCGCCGCAGCCCTTCCGCTTCCGGGCAGGGGGGTAGGCGGTGGCAACGGCGGCAGGGCAGGCTCCGCTGCTGCCGCGGGTTGCGCAACTGCGGCCTTTCCCGGAGCCGGCGGCGGGAGGCAGAGACGAGGCCGCGCCTGCGACCTCCGGGCCACCCCCGAGACAGCCGTGGCTGGGCAGAGGCTTCGGTCCTATCGAATCCCCATTCGGAGATGCTTGGTCCTATCTCAAAACCCGCAGGAGTGGCCACAGGGGATCCGGGTGCTCCCCCTCGCCCCCCCCCCCGCTAATGAAAAATCGTTGTACGAGGGGAGCTATACAAAATAAACCCCTTCTTGAACCTTTCCTATGATGTACATAAAGCGGTTGCATTGCTACTGTGTGACTGACCGGCAGAGAAGTGGCTGTGATAATAGAGCGAGCAGCTGAAAGCACGCTGAGCCTGCAATACTGCTTTCTCCAAGCCTCTGGCATTAGCCAACAGACAAGGGCATGCAGAGAACGTCTTTTCACTTGAAACGGAAAGAGGGACTGTGAGCAGGACCTGGAATGAGGACCTAGGGACAGCACTGACACCATTTTGTACTTGTTCAGGCGTAGAGTAAAGCTGGAGCTGTGCTTGGTCACCAACACACAACAGTCGCATCAACACAGTACATTTCCCCAATGGCTGCTTTCCACTCCAGCCTCCCTTACTTCATCTCCTCCGAGCCCTCCACAGCCACCTGGTTTGATTGGGCAGAAACGCGTGGCACAGGGAGAACACAAGGACCACCTAGGCTTCTCAGGCCTGTGCTCTGTCCCCGGGCTTTACTCCAAAACAATGACAAAAGCATCGAACATGTCTGGATTTATTTATTTTGTTAAAAGGCTTGGCTGTTCAACTGCAGGGAGAACAGCCCAGTACCAATTTCTCCAGGAATACATTGGGCAGACCAGAGACAGAACACAACACCCACCGAGGCTTCTCTGTCAGCACAAATGGTTTCAGCATCCCCCTAGAGAGAATGAAGGAAAGGCAGACACAATGGCCAGCCCATGCCAGGATTTGGAGAGAAGTCTAAAACAAGCAAATGCACCGGTGTCTTTTCTTCACCATTATGGAAGGAATCACTGCACCTTCAGCTGGAATCAGAGGATTCCTTTGTGCTCCCTTCTGCATCCAGCTGACCGTGTGCATGCTGCCACAAAGGTCTGCTTTTGTTGGAGGATGGGAAGACAAAGCTACTGTAGGGTTAAATCCAGTGACATTTCCTCTATTATCAGACTTTTTGTCTTTCCCCTCTCCTATTGCAAGTCTTGATCATTGATTTGGTAACCCAAAAAAACAATCTGTTAAAACTTAATAAAAAAAAAAAAAAAAAAAAAAAGGTGCAAACATGCTTGTTTTCCCCCTGCAGAGAGCCTATAACATTTTCGTGCATCAGAGGTCAACCTGGTCACAGAAAAAAAATCTGAAGTTGGCAGGACTAGCCAACCTGTGAGACAGGCAACTGCTCCCCCGGCTTTCTGAATGTCAAGTCAATGAAAAGCAAGGGGGCACCTACTGGAGGCTACCAAGGTTCAGTTTCTCCCTTGTGGGCTGGCAGGATGTATATAAACCACAGTGTTGAAACAAGTTGTACCATGGGGCAGTGCTGAAAGATAAATACTTGTCTCTGTCCTCTACCTTACTGTTTGAGCTGCAGCCTAGATTCATCAGTCCTCATCTGAGCTATCCTCCGATTTTTCATCAGCGGCCACCTTCCAGTTCTTCCTCTTGCTCCTCTTCTCTGGTACTTCACTGTGCCTCTCTGACACAGAATTCTGACGTTTCTTTCTCTTTTTTGGGGGCCGTTTCTCTTTTTTCTCCTCAGATTCACTGTCCTCAGAGCTGCTGGTGGTTGAGCTGCTTGCACGAGAAAAGTCACTTTCCTGCCCAGAAGAAGAGGTAGGTTCCCTGGCAGGCACTTTCCTGCTCTTTTTCTTGCGCTTGTGTTTCCCTTTCTGGGTGCTTGAAGTCTCCTCTTCTGAGCACTCACTCTCCTGGGAAGAATCTGATGATGTTCTCCCCTGCTCCTTTTTCTTTTTCTTTCGCTTTTTGTGCGATCGCTTTTTTTGCTTCTTCTTGTGTGACTTCTTTGTTTTTTTCCGTTTGTGCGACTCATGGGCAGTTTGCTTTCCCAGATGAGATTTCTTCTTCCCATTGACAGCATTTTGTTCATCTCCTTCTTGCTGGTCACTGTAAAAAGAACAGAGGATGATCAAAAGGAAGCAGAGAGGCAGGCTCATAGCAGTTGAGCCTCTTTCTGTCTCAAAGTTTTAAGCAAGCCCAGCAATTCATTTGGCTAGAGCAGGGGAGCAGATGCTGTGACAGTCATGGTAGCTGCATTTTTGTTTCAAGTACTTATTAGCAGCTTGGGTCCACACCTTCCTAATACCCCTGTTTAAGGTATTTGAGCCAGAACCAAGGAGAATGTGTACTGAAAGCCACCGAGTGATGAAAACTCATTTATAGCAGGTTACTTCAAATCTGTAAGCCTGACAAATATTGTACTTGATGATTCTGTTAGGTGTAGTTTAAAAATAATGAATTTTGTCTAAGAACTTATTTTACAGTTAAGTCTCCACTCTCCAGGATACTGCAAGAATTTATATTCTCCAAATAAGGAGAAACAGAAAACACAGGTACACTGTGATGGAAAGGAGAACCTGGAGGTGATATTTGAGAGGGTGTATACTGAGCTGATTTGGATTCAGCTGCCTACTATGGCTCTCCGTTGGCCCATGCAGACCCTCCATTTTAGTAACTCAAGCTCAAGCTGAATGTCTGATTACTATAAAAGATGCAATCCCTTCCTAAGACTCAGACAAGGGGGAACCACATTAATGGACTAGAATTTTTTTCAGTGGGTGTCTGTAACTAAACATTGCTGCTTTACATTCAAGGCTGATCTATACTCAAAACTTAAAATTCAGTTTGTAAAATTCCCTGCATAACCTGACAGAAGTAAGATTCTGGATACATTAGTAAGCCTGCTTGCCTTACCTATCCGTATCAAATTCTTCAGGGTACAACTCTTTATAACCACTGTGACCCCACCTGGAAAAAAGCAGAACCATCTATTAGAAAGAGACAAGGTGTTTAAGGAAAAAACATAATTCTGAAAAGACAGAGCCACAGAATGAACATGAGTTTAGATAGCAAAGAAGAGCTATCAGAACCTTCCCAACAAAGAAGGAAGGAAATATGATCGATTGGTTGGTACTATTTAAATACACCTTATGTTTTCAGTCTCTTTTCCATCTCTAATTAGGGAAAACTACAACTCAAATTTCTTTAAAATAAGCCTGGAGAGCACTAACTTGCATTTCTCAAGATTTTTTTAAGTTCCTTGGGCAAAGTAATAAATACTAAGCTTAACTGCTAAGCTTAGAGCAGTACTTTTGCTGCTTACTGTGGCTTAGGAACTCTATAGATGAACTCAAATTAGGTATTCTGTGACACTGCACAAGTTCATGCATGTTACTTACTCATTCTCAAAATAAGATCACGCGTTATTTTATAGAAGTACATACTGAAAAAAAGAAATGTACTAACTTTTTGGTACAGGACTCCAAAAAGGTGTTCAAATTACAGTTACAATCACAGAATATTAATTCCCCCACAGACCTGTCTGGCATGTTGGCTTCACATTCATATAGCTTTTTATTCCAGGATCGGGCCCTAAGGAGATCATCTTCGACTAGGTCAAGAAATTGTGAGTTCTTTGTTTTCCAGTCAGCCCTGTGGCCCTCCTCATCAAAGCCATCACTGCGCATCCGGCTGCTGCAGAAAGAGAACAGGTGTCCTTCAGCTGTCAGCTCTGATGGAGAAACTTTCTGAGCAAGGGGTTAGTCCAGCGAGAGGAGCAAAAATCCAGCAAGTCTTGGATGTCCATCTATGCAAGAAGACCAGCTATCATTTTAACAGACAGTCACCATTAACAGCTCTCACAAAACCAGTTGAGTAGCTAACACTGGTTTTCAAAACTTACTACGGTTCTCTGTGCACAGCAAAATTCTAGACAGAGGTGCTCACAATGCGAAATTAGAGGAAGGAGTTATCATGCTTATCACAACAAATGCAGTTCTCCTCCTCTACAATACTCTGCAGGAGCAGACTAACAATATGCAATGAGACATATGCTAGTAAAAGCAGCAAAGGGGACACTGAAGAAGTAGAACAGACTTACTAGAATTGCAATTTGATCAGGTACCAGGACTAAGACCCCAAATCCAGGACTAAGACCCCAAATCCACAGAAAGCCCCAACAGTTTTGAGTGATCTCACATGCCTGTGGCTCTAGTTTTGTTTCTCACTTGAAATGCCGCACTTGCTGAGCCAAGCAGCAGCTGTGGACTTAGCATAAGTCTGAAAGGTGTTCTTCCCTGAGATACTAAAACCACTTCCTGTAACGTTCATGCTTCTGAAGAGTCTTCACGGTAGTAAGCTCTCCCCCTTCTGCCCCAAACCCCAACCCTCCCCCTAAACCCAGTTTGTTTTTATGTAGCTTGTGAGATCCTCAGGCATGTCAGAATGACTTCACAGACACCACACAAGCAGTGGTCAATACTGGTGTGTTACAATAGCACAGGACCCCACATCATAACAGTTTTGTTTACTGCTAACCTAAACAGCAATACATTAGACTTTCCTCACAACATTCTGACATATTAGTCAAGCACTTCCTACCCATATTGCTTCAGAGTGCCTGGCCTACTTAATGTTGTATTTTGAAGGCTATACATCCAGATAAAGAAATAAAAGGTCAGACTTAAGCACAGGTCTGACCTCTTTCCAGGGGCTCATTAAAGAGAAAATAAATATATCTGTAGTCTACGTTGTCTTCATATATTGTAAACACATAGTAATCACAGAATGTTCTTAAAGTATTGTAACACAAAAGGGTTCAGCAATTAAGCAACTAAGTCAAGCCAATTATCTCCACTACACAATTAAAACCCACCTGGAGGTGTCCGACAGCATTCTGCTTTGCCTTTTCCAGTAAGTCTCTTCTGTCTGCTTCTCCCACTCCCTTATTTTCCACATTTCTGTCTCTTCCTGAATCTGAAAGTCACAGATGGGAAACAAATGTAACATTAGGGAAATGTTACAGACACGCAGAATGTAACATCACCTCCTAGCTCAATGCTCCTGCTAACAAAATTCACAGCAAGCCTTCCTACCATTCTGGAACAGATTATTACTTCTAGCTATAACCAAGGTAACCAAAAGAAGGACCTCTTGATGGTAGTACCCTAACAAAGCACATAAGGATAACAGCACCAGAAACGGTGGGTTTGCCTGATTTTGCTATCTCAGCTGTTCTGGATACCCTGCCTTGTCATTCATTACCATCCCAAACATACATACTGTTAGAGAATTCAGTATATAAATATCATCTGGAAGGACCAAGCCAAAATGAGAAGTTACACTACAGGCTGAAAAAACACAGCATGCAAATACTGAGTGGTTTGGCACAGATCTATGTTTATGGACACTGACTGTGAGTGATTTTTATAAGCACATGAAATAAATGAGTTGGACCTGCTGAATTATGTCAGGAATTAAATAGTTTGCTAAAGCTAACAGAGTTCCTTAATCTTGCACTAAAATACTGCCTGTGCACTTTAGCACAAAGTTCAAACTCTTTGATGCAATTTAAAGGACATATGCAGTACAACAAGAAAAAAACCCAAAGAATTGCTACTTTTAAAAGGCAAACCGTAGTTTCCATGAAAGTCCTGAGAGACTACGTCTTTCACGAGGCAAATTTTACAGGTGAATACATATATGCACACACACATTCCATCGCCAGGATGATAGCTCAAGAAAAAGAGGGTTAAACCGAAAGCGAGACTAAGGACGTTTACGTAGCTGATTTCAACAAGCTCCTTTCCTTTCCGAAAAGCACAGCTGCTCTCCCCACCTCCAGATCTCAACTCGGACGTTCCGCCCGCCCCGCTCCCCGCTCCGCCGGCGATTCCGCACCCCCGGGAGAGAGGGGAGACGAGGGGCCGCCGGGGCCGGCAGTTCCCCCCCCCCCGGCCCCGGCCGTACCTTGTTGTGCGCGCCCGTGTGCCGGATGACGTTCCGCAGCAGCACCTTTCCTACCGGCACCCGGGACATCCTCTCGCCCTACGCGGCCCCACCGGCACCCCCGGGGCCGGGCGGGGGCCGCTCACCGGGACCCCCCGGGCAGGAAGGGACGGGAGAGGCCGGGCCTGCTCCCGGCTGCCGGCCGGAAGCGGTCCCCACGAAGTGCCTCCTCCTGGCAGCACACGCCGGAGGTGGACGGGGGGGGGGGGGGACGGGTCGGGACTGAGCCGCCGCGGAGCCCCGAGCCGCGGCGACCACCGGGCGGAACGGCCCGGCGGTGGCTCCGGGGACAGGCGGGCAGCGGCCAGCTCCGCCGCGGGGCCTGCGGGGGCGGGACGGGGGCCGTTGCGGGGCCGGCTCGAGCGGAAGCAGGAGGAGGACGGGAAAGGCGGGCGGACCCGCAGAGCGTGGCCCTTCCGGTGGCTCCGTCGCTAGGCGACGGTGGTCGCCATGGCGGGCGCGGCGCTGGCCTCACAGCTCTGGTCGCTGCTGGACGAGATGGCGGAGAACCAGCCCCAAGCCTACCGTCGGTTCCAGCGGCAGCAGCGTGCCGAGGCCGAGCGGCTCTGCGCCCCGCCGGAGCCTCACCTGTGCCTGCGGGCCCGTCCCACGGTGGGTTGCGCGGGGTTTGGCGTTCGGCCTCCCGCCCGGGCGCTGCGGCGGGTAACGAGGGCCGAGTGCGGGGCCGGAGGGGGGCGGCGCGGGCGGAGCGCTCAGCCGCGGCTCGGCTTCTTGCAGGGAGTCGTCGGGAGGCCGCTGTTCATCAACGTCTGCGGCTGGAAAAGGGTGCCGGCGCCCAAGGCCCCCACTGACCCCACTCCTGTCAGTGCGGGGCCGCTGGAAGAAGTATCTGGCGAAGGAGGTAACGTCCCGAAGGAGTTGCGCTTCGCCCCGGATGCATTTGTTGCTGCAGTAGTCCACTGCGTGGCAATCAGACGCAGACTCTCGCTGTCACAGAGGGTGGTGCCACGCCGTGGCCAGCTCTTAGCCCGGGGCGGGGGGGGGGCAAGGATGCGACAGGCATATCCCAACAGGACTCTACATGAATCCTTCCCTTTTGAACAAAAAAACCCACCCAAAAACTGAAGAAACGCAAGAGTTGCACGCATCTAAATCCTGAAGAGTACTAGGAATCTCTTTGACCACGTATAGTCATGTTCACTTGGACTGTGTTCCCTAGCTTGTCCTTGAACACAGACTGCTGGTTCAGCACACGGAGAGGTGTCAACTCTAGAGGAGGATGACAGAATTAGCTCTCTGCCCAGAAGCCACAAATTCATTTCCTTTCCTTTTAAATCAAGTGATTATAAAGAACGCTGGCACATGGTACATAGCAATGATTCTGACACATAACTTATTTTTATAGACCTTTACAGCATTATAGATATTGCATATAACCCAGATGTTCTTCAGAGGGGAGAAGAAAACCCAGAAAAAATGGAGCACTTGATCCATTTGACACTTAAATTCGTTGAGGAACGATGCAACCTTATCCTTTCTGATTTGTACACCGTTGAATCATTCAAACTGAAAGGAAGCCTGGAAACGATGCAGCAACGTCTGAAAGGAAGGCAGATACCAACTCCACATCTCAGTCAGAACACAAAGAAGGGTACGTAGAGACCTGCTGTCACTTTTCTTTGAGGACCTATCAGATTCTCCAACAAACTTACTGAAGTCTCATGTCTCTCACCCCAGTTCTTGCCAGAAGCATAAACCAAATGCTTCTCTCTAAGAATTCAGAATAAGGCAGCAGTATTCATACCAGATGTTAGTTTAACCCTGCTGGCCTGTCTGCATTAATCTCCGGTGTTTTACAAGTGAGAAGATGTAGTAACACTGGAACAGCAAATTCCCTTTTTCCTATATCCACTAGACATGGGAACTCTGCTAGGGTTTGATCCTTTGAGGTGCTAAGTTTCTTTTGTGCTAATCTGAGTAAAAGGGGTTGCTGCTGTAACTAGTAGTCTGAAAACAAGAACTTTTAACCTGTTGGCAATAAAACCAAATCATGGGCAAAAGAGAATCTGCCAGTAACAGTCTTCAGCTGACAAAATTGCTAATTACAATTCATTACAGTTAAAACTTTCGTGATATATTTGTCAAGTGGCATAACATTACAGTTCTTGGTAACTGAGTGATACATGTGAAAAACTTATTTTTCTTCAAAGAACTGACACTTGATCAGCTGCTACACACTATGGAAGCTGAAGACTGCAGCAATGTTCCTGTGTTGCTGAAGGATGAAAACGTGACACACTGTAAAGGGCATCTGATAGAAGAAATTAGCAGTTCTGAAATGCCAGAGAAGCTAAGTACCCCTGTCTATGAAATGATCACCGTGAAGGATACAAACAAGAAACCACTCAAATTTGAACTAAAAATTGAATTGCCTAAGGTTAGCTCTGTTTCTGAGTGTGATTTGCAGATTTCAAAGGTAAGAGAGCAGAAAGAATAACCTTGCATTTTCTGTCTAGCCTCCAGTTCCTAGAAATTCTCACTGCTAATTTGCTGTCACATAGTTCATTAAATATTTTAATTTTCTTGGTTTAGGATGACATAATCATTGAAGTCCCTGAAAAATATAAATTGCAACTAGATCTGCCAGAATTGGTGGATGAAGAAACAACTACAGCAGTATTTAACAAAGGAAAACGGGTATTGTTTATCACAGTGCCAGTTGCCAAGCCTGATCCTTAAAGACTGCATTCTGTCCAGTTCATGTTCACAGATGACAGAACAAAACAAAAGCCCAGAATGAGAATCCTAACTTTTAGATGGTGATGAGTTGGTTTCTTTTTATTGACCTTCTAATCTTCAGGGGAGAATACTTCAAATGCCTTCAGAAGACACGTGTAGAAAAGGAAGTCTGGAGGAAAACTAGCACCACCAAACTTAGGTAAAAAATAAGTAAAGATTATAAATATTCAAGGAGTACTTGAATATGTTAACAGCTGTAGTAAAGAACCATAAATGCATACATGCTTTACTACATCATTCATTTTGCCTTAAAGTACAGCAGTAACAGTTGTGAAGTCTTTTGGTAAATAAACTGATTACTGGATTCACATGGTTAGAGCATCTCTCGTGTATTTAACATTGGAACAACCAGCAGAGGTGTGTCATACAGTTCCACAAGTTGCCCTGCATGCTGTTGCTGTTCTCTTTAGGACAATTCCTGCTGATCTTAACTGGAATAGGCTTGGTAGTCTTTTCAGTTACTGAATATGCTTGACCTCACTTCTTATCAGTTTGGTAATCTCCAAATGAGACCATAAAACAACAGACCTATTCTGTACTATTCAAAACAGCATATAGAGATTCAAAGCTCAGGAACGCTCAGTGCAAAGCTAGCAACCAAAAACAATCTTGGAGCACTTCAACTAGGAAAAGTATCTGCATTAGTTTACACTATTACACAAAATACAAAATAATACAAAGCAACACAAAACAACTTTAAGGATTACTAAGCATTACTAGAATTAATTGGGAAAGGGACAAACAGAAGTTTAAATAATCTTAGTTTCACGATTGATTTGGTAGTATGTCGTTCTTACAGCTTCTCTGACACATTTGCACTACAACCACGCTTCTGTACCGATACTCATGAGATCACAAATGGAAACAGACAAGTTGGTTTTGAGCTGCAACTTTAAAATACAGGCTTACAAAAGAGCAGTAACTCCTAGCTCTCCCCTTTCTTTATTTCAAAGAAACTTAGAAGGCTGCATTGAAATACTGTTCAGTGGTTATATAATTGCAAGTTCAAGCTGAAATTCTATCACTGCATGAGCAGAGCTGGCCTGTTGCAGGATGCAAGCAGTACCAGAAGGCACTATCAGCACTCCAAACACACGCACTGGATAGGATTTTTTGAGTTGCAAGTGTTTCAGAGTCTGACAGTCATTCAGAAAGCGTTTCCATAGGATAAACTATTTAGTGTTCTTACTGCAAGAAGAAAGTGAAAGGTCTCTGTAGCCGGAATTTGAGGTTCTGGTAAACACTGCAGCAAGGAAGGCAGGAAGATTAAAGTTCACTGCTGCATGACAGTGATATATGTATTATTTTGGAACATCTGTGATTACAATTTAAGGTTAATAGGGTGAGTTTCACTATCAGACTGAAAGGCTAAACAGCTCTGATTGTGCTATAGCAGCACAGTAAGCCACACACAACTGAACAGAAAAGCACTGGAACAGGTTTTAGTAGTTGTCAATTCCAAATGTTTAATAGAATGTAGGTTCACTAGAGCAAGTCTGGAACCAAGATATTTTAGATCATTAAAGAAAAACCAAAACCTTAATGCACTTTTTGCTTAAGCCAGGCATGAAAACCAGGTATCACAGTAACCAGACATTAAATAGTTCCCACAAAAATATTTAATTTCCACAGTATTTTCTTTCAATATCTTTAGTGAATTTTGTATAACTTTACAGGAGACAGTACTTAATGCAATATACAGAATAACAGATCAGCTTTTTCTTTCTTTTTTTAAAACTTCTCCCCCCTGTTTAATTCTCCTGGTCACTTTGTAATTACTAAACAGTCGTCCTTTTTACATTAACGTTTCCATGTGGAAAGTGGAATTCAAGAATGGTCAGCACTGTACCCCTTTCAGGATACAATGACTGGGGTAACTGGACACAAGTCCAACAAACTATTGAAGCATTTTACATACAATATATACATGGATAGCACATTCTGCAGCTTACTGAGGCTGGGACAATGTAGACAATTCAGGGAAAAACCACAGTACCAGTGACTAACTCAGACCTTCCTATGTAAGAATGCCTGAAAAAAAATTTTCAAACATTCGAGTCATCACATGATTAATATCCACTGATGGGATTATTAGTGTGTGTGATTTGCCTATATTGGGTTCCAACACACAGATTCTCTTGAACATTCTGCAAAACAGTTACTTCCATGGCATCATAGTCTGATATTAACTTAGCAAGAGGAATAGCAAACATTTTCATACAAAAAGCACATGTAAGTGAAAATCCACGAGGAGACAGCACATTCCCTGTGGTATCTGAGAGCTGTGACCCCACAGATATCAGTGCTCTTTCACCTTACTTTAAAGTGCTCAAAAGGGATCACACAGCTGAGAAGGTCCAGACCAGTGCCAAATTCCAAGAGAGATTTGGAATGCTAGCACTTGGCCTTTGAGAAACTACTCCCAGGCGCTTCAGTCCCTTAGTGCATGTCATACTCACCCACCCCAGCAGGAGAACAGGATAATAAGGGAATTTACCTTCTACTAACTTGTACGTTTCAGCTGAACTCCTGTGAAGAGATGTTTATAATTCAAATTTCTGAGAACACTGAGGTCATGAAATTGGCAGTATGTATACTGCCTAGATAATTTTTAAATCTGGGATGCTTAACTCTGTTTTGGAAGAGTTTGCAAGTTAACTAACTGTATAAAAATACAGTATAGTTGTAATATTGCTCTGAAAAGCACTTTTGCAAACTTCTTCTGTACAGACTGGTAATAACATTACCAGATAATATAATACGTATTTAAAATAAAAAAGGAACTCTTTTAATAAGTCTGAACACTAAAGTCTAAATAGGTTGTTTAAAACAAAACATTGTGACCCAGGAAAATTTTGCTTGCATGGTTAAATTATAGCAGCATGGTTACTGGCTTTTCAAGGAAATTCTTGAATTCAGCAAGCCACTGTGCTCCAACTGCTCCGTCTACAACACGATGGTCACAGCTAAGTGTAACGGACATCACACTGGCCACATCAAATCTGAAAGAAAAAAAAAAAGAAAAAAAAAAGGTTAACACAATCCTCTGCAAGTCAGTGCCAAGTCGGTGCCACTAACAAAGCAAAAAACTTTTATCAGAGAACCAGCAATAGCAGTTGGTGCTTGGTAACAAATGTTTCTCCCTGTGACTTCTAGAAAAGATAACATTGGAGAGCAGATCATATTCAGTCCTTTTCTACAATTAAGAAACACATTTGTGTGTTCCCTTTAGGACAGGAAGCTCATCTTTCTTGGTATCACAAGAACAGCCCCACACGATCAAAGAAAAAGAGCCATTTTACCCAGTAACCTCCAGTTTCCCCATGTGTCAGTGATAGATACCTAGGACTGTTAACAATTTTAAATAATCCTAAACATTCTCCTGGGTCTATGCTAGTTCCAGCTCCAAGCAAGGCAATACTATATACAGGATATTTGAATTATAATCCATCCCTTAGGTTTTCTTTAAATGCAAATTTAAGCAAGTTGTAAGAGGCACAGGTGCCTAAACTGCTGTGGATCCCAGACTCTTTTCCACAGCTTAACCCTATCCCTCAAAGAAAGAAACAGCCTGCCCTTAACTTGCAAAAAAGTTCCAAGAATAAATGTATGGCAGATCATTCATCAGTCACTGCATTTCTCTTTAACACCTGTGTGACCCTTTTATACAAGATCTCACTGTACTTCTTCAGAAGGTACTGAAAGCAGTATGTCAACAATTAATTTTATTTTAAATGATAATCTAATTAATGGAAGTGTTAGAAAACTAGCCCTTATTTAAAAGTTTGAATGCAGAAGCTCAGTATATGCAGAATCAGATGAATACTTACCCTTTCTCATTATCAGCTGGCACTAGCCTTTTCTCTGAGGCACCAACTGCAAGGATGCAGGCCTGAGGTGGATTGATTATGGCAGAGAAATTCTTAATCCCATACATTCCTAAATTGGAAATTGTGAAAGTACCACCCTACATGAAAAACACATTCATAGTCAAATTCACAAAAGCTGTTTCATATGGAATATTAATGAATATGGCTGAAACATCACAAAATAGGCTTTGATCATTCTAAACAGGGCTTCTGAACAGAAGTCAAGGGCAGCAATGCTTAACAGCAATCCGAGTTTCTCACCTGGAATTCATGAGGCTGAAGTTTACCTTCTCGGGCTTTAGTTGCCAAAGAAACCACATCCTTACTAATGGAAGCCAGGCCCTTTATATGTGCATTAAACACAATAGGGGTTATAAGCCCCGCAGGAGTACTAACTGCAACGCTAACATCCACTACGTGATTTCTGCAAGACACAAAGCAGATGCCAGTTACTCTAGCAAGATAACAAAAAAAAATTTCAGAACTATTCAGGTAACTCTAAATTAGTATTAGTTTTGCAACAATTATTTCACCTGGCACACTAGCCTTAAACACAAGGTTCTTGCACTTTAACAAAAGCCTCTCAACCTTTGCATTATACCTGTTACCCTCCCTCCTCAAAATCCCAGCAGAAGGTCTGCTATTTTGCCATGAACTCTCTACTGAACAAAGAAAGTTTCTGGCTTCGACCGTACCATAAACTTACTGCCTAATAACTGTGTCCATCCATGAAGAATTTGCCTCAGGCACCTTCAAGCATGCCAGAGCAGAAGCTTTAATTATGAAGTCATTGACAGAAAGCTTAATGTTATCCAAGACCTCCTGTAAATAAAGAGATTTGAGGTGTCAGTTTGTCTTTTACACATTACCCCAATTAACTTGGGTAGTCACTGCCATGTAGCCTTGTGTAGAGAAAATGTTAGAAAAAAATCACACTGCTTGTAAGCATAAGTATTTGAAGTGCCAAGATAATTAAGGAGATGAATACATCTCCTTCATAATTTAAGAAGGTACAATCTTTTTTAATGACTGTTTTTCCCCAAACTTGGCTTAGCATTATTATTTTGCTTAAACTTTCTACCCTTTTTACTCTTAAAAACCTTTTTACCCTTTTGCCCTACTTTCCAGCTGGAAGAATTGAACACCAAGCAGAGTACAAAGTGGCCCTCTTAGGGGAGTCAGAAATCAGTGCACAGTACCTGGGTAAAAAGTCTCATTCTGTCACAGACAATCCAGAACCAATCCATAACGGGTAGAAAAGGCACTGAAAAGACTTTTTTCCAAACCAAAATGGCATATCACCAAAAAGCAGGGTGGGCAAACCTGTGGGAGAATGCAGCTTTCTCCCCACACACACTCTCACCATGCCTAAATGCTTTACCTGATTGAGTTCTTTCCTTAGCACCAGTACTTCTCCCATGTTTATATCAACAGAAAGGTAGTAGTGAGGTATTGTTTGTTTAGACTGCATCAACCGCTGAGCAATGACCTGCAGGTATACAACAGAAGTGATGAAAATAAATCAATTTGGAAAATTCATGACTGCAAATAATTATCTCAGGAAAGAATAAAATCTTCTTACCCTGCGAATGTTGCTGATAGGGATATCTGTGAAGGTCCCCACTGGTGCTGCTGCAACTGCAGCAGCGGCAGGAACTGCCTCTAGTGCTGGAGCCTGCAATCACAGAAAGACAGCATAATTCACAGTACTATCCAAATATCAATTGTACAGAGTAATTCATTATGTGGGACAAGCGCTGAGGCTAAGTTGCCTCTTGCTTAAGAGCAGCAGATATTTCTACTCTCTAGCCTCACCTCTCCAGTACCTACTAGATTCTTTATAAGTCCTATATTCCATTACTAAATGTAGTACTTGAGTGATTTAGAAATGCAACACTGATACACATTGCTATGAAGCTCCCAGAATATTAAGTTGTGCTAAATGGTTCTTTTACATACAGCAGAGGGGTATGCTAGAGGGCACTCAGCCACGTCCCTTCCAGCAGTACACAAAGCAACACTTCCATCATCTCATATAAAAGACAAGCAATGGTTTAAGAACAGATTTGTGGCAACAATGACAGCAGCCTTTTGGTTCGTAAGTCTAGCTTTCATTCTAGTTGCTTCTTTCCAGCAATGCTAGATCAGCTGGGACTGGGCTTAACTCAATCCATAACAATGTAGCAACCAATTGAAGGGCTGGGAGCACACTATTTTTCTCCGTGAAATACCAAAGGGACAAGTAAAGGAAGAAAACTTCATCCATGTTTCTGACAGGTTAAGCTTTACAACCTAACAGTCACCATAGCACACACCGTGTCATAACCCAACCAATCCGGCAATAACAGTTCCATATAGTAATTGCATCTCTACAGAGCATTTTCATCACTGTAATAAAAGATCCAACAGATATTTTACAGATCTCAAGCCTACTCACTGGAGCAACCTTTGGTGGCACAAATGACTCCACGTCTTTCTTTGTGATTCTACCATCTGGTCCAGTACCTAAAAGGGTCAAAGAAAAACATAAGAGGATTTCAATTATTTGCAACAGGGCATTGATTCTAAAGGTACTAGTTTTATTCAACAGAAAGAAGTTACTTAACACAACCTCTGGTGAGGACAGCTGCACAGTCAGGATTTTCCCGAGAAAAGAATAGGCAAGTATGTACCTAGAGGGACAGACACTTGATAGTGAGAGTAAGGAAGCAGAACAGCAACCTACCTTTCACTTGGGCAAGGTCAATTCCTTTTTCTGCTGCCATTTTCTTTGCCAGGGGACTAACCAGGATCCTTCCTTTCCGGGGAGGTGGCCCAGCTGTGGGGACTGCTGGAGTGGAAGGAACAGCAGGCTGGGGAGGAGGAGCAGCAGCAGGAGTTGCCACCACCTTAACAGAAAATTCAAAGCCATTAGCTTCAGGATCATTCAGCAAAAGCTTTGAAGGTACAGTAAAAGAACAGGACCATCTAATTACCAGTCAATAGAATAGCAAAAATAGTCACTAGTCTGAAAGAATTTTCAGATTCAGAGTGTTTCCCAGTGCCAGAAATTAAAATTAGAAACTTCCTGGGAAAGAGGCCAACCAAGCTGCTGAACTATACACCAAAAAAAAGGTGAAATAAATAATTTATGCTCCCAGTTTTCAAGGATAAGGCATTAGAACTGGCACAAGCAACAGGCTGGAGAAGAGATCATAATGAATGACTATCTGCTCCAGTTTTTCGAGGGCAAACTAGCGATCACTTCTTACGTCACTTATCACCAACACGTGTTAGCCTTACATTCACAGAATCATAATAACTATTATTGTTGGAGCCAGAGCTTCACACTGTCAAACCAGCAGAAAGTTCAGATCAGACCTCTTAATAGTTCCCATAACTTCTCTCACACGCTAAGAATGGTCCTTACTAGTGGAGGAGGAGGAGGAGGAGCTTGTGCCTTCATGTCAGTTACTGCAGTGTCTTGGTAGTCAGCAAAGGCTGGAATATCGGACTCTTTCTCCACAATGATGCAGAGAGCTGTTCCTAATGGCACATCTCTTGTTCCTTCAGGCACCAAGATTTTTGCCAAGTAGCCTTCCTCCTGCACTTCAAAGCCTGTAAGAGAAAGAAACAAAACTGGTTTGGTGCCTGATGCAGCTGAAGAGTTCCTCTAAACGCTGCTTCTGAAGACTTCAGTAGCTAAAGCCCTACCCTACATTTAGTAGGCAAAAGAATCCTTTTCAGTGCAACTAGTAGGGAAACATCTTCACGCACTGTACATTACTAAGAAGGACTTGTTGAAGAAATAGAAGTGTTTTTAGGAGCTCCGATTTTTAGCTCTCCAATGGAATGAGAAGTTAACAAAACTTGTTTTAGTTGCCCCACAGCTTCACGTCCTGAGCAGCTTGGAGACAGTTGGCACAGAGGCTACTCTGGATCCTCCCCTTTTAAGGGCACCTCATCCATTCTTGGCTTCGGAGTTGACTCACCTATTGTGGCTTTATCTGTCTCAATTTCTGCCAGTAAGTCTCCCTCATTCAGCTTCTCCCCAACCTTCTTCTCCCATCTCTGCACTGTGCCCATTGTCATGGTAGGTGACAGGGCAGGGAGAGTGACCTGTGAAGCCAGAGAATACAAGAGAATCAGATTCTGGTAATTCAAAAGGAAGAGGAACAGGAACACAGTTTTAACTCCTGACTAAATGATGCCAACCTAAAGAAGTAGCCAGCCTTTAATGCACTCCTAGATCTGGCTCCATTACAGCAAAGCACAGTGCTGTCCCATATTGTTAGTTTGGCTTCTTTTATCAAGGCCTAAGCAAGAAAGAAAACAAAAGCAAAGAGCAAGAAATCTATATATCAAAATAATTATTACCACCATCCCATTGGGAGTGTCTTGCAGCTGCTATCTGCAAGGCTAAAAGGAAGACTGAAGCAAGTCGCTTTGTTTGTGACAAACAGGTTTGGCCCCTTTAAAAGCTATACAGACTTGTTTTCACAGTAAGCACTCAAAAGATGCTGTAGGTTTGCACATGCATATTGCTGTGCAACAAATACAGCACACGTGAGTACAGCTTCAGAGCAAAACTGGACAGATAAGGCAAGCAGTGGGAAGCAAGCAAGTTCAGTAGCTAAAACACAAGTCAGATTAAGAAGCCTTTAATTAGTTCTTTGTTCAATTACTGACTTTGCATAACATCTCAGACAAATCAGTTCCCACAGGTATCATCTGTAGAATGAGGTTTAGTATTTCAAACTTTCTTTTTCAAAGGAATGTCACAGAAATACCCTGCTACAAAGTGCTCAAATATAACAACAGTGGATGTACACTTCAATATCTCAGCAAGGTAAAAAGATTATCCACAAATACAACTCATTATTAGTCACCCACAAACACATCTGTGTGTTCATCAGAGTATCACACACTTGAGTTCTGCTCTGAGATGTAAGCAGGGCCTTCAGAGCTTATTCACACTTAGCACAAGGTCTTTTTATACAGAACTATCTAAATAATGCAAATGTAGCATGTTTTTCTAGACTGTGTAACAATCCTGGAGAGATAAGTCCTTCCTCTACAAGCAGCTGGGATGCTAAAACGATTTTCTTTAAAAAAGCTTTCTGGGGCCTCCCCAAACACCTGCTTCAAGCATGCAATAATTCAAGTAGCACAAAGTCCTGCAATTATAGCTAATAACTTCCCACTCCAGACAGTATTTACAACAAAATGCCCTAGAGCTAGCAATGGCAAAGACAGAAAAAAAGAGTACAACAAGCCTTAATTCTTCAGCAACGCTCTCTTACCTGCATATGAGGAGGATAAGAGCTGCCAGGAGCCTGAGGAGAAGGCTGAGTTGGTGGTGAGGGAGCTGCAGCTTGAGGGGGAGGCACCGAGGCTGCAGGGGGGGCAGACGCTGCAGAATCCAGAGTATAATTTTTAAAGGCATCAACATATTCAGGCCTAGAAGGAAACAAAGAACCGCAAAACCAGTCAGATGAATGTCTCTAAGCCTTTCACACAAGGCACCCAGGAAGCCCCAAGAAAGAAAATTCAACTCAAGGATTAGAAAAATACATACTTTTCTACTGTGATACATATTATGGCCCCAATAGGAACATCTCTTGTTCCTTCTGGCACCAGGATCTTGGCCAAGTAGCATTCCTCCATGCTCTCAAAGCCAACTGTTGCTTTGTCTGTCTCCACCTTTGAGAGAGAAAAGGATATAATTAAAGCAATGGAAAAGACCAGTGAGCTCAGAGCCTTCCAGTCTGATAGCACAGGGTCACAATACACACAGTTCTGGAAAAGTTACCCTGTGGCACTAGCTCTAGCAAAGTATGGTCTCAAAGAGGTTAAGTGTTGCTCCTACTCAGAAAAAGGAAAAGCAGCAACCAGCTTTGAAAGGCTGTTAGCCACTCATTCCCAACAGCATCTGTTGGGATCTGTGATCTTGAACGCAAGATCTGTGTTCAAGTGAGGGCAACCAGGGACAGAACCCAGGATGCACATGCAGCTCATTAGAAACACAGCACAGCCTGTGCCCCCAGGATACCTCTGCTATGAGCTCCCCTTCACTGATCTTGTCACCCTCCTTCTTTTCCCAGCGTGCAATGGTGCCCATCTGCATCGTGGGGGACAGAGCTGGCAAGGCCACCTGTGAAGAATAGGGCAGCATTACAACCCAGACAGCCCTGAACCCCGCACACAGGGCAGAGACAGATCCTCAGCACAGGCTGGGACAGGTGGACACAAAGGAGAGCCTGTCTGCAAATCCCCAGCAGGTCAGGATTGCCTCCAACCTGCTGGTAAGAGCCCAGGGTGAACCAATGCTGGGGTGCTGAGATGGGGCTGACCAAGAAAGGGAGAAGTTATGCTAAGGGACCAAGAAAGATACAGGGAAAAAGGACTAGTGGTGAAGGAGGTGGTACCCGATGACGGTACGAGGACTTGGGGCAGAGTATGAGAACCGTGGGAGTGGGGAGAGAAGAGCTGCAGTTCCCCAGGGCAAACCGAGCTGCCCAGTGAGGGAAAGCAAGACCTGAGGACAGAAAATGAAGGGGCTGCCTCCGAGGCGGGGGACACGGACAGACGGACGGGACGGGACACGCGAGTCCGTTCTCTGGGGGGACCCCAGTGGCTATAGCGACACGATCACCAGCGGGTGTGGAGGGCACCCAGCCCCCAGACTGCCCGGGGGAGGGGGGGGGGGGGCGGGGAGCCTCTCACCTTCTGGTGTGCCGGAAGACTGCAGCAGCGGCACGGGACGAGCCGGGGCCAGGCAGGAGGCAGCAGGAGCCCGCTAGGCCGGTGCACGGGGCCGCCCCACGCTGGCCCACGGCCCACCGGCACACACCCGGCTCCCACCGCCGCGCCGCGGCCGGCCCCAGCGGCGCTGAACGTTCGGCAGCTCCGCGCCAGACCAGGAGCTCCCGCCGCGCCCCGGGCTACGCGTCGCGCCAACACCCGCCACATGCTGGAGCCAGAGCCGGAGCCGGAGCCGCGGCCCCGCCGCCGCCGCTCGGTGACCTCCTCCGTCCGGGCACGGCGCCGCACAGCCCCGCGCGACACTACCGCGCTGCCGTAAAGCGCGGCGGACAGACGGCGGGGCGGGATCGCCGCGTAATGGCGGTCGTGGGGGCCGGGAGGCCGCACTGCGCAGCAGCGGGACGGCCCGGGGCGGTTAAGCGGGGGCTGCAGCGGCCGTCGGAGCCCAGCCCAGGCAGGGGAAGGTACCTGGGGGCTGTCCCTGGCGCGCCCCCCACCCCCCCTCCGTCTGCGGCCCGGTGTGCCCCTGCGGAGGGCAGAGCTGCCGGAGGCTCCTCGGGAGACACGCGCGTCCCGCGCCACTAGTAATGCTGCACAGCCCGGCGCTTCTGCACCTTTCTGGCACCGCGAGGCTGCAGAGAAGCCTGGCTGGTAGAGGGCGCAGCCTCGCGGATCACGCCAGCGAGAGGAGCTCGTCCAGCAGTGAGAAAACTGGGCTGCAGCCAAACCCATATATCGTACCTTCGTGCAGTACCCACTCAAAACTGCCACAGGCTCTCTTAGATTCTCCTTGTCACTATCACGTGGCCTAGATTTTAGCAAGGTGCCAGCTCTGGGTGGGGACACATGCATCCAGAGGCTACTCGGGGCAGTGGTTGTGACGATGATGGCTTCTACCCAGGACACGGCAGCTCAAGTTCCCACAACCAAAAACAGCCTACACTTTGAAAGCAACAGTGTTCGGCAAGGGCAAAGCGCTTAGCTGGCTAGCACCATATGCAATAAAATCCCATCACATGCATTGCTGCTCTTCTAGCCATGCTTAATGATTGAGGAGCAACTGCTCCGAAGCACGTAGGACTCACCTCAACTGAGCTCAGCCAGTTCCAGCAGTTCACACAACCTTGGGAGCGGAAGCAGTGAAATTCACTGTCAGCAAGGCAGCTGAGCAGAGCTTGTGTTTTGATTGTGTACTGTTCATGCCCATTTTAAAAGTAAATATAAATTTTATTAGCACTCTGAGCCTGCTCTTCAGGTCATGCATTTCTAAGTCTGCTAATCTCACAAGTCTCCAAAAATATATGCTTTCCTAAAACATTGTGGAAAAGTGATAGAAAAGGTTTTCTGCAGGACCAACAGGAGGCTAACCTTAAGCACTTTAAGTGATTTATGCATTGTATGCTTATATGTGCCTTCTCATTCCAAAGCCATCTTCCCCTTCACAAGCACTGAACAGACTCAGTTCGCAAACCCCATTTTATTAACTGCTTGGTCCACTAATCCAAGGCTTAACCAGTCAAGTATGTCTGGTTTAGATGTACAGATAAAGCTCCACTTTCACAGAGAACAGGCCTTAGAATAACTGCCCTTTCTAAGTGATGAATGCAAACATCAGAGTTTCTATGAAAATGTCATTTTACACATAGCATGTATATTACATAAGCAAGTTACAACTATAGGAATAGGGAAGTAACTTTCCTCAAAGTTAGACAGAAATAAACAGATTCAAAACAGTGAAAAATACGAGTCCTGGGTATGATACTAACAGTGCATGCCCAGAATAAATCCACTGAAGTCAGTGTTACAGCAGTGCCAAACTGATTTAAAAGCAACATCTTTTCCTTTTGTCAGAGAGAAACAACTGGCCAAGGTCTTTTCCACATGATACCTCTCATCCCTCTGACTAATATTCCTTACCTCCTCCAGACCCCTCTCTGTCAATCATGCAAAGGTAGAAAGTCTGAAGAAGGCTGCAGTGTCAACATAGAAATAAAGCTGAGCCAAACTGTGCATGGGATAGAGCTTATCAGAGCAGCAGTCCTTCAGCTTCAGTGACAGCTATTCCAGCAATTCTACCTTCACTGTCACAGAGGGGATCTGCATATAGGAACCCAAAACTAGAGCATTGTTATCAGCTCTGTCTCATGGGATGTCTTCTTTTGTCCTAGCTTACATGTGATGTACACAGGGATGAAAGGTACATGACTGCCAGCCCCCCAAAATTAAGCCTTTTGTCCAGTCTTGCTCCTTCTCAGACACAGCCCATTAGTGCTTTGGAGAGCATGTGTTTCTATATAGGATTCAGTCCCTGGCGCTCTGGTGGCAGTAAGCTTATTAAATGCGACCATGGTTAGTTATCTGAACTGATCTAAGAACAAGAACAGGCTGTCTCCTGTATCAGCTAACAACTAGCTTCTTCGTGGGAAAACTGGATAGCTATGGGCAAGGCTGGATTGAAGACTTATCCATTAGAAGCTCTGATCATATTAACAGCCTGCTGTATCTTCAGTGCTCCAAAAATCAAACTGCTCATCTTTGAGTAGCAGAGAGGGATATAGAACTGGCACCTACAGACCTTGAAAACTGTCTTATTTTTCTCCATAAAATTTTAGCCTGGGTGCATGGCTCTTGCGGAAATAAAATTGATGAGTAAAACCTGAAGAAAAAAAACACTTGAGAAAAAATTGCAATTCAAATACAATTGATTTCAGTGTAACAACCCCATGCTCTCTGTACCAACCCAATAGAGATCTTGCAACACCAAAACTATTTCCAGGGAGGAAGAAAATCTGTTTCTTTTCCAAAAGAGATGTATTTTCCCCCCTGCAGTCTATTACTGAACTTGTTCATTGATGAACTTTCCTACTTCTTTCCGTAAGGGGAAAGTCACCATAACAAATTGTCCAGGAGGCATGTTGTGTTGTGCCAATGTGGCACAGAACCACATAAGAGCCTTGAGCTATTTCCTAGAGAGTGAAGCAGTGAGAAAATAAATAGTATTGTTGCTGCCTATTAAAGCTGGCAAAAATATAAAATCCAGTAGGAACTAGTTGGATTTCCATAGTAAAATGAAGTTATGAGCCCAGTGTTGTGTGAACAGGAGACAGTACAAAACATCTCAGCATCCACTAGAAAATGAGTAAAACACAGTATAATGCGTGCAGATATATACAGAAAGCACTTGCACTAGTATAAAAATATCCACAGTCCTCAGACAAATGTAAACTGGTACAAAATAATTCCAAGAACAGGAACATGTTTACAAAAGGACATGTTAATATAAAACAGTAAAACCAGGTTCACCCCCTCCCAACCTTATGCACAGCACAGACACACAGGTAGTCCACAGAAGGGCCACATGTACTGAGAATGAGCAGAGCCTCGACTTGCCATTTGACCTTTTAAGTTAGTGCCTGCTGCACATCGCAGCCAGCACTCTGGAAGTACAGTTGACTGGCAGCAGAAGGGCAGACACAGGCAATGCAGAAACAAACGAACCAACCCACAAAACCAAAAAGAAAAACCCACCCTCAGGGATTTTAGGGCTTGTTCTTTCCCAAGCAGTTATTTATTTCCTGATCCTTCAGGCACTCCAGGAGCAGGCGTACCAGGGAACTGGTGGTGTAACTGACAGGGTTTATTGTACTGGTGTGGATAATTGTTTGGTGGCCCTGGCAATGAGTGGACAGCAGCACACAGTGATGCCTCTGCACAGGAGGTGACAAACTGTCTGCCTTGCTGAAAGAGGAGAGGGCAGGAGTGCAGGGAAAGAGGCTCGACAAGGAGAGGGGTTATAAGTACCTCAGGGAAGCAGCTGATTCCAGCTTCCCTGCAAATGAAATCCTTCAGCAAATACGCAAGCACCAAGATCCCACAGTCCCCATGGCAACAAAGCAAATCCAGAGGGCCTCAGAAGTGAGTACAGCTTTGGAGAACAAGTGGGAAAAGCAAGGCTAGGAAATCAAAGCCTGAGTTTGGAAGAAAGGGAGCTTTGCCAAGCTGGTGATCTTTGCTTTAGACCATGTGTAAAACCTCCAGAAGACTGTCTTCCCTCCCCATGTCAGATTTCCATACTGTCAGTCTGGAATGCCCAGAAAGTTCACTCTGCTCCTGCAGCATGTGCATGTCCAGGACCAAAGTTGGTCAAACCTTGGGCTTGCATAATCTAGCAGCTTCTAACTCATGAAGGCAAAGCTTTACATTTTTGCCATCAGTGCAGATTTATGTAATACCATGTACAAGAAACCAGACTTGAAATGCCCAGATCACAGCCTGCACCACATATTATAGGAATGGAGAAGCAGGGGAAGGGAGCAATGCATCATTAAGGCCTTCAGGGTTTAGTTGACAGGACAAAGCAAGGTGTTTCCTTCCCACAGACCTGTCATTTCAGTCTCAGAACACTGTCTGCATTTGGGCATGGAAGTCAGATGCCAGGCATCCATGCACACAACATGCATTACCCGTTGTTTGCAGAGAAGCCCTCTTTTTTGGCAGCTTGAATTGGACTCCTAGCACACGTGCTTTTTGGTCATTCTTTGAGCTCAGCAGCCAGTTACAGGTTTCCATAGTGACAAGACTTAAAAGCTTGATTAATTCTCCCCATGGTCTTCTTCCACCCAGGCCACAATTTTCCCCTCCCAACCAGGAATGATGTCATCATCATGGAATACCTACAAAAAAAAAAAAAAGGAAGTCCAGTCATGTCTGGAGTCTGGACACCGCTTGCCTACAGTGTGAGTGGCATAAGAGGCAGACATCAAGTCAGAGATCCCAGCTCAGATTTCACTACACAGCCCAGAGAACATGTACCTTATCCGTCATTCACATGTCTGAGTAATCTTTTCAGGTTTTAGGTAAAAAACAGATTAGGCCCCTTCTTCAACCAGTAACCGTCAAGATTATTATTGCATGGTTTTGACAGGAAAGGTAAAATAAAAGGCAGAAAACCTGCCTTTTCTGATCCAGAGTACAATCTCCAACTGTTTCTGCAGAATGGCTACATAGTCAGCTGACTGCTCCCAGAGAGGGTAACCCTTGGCACTTGTCTTAATTTGTGATACAGGAACTATCCCAGTAACCTTTAATGAATCCAACCCACACGAACACCAGCCTGAGCATAGACAGGGCTGTAATGCAGTACACAGAGGAAAAGATGCCATAAACACAGTTATCCCTGAAAAACATTTAAAAGAAAGTAGGAGAATGTTTTCTGAATAAACCACGTTTGCCTAAAGTGTGTCTCATTGCAACAGGTTTCATAAAGCCACTTGAAGGGTTAGAAGTGTAGTCTGGGTTTTTGCCCAGTGTCCCCCGAGCAATGCTGTGTCACAGACTGTCTTTGCCAATAGCCAGCTCTTTGCCCAAGGGGCTCTGCAACCCCCAGGCAACTGCAATCACATTCATGTAATTGCTCTGGCTGGGGATGAAAACATCCCATTTTAGCACATTACAAGAGGAGCGTAATCCACAGTTGCGAAAATACAGTCTGTTTGGGGGCAAGTTCAAAGATTTCATTAATTTAGAAGTGAGGTGACCATGGTCTCCAGGGTTGTGCCGTAACACTGAACCCAAAGTGGCTGATAGCTAAATTCCACACTTACCTCCTCCTTGACTGTGCCAAACTCTGGATCCAGGGCTTTGAAGTGGTACCGGTGGGTTCCTTCACGATCAATAGCTACCTTAAAATCCTTCAGAGTCACTTCCCCTAACCTGCAAAGGAAGAGTTCAGCACTATCCCATGGTAGACTGTTACCAGATTTAGCTCAAGCGTTACTACATGGCATGCAGAGCCACAGCACAAATCTAGCTAGGCATGTGGCACCCTGACCACAGGGATGTGAGGAGTGTGCCCCTCCAGGAACACACCTGTCAACCCCAAGGTCCTCTTCAGAGGAAGAATTGCCTCCTGATTGACTAAGAACTGCCTCAAAACACCTTTTTCACTTTCCCTTTTGCATTGACAGCCACAGTAGTTTTGACAGGAGCATGCTGCACTACATGGCACAATACAACTGCTTGGATGCTTTCTCTTGCTCTTGGAAGTTAGTTAAAAAAAAAAAAAAAAGAGACTAATCTCTTAGGGCTCTAAAGCAGATAGGAGACTGCTTTAGGCAATTTTCCCCAGACAATGGCATGAAATCCAATGCCCAAGTTAATGCACAGCAACCCTGTGCTAGTTGTGACCATACCCAGAAGAGATCAGACTAATGCTTTAAGGGAAACAAGCACCTCCCACATCAGCATCAGCAAGGCAAACCCAGACCTCACCTCTTTGGTATGTTGACCATGAAAGGTGTGAGGGAGCGGTCAGTGAAGTACAACACTTTGGTGCAGGCACTGGTGCTCATCACGGGCGTGCTGTGAGAATGAGGCAGTTCTGCAAAGATAAGACCACTATTATTGGGGAACGGCCTGTCTCCTGCCACAACAGGAGACAAAAGGGGTGGTCTGAGCAAATTTGCCATCACGGCAGACAACCTGGTGACAGAAGAGATTCTAAAGAGGGTGGCTAATCATCCCTGTTGGGAAGGGCCAGGCATTCCCCTTCTTACTGCAAAACTTTGCATTTTAAGGTAGGGTCACCATCCAGCTCTGTTGTTAGCATGGAAGATTTGCCTAGCACTGCCCTCCAGGATTACTGTGCCATCCACAGAGGGGCTTGTTGCCACCATCTACTCCACAGACACTCTATTCACTACCTCAGCAGTGACAGGAGAACCTTTCTGGAAGAGAAAATGACTGAACAGTACCCCATTCAGTACAGCTACCTTATCACTTGCCATCGCTTGCAGATGGGTAGAGCAAGATGAAGTGACTGATCATCAAGGCAAAAGGTTATCTGTCTCTCCCCATCTTCCCATTCTAGTTGGCCAGGATGGGTGTTGTGCATGTATTTTTCTTTGCTCATTTGCGTTTCTGTCTCTCTGGCTACTGCCTTGTTTCCTGCTTCCCTGCAATGTGCTGTGCCAAAGGCTGAAGCAGAGGAAGGTTCACATTGAGTGACTCTACAATTTTAATATTCCTAGCATGCAGAAAACACTATGGACATCCAGTCAAAGGCTTTCTAATTCAACCTCTTAGAGCTCTTTACACCCAAGGCATTCTACATTTGTGGCTGCACAACTCAATTTTTCTGCTGCAGTGGAAGGGAATGGAGCCTGCTAAATGGAGAGGTACAGTTTGCATGCAGAGAACACATGACTGTGGCTGCTCTAGCAACTGCAGTTTATGGGAGAGGAGGGAGAACCCAGCAAATCCTCCCCACAACCCACTTCAGGCTTCTGAGTTCCTCTCCCACCTTCCCCCACATCTTGTACCTCCAGGCTACCCTGCTGCTGGACACTACGATGCAGCTGAAAGATGGGGGCTTCTGTCCTTCCCCAGTACCTACAGTCTCCTACAACCTCACAGACTTTCTAGGTGACATTTACAACCAACACTGGAAAAAACAGCCTTCATGATGAAAAGCAAACGTGGAGTTGCTGCAGCTGGAGCCAGGAAACGTGGTGTCAGAAAGGGCTGTGCTGTTATGCATATACGAAAGGAGCTAGGCACTGATGGGGGAACAGGGGAAGAGGCAACTGTACAGTTATCTGTGTCCGCTAGATGGTGCAAACCAGCAGGAAAGCTGAAATAACATCACATTTCCCACTCATTCCACGGATAATTGTTTGTCATAGTTATTTATGCTGCAGTACTACCGAAGTGGCCCAGACAGACTCCCACTGTGATGGTGCTTTACAAGCAAGCAGCCATAGATTGTCTCTGCCCCTTTTCCTTTGCAGTGAAGTCTAATCTGTACAGCAAATGACTAAAGGGAAGAAAGCGAGCTCTGGTAAAGGGAGTAAGAAGCTGGAGGTGACAGATTCCCAAGCAGGGATGCTATGCCCTGGACTCTGGTCAGGAAACCAGAGCAATGAGTTCGGCAGTGGGAGTGCAGGAGCTGAAAGGCACTTACTGGATTTGGGAGGCCAGGAGTCTCTACACTCATTTGTTGCTCTGCTTGCTGGTGATTTCCCCCGGATCTAGGGTGCAAAGCCAAAAGAGTGAGAACAAAGTGTCACTTCCCAGTTGGAGATCTCATTGCTGCTTAGCTCTGAGTTATGTGAGGGGCAGAAGTTGAGAGCTAAGTGCCCTAGGAAGCCTTTACCCTTCTCTCTTGCCTCTTCTGTGCTTCCATGCGGTACAGCCGTTCCATCAGGCTGGAGATCCCCTGCTCCAGGCTGTCAATCGTGTGGTGCTGTGGATCATGGCCACTGAAACTGTTCCTGAGGCTGCGAAGGGCATCACGAACCAGCTGCAAGTCATTTGTCTGCCCAAGAAACAAGAAGTCAGTCAGACTTAACTCCAGGCTGCTTAGAAAGGGGAAATACCTCTTAACAAGATAACAGCTTCCAGGATATCTGGAGCCCATATCTGCATCTGGCTGGGAAAGTATCCCTTAGGTGCACTTACCGCTCGGTGGGCTGCAGGAGCAGCTCCTTTTCCTGCTGTCTGGAGGAAGCCATTGCTTTGAGCACTGTGACCACTGTAAGCCATTACCTGTTCAGGGGAAGATGCGTGTGCCACTAGGAATGTAAGTGTTAGGACCTCCCCAAAGATCCCAGTTTGTGAACTTCAAAATGACGAGAGGGCATGAAAACTTTCCACATCAGTGATATAACTCCCATCTTCTACCAGGTAAATACACTCACTAAGGAGTGTGCAGGCAGTCCTATAGGTCAGAGCACAAACATGATTCTTCACATACAGGTGGAGCAAGAGGCAGAGACAGAAAGGGGCTTGCTGCTACATCATAGAGGGCTCTGTACACTCTAGTGTGCACAATCAGCATTCAAGTGGCACTGTGGAGGGACAGATACCAGGGCTGGCACTCTTTCCACAAAGACAGTTCCAAGTGCTCAATACCAGTGTCAACAGGAAAAGGAGGAGATAAGAAGCTAAGCCCTGGTCTAACCATTAGCCAGTGTCAGAGCTGAAGCTAGAAGCCAAGAGGCTCTGGCTTCCACTGAGTCCTGTGATCCCCTCACTGTTTCACCCCTAAAGATTTTGACACAAGAGGCTAAGACAGTGCTCAATGCTGAGAGCTCTGGTAAGTTGGATGCTTTGTGGAGTCTTCTGGCTGCCTTGGTTAGGGCACTGACAATGAGACTGCAGAGCCAGGCCTTTCTGGGATGAAGTGGATGATTTCTGGAGATGGGTAGCTAGAGGGTGCTGGACAGAAACATCACTCCAACAGTCTGATGTTTAGACCAAGGCTTCCCATACCTCTTCAGCTTCTCTCTTCATGCAGTGAGCTAGCAGGGCCTCTTTGTGCTCCAGCTCCCGCTCCAAATCCACCTGTGAGGGGAGCAGAAGAGTCGGCACAAACTGAGTGACCAAGGTTAAGTGCCAGCTCTCAGGGCATCAGTGCAGCCCACCTGCTCCATACCTGTTGGTAGTTGGCCTCAGAAAGCTGCCTAAGCATTTCATCCAGTTTGGTCTGATGCTGCTGTAAATGCCGATCCTTCTGGCACAGTTCTTTCTGCAACACAATAATCAAGAGAATCAACAGAACAGTGAGTAAGGCTTACAATCATCTTCCCATGGCCGGGAAGGTTACGTTGTCTGCCAGGATCAGGTTCCTCTACAGGCTGACTTACACAATGTGTGTACTTATAGCTAGATGTTAGAACTGAGTATCAAAGCTTTTTTTGAAAAGATCGGTCAGGTTGTTGTTGCCTGGAGTCCCCTTGCCCAGCTAAGATCCACTGCTGAGGCCAGACAACTGTCCTAGAGAAAACAGATTCCTGAAGGATCAGTGGACAATCAGGTGACCCAACCTAACCTGACAGGCTTCCGCACAAGCGTTAGATACTCAACAAGCCATCACAGAAAAAACATGACAGTAAAAGATCTACTATAAAAAGCTGTGGGCAGAACACAAAGAACATCTGATCCCTCCATCTCATTGCAAACATCCATGGCCATTGCAACTTATTCACTATCCACAGTGCCATTCCCATAGGTGACTGAGTGCCAGGGAGACAGCAGTCACATTCACAAAACTGAAGAACCACCAGATGCTGCCCCCAGCAAAGCCTCCAGTGAAGAGAGGTCCCATTACTTTGTATTCTGCCAGTAGCCGGTTTCTCTCTTCAACCTTCCTCTGAAGGTCAACCTGCAGAAATAACACACAGGTGTGAGGTAGGTATTCCTAGAGAGTTAGTGACAACCTCTTTGCCCCTTGTGCTAAAGGGTGACCTGAGACCAAATATCAGCAGAGTTCAAGGGAGCTGGTGTCTAAGGATGGCAGGCTTTTGGACAGGACAGTTCCTTCCTTGCCCTTCTTTTTCTCCTGAAGAGACACTGTACATGGCAGCTTCACCTGTCAAAGTGCCACCTGCTAACCCAGGGAGCACAATGAGTAAAGAAGAATGCAACTGTAATGAAAGCATCATGGGTAGCCCCTCCCTGTTTCAGCTGAAGGTCTTGGAGGACAGGAGGTGGGAGTGAAGAATAGGAAACTCTAGTGAGTCTCACAGCTGGCTAGTAGACTATGTGCAGTTTTTACTATGCTGTATTGGTTTTATGTGGCAAGGTTTTGGTAGCGGGGGGGGTTACAGGGGTGGCTTCTGTAAGAAGCTGCTGGAAGCTTCCCCTGTGTTCGAGAGAGAGCGAGCCCATACCAGTCAGCTCTGAGACGGACCCGCCGCCGGCCAAGGCCGAGCCAATCAGTGATAGTGGTAACGCCTCTGTGATAACATTTTTAAGAAGGAAAAAAGTTGGGAGAGTGAAAAAAACAGCCGCGGGAGAGAGGAGTGAGAACATGTAAGAGAAACAAGCCTGCGGACACCAAGGTCAGTGAAGAAGGAGGGGGAGGAGATGCTCCAGGCGCCGGAGCGGAGATTCCCCTGCAGCCCGTGGTGAAGACCCTGGTGAGGCAGGCTGTCCCCCTGCAGTCCAGGGAGGTCCACGGTGGAGCAGATCTCCACCTGCAGCCCGTGGAGGACCCCACGCCGGAGCAGGTGGGTTCCCGAAGGAGGCTGTGACCCCGTGGGAACCCCGCGCTGGAGCAGGTTCCTGGCAGGACCTGCGGATCTGCGGAGAGAGGAGCCCGTGGAGCAGGTTTTCTGGCAGGACTTGTGACCCCGTGGGGGACCCGCGCTGGAGCAGTCTGCTCCTGAAGGACTGCACACCGTGGAAAGGACCCATGCTGGAGCAGTTCGTGAAGAACTGCAGCCCGTGGGAATGGCCCACGTTGGAGAGGTTCGTGGAGGACTGACCCCGTGGGTGGGACCCCACGTTGGAGCGGGGGAAGAGTGTGATCAGCCCTCACCCTGAGGAGGTGAAGCGGCAGAAAATAACGTGTGATGACCGTAAACCCCATCCCTGTTCCCCTTGTACCGCTGGGGGGGTTTTGGTGGAGAAATCCGGGAGTGAAGTTGTGCCCGGGAAGAAGGGAGGGGTGGTGGGAAGGTGTTCTGAGATTTCGTTTTATTTCTCATTACCTTACTCTGGCTGATCTGTAATAAATTGAGCTAATTTTCCCTAAGCTGAGTCTGTTTTGCCCGTGACGGTAATTAGTGAATGATCTCTCCTGTCCTTATCTCGACCCGCAAGTTTTTGTTATATTTTTCTCTCCCCTGTCCAGCTGAGGATGGGGGAGTGATAGAATGGCTCTGGTGGGCACCTGGCGTTTAGCCAGGGTCAACCCATCACATATGCAGAGACCTTTGACTGGTCGTTCACTATCCCACGACCCCAAGAATTAAAATGCAACCACCCACTCCACCCTGTGGCTACTGGAGCCCTCAGGGCCACCAACCTCCTTCTAAAATAATCTAACCCTCAGCAGCACAGTGACTTACGTTCTGGTTGTGCAATTCCTCCTTGTCCATGTTTGCTCTCAGCAGTTCCTGCTTTAGCTGAAGAACTGAAGCATCCTGTTGAATCAGCCTTTGCTGTAAAGCATCCTAGGAAAAGATGTTATCTGTAGGAAAGTACAAGACAGAGGCAGAGACCCTTCCCTGGGAAGTGAGTGACCTAGATCAGGGGCCATAACACAGTGGGGCCACTCACAGGGCTGAAGTGTTGCCAAGAGCCCAAGAGAGCAGGAGGTATATAGACATCTGCCCAATGGGCTCTCAGCCCTTCTGCCTTTCTCTTACCCAAAAGTGATTTCCCTGCCAACATTCTAGCCATCTGGGACAGAGGGATTTCTGTGTTTCTACCTGAACCTCCTGCCCCAAAAGTGGCCTGACAATTTGCTCTCATGATAAAAACAGCAGTATCTTTGGAAGGTCTTTTCAGTGGCCTACGGCTAGTGTCTTCAGCCATGCATTTGCAGCATCCAGAGGGCAGAAAGATGCCAACATCAGCCAAGGACACAAGGAAACTTAAGCTCTCAGTGTGACCTAGTTGTGCAATTAAATCCTTTCTGAAGAGGCCAAAGTCAGGACTAATTCTGCACCTTTCACTCAGTGTTACCCAGAAGCCAAGTCCTCTACATTGAACAGCTACTGCTGTTTGCTTCCTTCACAGAAGCCTGACAGGCAGCTCTAAAAATACCTCTGCTCAAGAGTAGATTATTAGTGTTCAGAACTTCAGAGGGAGAAAATGAGTAAACAGGAGCCAAAGTTGTGAGAAACACTGCAGCTGAAGAAGACAAGGATACCCCCATGCAATTTTTCGTCTGCTTTAAAGAATGAGTTCACTGGGCCAATACTACTGTGCGTACCCCAAGATAGAGGGGACAAAAAAAGAGCCATGAGAACGAAGCAGGCATCCCATGCCTGATATTTTGTTTAGGGGAAACAGACAGAAGAGGGGACATTTGAGCACAATTCTACAGAAACAGAATCCAGGAGAACGAACTCCTTGTGCCTGCCTTAACTGCAGTCTCTCCCTGGAACCAGAAACAGACTATAGGATCTCCTACCTCCAAGTCCCCTAATACAACTCCCTCCACAATCTGAGATTCCTCAGAGGTGTATGGTTGCTGTTGGCCCTGGCCCTACTCACAGGCTGCAGCAGACTCTAAAGCTTTACTATTAATAATTGATGAAGTGCCCCCTTCCTCACCTTTATTCCCTGTAGGTTTCGAGCTTCCTGTTTGTATTTCAATAGCTCCTTCTGTAAATACAACATAATTTGATTAAATGGCATCTTGTCACTCCTTCAGAATCAACCAAAGTCAGTGTTCTCTGTCCCCAGACACCTGCTTCAGAAGAAAGCACATCCCACCTTTTCCCACGGAACAAAGAACATGTCAGAGCCCTGAGCCATCTTAATGAGTTACAAACATGACAAAATAATTGAGCAGCTCCCTAAGCCCCTACTATTAAAGCCATGAGAGAAAAAGATTGCCTAGTCCCCCAAATCCATCCTTCAGGGCAATGTCAAATACTTCTCTCCCAGCACCAGAACTGGTCCCAGAGCCAGCATCAGCAGAAAGCTGTACTAAGGCAGGCTTGACAGGGCAGGTTCTTCTTACCTGCATTTATTTTCTACTTGAAAACTTGTTTATATTCAGACACGACTAGAAACTTAACAGCTGTCATGGGCAAAGTTTTGAGAAGCTAGTACAACCTGGATCTCTGCAGCTTTAAGAGCATGCAAGAAAAATCCGTTTCAGGGCTCATTTAAGTTCCAGTAATACTTAGATATTTGTTTTGCCAGCAACTGACTTTACTGGCATTGGCTTGAGGCAAAGTAGGGAGGCGGCATATATTTTTCTGGTGCTATTCCACAAACTTTTATTAACTGCTAATATGGATACAATAAACACTTCCCAGCCAAGTATTGTTGAGTGCTCTCAAGGTCATTGATTTATGGTCTCAGGGAAGCAGGTATCTACACTCCTGGAGGGATGGAGATCCCACACAGCTGAATATGGGAACAGAGTTGGAGCCCCAACACAACATATTCCCCATGTCATCTGTTGTGTTGTCCACCGCCCTGTCCCCATGTCCCTCCTCCCCGCCCCCCCCAAAAAATCAAGTAGGACAGAGTCTGCAAAATCTCCTGACCCAAAACCTCTCCTTCCCCTTCATCTGTCCCCTTCTAACCTTTAGGTCTTGATTTTCTTCCACACTCTGGTCCAGGCGACTTCGAATTATGATCTGAATATAAAAATACCACGGTTATTATTGTGCAAGACACCTGCCCGTGGCAGAACAGCGCGAAGGGCAGCTTGATCAGAGAAATGTAGGTACAGCAGTGTGCTCACCAGCTGCTCTTCGGGGCAGGCTCCATGTTCACAAAGTTCAAAGGAACCTTCCTGCTCATCCTCAGGTAAAGACCCATTGAGCAACAAAGCCTGGGAAGATGAAGGAAAAAATCTCCTCTTCAGGGGTTTCAAAGGAAAACAGGCCAGCTGCAGTTCTGGCTAAGTCATTCATATCAGTCTCTAAACAGTTTCGTCTTCCATTTCTGCTGACTTATTCCTCTCAAAAATCAGTAGAATTTTTCAGGAATGAACAAGCAAATTTATCCCCTGAAAAAGCTCTCCCAGAGATATCTGTCAGCCAATACTTTTCCCCACAGACACCAAACAAGGACAATTACTCAGATTTTCAGGGAGTGAAGTCTGTCTCAGGCTTCAGTCCAAGGGAAGCCTTCACTACAGTAACAGACTTGAAGTCTAAAGCAGAGACTGAACCAGGTTTATGTTGTAAGGCTTCTCTTCTGAAATGAGACTGAAGTGTCCCCTGCTGAAAGAAGCCATTCTCCTAATCACATATCTACAAAAGACTTTAGAAACAGGATGTTCAGGGAAGCCTAATTCTGTTCTACACCAGACAAGACCAAGACACATTCAGAACTGTTGTCCAAGTGAGGGAAGAGCCCTCACCCACACAGACAGTGAAAATCTTAAGCTACGCCCTGTGCTTGAGGAAGGCTACTAGAAGCACAGTATTAACTCCTTCAGCAACTCCGAGGTAGCCCAGATGTCTGCAGGAAGATGCCAGAAGTCCTGTAGTAGACTGAATCCAGCCTGAAGGAGGGAACAGCGTGCACAGTAGGAAGTGTGACTAGCAGGACCAGGCCCTATCTCCAGCACGGTATACCATACTGTTTTTCTCTAGCTGATGGTTTTTACATTGACCTTTCCATCTCTAACTCCCAGGACTCAGGGCACTTGGTATGTGCCAAGATGTTGCATACAACTGGACACATTGGAAAGAGTCATGCCTCTTTCAGTTAGCTTTCTGGTTTATATCTATTTGAACTCCATGGCTAAAACCAAAATATCCCATTTGCAGTAATACTCCAGTTTAGCCTTGAAAGAATTCAAGGCTGACAGGTCAGGTTCTGCCTGCTGACAGAATCTTCCACCAAAGAGCTGCAACTGCTGCAGAATAGCAAAGAGCAATCTGTATTCAGTTACTGCAAAAGCTCTTTGGAAAACTGTTTTCTGAGTGCATCCCAAAGTCTTCCCAGCAGGACAATCAAGCAGGAATCACACAGGAACATAAAAAGCTGCCATGGTTTTAGTGCTTCATGGGGTATATGTACATCAGGTCCCTGATATTTCAATCAAACTGTCATGAACTGGAGGCTCTTAAGTATCGAGCAAGTGGGGGTAAATCAATTAATCAAATCCAATCTCTGGGCTAGCAACATCAGCTGCCTCTTCTTATTCCCAGGGGATGAGGGGGCAGCAATGCCAGCTGCTCACCCTCACTCCTGAAATATGGGGCCAGCCAAGGCTGGAGGAACAGGACATGCCAGTCCCTCCAGTGCCACCTCTCCCTGCTCCCAGTGGGCACATAATGCAACTGTATTTTACCGGTGAACCAAGCAATTTTGTTTTTTTTTCTTTTGAGTCTTTTGTTTCCTGCCCATTGTCCACAGCGAAAGTGCCTGTCCGCCCACACCCCACCCTCCACCCCGGCTGCCTATGCTTCTCACACAAGCTCTGCTTTGTTTACTGGCACATAAATATTTACAATTCAGAGCCAGTATGGTTCCCAGCACAAACAGAAAGGAATATTCCTGAGAGAGTTCAGTGTCTTTACCATATGGATCAGGGGCTCTACTCCCCATGCAGACTCAAACACATTGGGCTGAGGGTCATTTGGTCAGGGAGTGACTGGAACAGGACAGCAAGGAAAAGGTCCTGCAAATAAATAGTTGTGTAGAGAATGTGCCAAATATTATAGTTCAGCCTAGCTCACTGAAAGACTGATGCAAGACTGTGTGACCCCTGATCAGCTCTGTGAATCTTGATTGATTTCCTGACATTCCTTGTCTCGCTGCATTACTTCCGATCACAAATCACAGAAAGACTACTCTATTCTCTCAGGCTGCTTACAAAACCTGCAGGCTGCTATGTGCCCCAGTGAAGAAGGGGAGTCCCAGCCCCTGCATGTGGGAAAACACTGCTGCATCTTTATCATTTTGCACAGTAACATAGGTGCTCTGCACAGTGACAGCACATATAGGAGTTAGTATAGCATCACAGGGCAGGGGACCAAGCCGATGAACCCAGCTAGGATCTGGACTCCAACGAAAAGACTACACAGACATAATCACCTTCGAAAAACAGCCTTTGTTTTAGATTCTCTGCAGTGGTTCCATTCTTACCTGCATTCAGTGTGCCCTTTGCCCTCTCACAGTCCACTTAAATTACTATTAGTGAATATCACTGATCTTCAGTCTTCATAGCAACATAATCTTCTTTCTCTCTCCACACCCTTCTCTGTCCCTCCCTACTGACTAAGAGCCTCAAATCATGTCAACACCAAGTTTTGGAGAAGCCTGAGCTAAGAAGAAGAAAAGGTTGTGTCTGAATTGCACAGACTGGTGTTAAAATCCTTTCTCTGAAACCCTGGTAAATATACTGGGTCTGGGGAAGCTGCAGCCATCTTTCCTCTTCCCCCGGGCTCTCTTGGTTAAGCATGCCACACAATGATGGGGACGGGTATACTCTGCCCCAAGCAAGACTGTGGCTGGATCCAGCTGTCTTCTAAATTGCATCTGGGACATTGGAAAGGACGGGTTTGACATTCTCCACTCTGGAGAAGGTGACCAGCACCAAATCACAATTGCAGTAGCCAAGAGAGCCTAAATATAGCAAGAAAGGAAGATGTTAGAGTGCTTAGTCAGTAGCATTCTGTTGCTGGATAAGGTGTCCGCACAGGCTGCAGCCAATATATCCCAGTACACACTATCCACACTATCAGAAATACTTCCTCATTCCTGAGGAACTCCTCTTGAAGGGACTCATCCCACAGGGTGAGACACAGGGAAAAGCCACTGTCCCTGTTTAACTGAGGTGACCCAAAAGACCAACTGACTTCTTGCACAATCACCCCAGGAGACCTCACTGGACCAGGACTCTGATTCAACTCTTTCGAGTTCCAGGCCAGTGTCTCAGCTGCAAGATAACCTGTCTTCCAGCTACAGCTGGTGGGAAAAGAAATGCGTGTTCAAGGGAACAATGGCTAAGAAGAAAATCTATTACCTGCAAACCTGAAATCATCTTCTTCGCTTCCTCCATTTCCTTTTCCAAATGGTCCTGTTGTTCCAAAAGCTGCTCCTCCCATGAATTCTCCAAATATGACCCAGGGTTCCCTACTTGCCACTCAGGCTGGAAATGAGATTCTGTCTCTTCTGGAAGAGAGAGCAGCTGCATGTGGTCATGACAGACAAAGGAGCCCAGAAAAGACTTGCACCACACAATAATTGCCTGCTGTCCACACTAGCCATCACTAACAAGCAAGCATGTCTTCTAGCCGGTATCAAGGAAGTTGCTACAGGTGTGACATCTTGTCTAATCTCAAGGTTTTATGCCTCATTCTTTATGCAAAGGAAGCTTTCCTGCATACACAAATATCAAAGATATGCATCCTTCCCCTTTATTAACTTTGCTGCATGTGATTCCTCAGTACTGGAGGTTTCAAAGCACACCACAGGGGACAACACAGTGTACCGTGTGTGGCAGAAAATACCTAAGGAGAGAAAAGCAACTGTGGGATTTGAAGAGAATGTCTTAGTGTTAGAGGGTGCACCAAAGACCCGCTGAAGGCAAGATTAAACAGTATTTCTACTTGTCAAATAACATAGCTTTCTCAAGGTGGACGACATACCTAATTCTGAAAAAGACTTTTCTCTTAATAGCAAGTTTAATAGCCTTGCATGCCTTTTCTGATCCCCACAGCATAAACTGGGTTACTGGTTAACTATCATCCACCGGCTGGCCCAGGAATGTAGATTTTTTCTTTTTTTTTTTTCTTCCCTAAGAAGGGATGAGGTTTGATCAAAAGTAATCATAGCAGTGCTTGTTAGCTAGTTGACCAAGAGTGAAATTGGCCAATGCAAGTTGCTGTAGATCTGTAGACATGCAGCTGCAATATCCTACTGTATGGGCAGCAAGCAGACACAGTACCACCAAAAATTTAAGGAAAAGCCGCAGCCTGCCAGCTACTTCAGCCACTGAGATAGTCTGTCAAATACTTTTGAAGGAGCACTGAAGCAGGACTACATTGGCTGAAACAGCAAAGCATTTCCTAGGAGAGTTTCTCTGTCATTTGCTCTTGGGATGGATGCTAAGCAGAAAGAGTTGTTACTAGACTGCATTCCTGAGAAGAAGAAACAAACAAAAGCACTTCAAGAACTTCCTTGAAAACCTCTCCTTTAATCGGCATGAAAATTTGAAGTGTGAACTGACCATATCACAGGGCATTTGTGGCAATACAGCAATGACTTCTCAATGCAAACACCAAAACAATACTACAACTGTTCAATTCCTTGCAGAGAGCCACTTGACCTATGTACAGGTGTGCTGTAAACACAGACCCTTACACAAAGTCAAGTTATACATCATGGGCTTAACAAGCTCACATGGACTCTTTCTTTAACGTAATTTTAAATGTTTTTTTCAACATGGCCTAATGAGGCGGTGATAAAAGCATTCACCCTACAGTGAAAACTATATATGACCCCCTTAATCCATCTCCAGAGCTTTTTATTTCCCTAGTGTTATTTTGCAAGCCTCAGAGACATTGCCATATTATGGCTTTATTGTAGTGTTAGAAGTTTTGGGATTTAGTTTTATGTGAACAGATACTCAGCATCACATTCATTTCAGTCACTGGGGAACTTTTCAGCAAGTTTATGATACAAACAAATCCCAATGAAAGTATGATCTGTAAAGCATTATCTGCAAGGTACCTGTTTTTGTTTCTGTTTCTTCAGTGTGAATGATCACAAGTCTTTCCTTCTCCTCTGATGGTGCTACAGTGGATTCACTCTTCGCACTATGGATAGGACTGGGTGATGCAAGACTGCAGAGGAAAGAAGAAACAATTACTTTTAGTGCTGATCATATCCTCACCTAAGATAAAAGTGAATATGCAGGCAGGCTTGTTGAAACTAAGAATTATCTGCTTACTAGAGAGGCCATTAACAAACCAAACTGGGCATGTAACTTTTCCATCACTCTACATCAGTGTCACAGCAGGCTAACTAGTAAATAGCACAATGTGTCTCTGCATTTTCCTTAACAGAATGCAAGTTTGAGACTGCCACCACAGAATTCACATACACTCACACAGGGTAAGACTACACTCTACTAAAGGTCTGCTCCGAAAAAATTTACTGCGAGTTTTACGTTCATACTATAAGCTGAACAAAAAGCCACCCTGGCTTGCTTCATCTCTTGCCCTGGCTTTCAGAAGCACCACTTCATTGACTTGGAATTCCAACAGCAAAATATTTTTGGAAGTCAGATACCACTCATGTTCTTAAGGTAAAACTTCTTGAAAGCACCCACATATTTTCACTGGAGCCACCTCAGCTGACTGTGAGGTTCAAGCAATCTTTTTTCAGAAATTCTTCCTAAATGCATCACCCAGACAACATCAAAAGGTGGCTGAAGCTCACTGACCCATTCAGTGTACCTCTAAAGTCACAGGAACTAATCCTTGCAAGTGTGAGCAGGAGTTAATTTTTCATTCTCCTCAACACAGAAACAAAGGAAGGAGAACAAAAAGAAAACAGTGTGGAGATAATACAATAGGTTTAGAAAAATAAGAGGCTTTGACAGCTTGCCTTCCCCATCTTCCCAGCACTGCTGCTACATATTCCACAGCGCTCTCACAGAATCAGAAAAGCCTTGCAATAGGGATGGAAACGATTTGCTAGTAGCTTCTGTCTGGTCCACTCCCACAGCCAGTGCTGGCCTACTTCTCATTTATATTACAGACCTTCAAGCAGTCTAATTTTAATGGTCCAGACTGAATGGACTTTCACCATGTTAAAGAACAAGATGAATATAACTTAGTAAGTAAAAGAATAACCATCTTCTAATGGGGATCTCTAACGGCTACAGTACCTGTTCTTTCCTGCTCAAACAGGGCATGCATGATTTTTAAAGGGGTCCAGGCCACCTGGCTTTGCTCAAGGATTTAACTTCAAGAAGGCTAACTCCATTACAGCAGTCTCCGATTAGGCACATATTGTATACAATATTTGTAACCAGTGCCCTGTTCTTGCTTGTCACTGAATGGGTGCACAGCATAAAATTAAAATAATTGTTTGGGAGCCCAGAGAGTACTATTGGGTTTGCATTATATAATAAGGGTCAGAGGAAAGGATGAAACTTTCAAACAGCACAGGTACAAACAGGAAGCCCAGCTGATCTAACATGTCCAGTAACTCTGAGAGGGGTGTTACTTCCTCCTAGGACCAGATCTCAATATTCTCCCGCATATGCTCAGCTGATACTCTGAATGTGCCATCATCCTGATAAGGCCACTGAGAAGTGCATTACTGGTTCTCATTCATGCAAAAGATGAAAGAATGAGAATTGTCCTAGAAAAACAATATTAGCAACTGTTAGGTGAGAAGATGGTGAAACTGAGGGATTGGCAAGAGCAGGGAACTGGAAAGAAGAATGAGCAGGACAAAAAACAAGGAGACATAGAGCCTGTAAATAACACTCCCCCCTTCCAGAGTCTGGTCCTCGCGGCACTGGATCCACAGCCCAAAGGAAATACAAAGGATCCCAGCTGGGACAGGGGGGTGGGGTTGAGTCATCACTACAGGTCTCCACAACATACACAGTTTTACAGATAATTGCTTAGGCATTCCTATGTCCACAGTCTCTTTTCCAGGCAGTTTCCCTATTTTAAAAGGCCAGTGGGTTCACGTGGCATCAGTGACAACCTCTAAAACCATGCCAAACAGTGAAAGAGCCACTGATATGCACTCAGATGAAGCAGCAGCACAGGTCAGGTTGCATCATACATTATGCCATCAAGTTAATGCTGGAAACATTTCTACAGTTTTTCTATCAGTCACCAAACTCACTACAGTATGAAATATCCACTGACGTAATTTGTTCTTTAAAGTACATAACAATTTGTGATTAAAGCATGCAGAAATAAGTGCTGGGAAATTAAAGCTATTTAAGACCGATTTATGATGCAAACTCTTCCACTTTATTCCTTTTACCAGTTGGTTTCTTAACCCATATCCTTTCTCCACTGAGTCCCAGAGTTGCCAGTGCCTGCACAGACAAGGCTTTAGGGCAACAGCCCCAGTGATAAGTTTGAATTCTCATAATTTCAATAAACACCCCATCCCTGCTGTTTCAAATTACAATGGCAACAATCGCTCACCATTTGACCTGCTTCCCTCCCATGATCCCACTTTAACCTTTCGCCTCACTGAATCCGTTTCCCGGGGAGCCTCAGGATTCTGGCTACAGACATGCCTTGTCCCTTCACATGCTCAGAATTCAGTGCAGAAGACGCCAGCTCCTGTCAAACTACTGGAGAAATATTTGCAAGCCAGACTGCTTCACATTAGCTGGAAGATTCACAGCAGAAACAAAAAGAAAAAAACCTCAGAGTCTTTGCAAGAAAACGTCAGATGGCACATATTTGATTCCAGAGTCAGGGAATTCTGCAGCCTGGGTTTTGCTTTTGCTGGTTTTCCTCTCAGGTTATTTGTCTCTTGCTGCTGCATTTTGGTCAGCTGCACACCCAGTTGTTTTCACCACAGGGACTGCCATCTGGATTGCCAGTGGTGTTTCTCATCCCATTCTGCCCTCTTTAGACTCCAAGCACCTGCTGCAGATGCCAACAAACAGCCAAGACAAGGTGCTCCTGCAAGCAGTAGGTTCCCTGCTCTTCCAGGCTTGGATGCGGTCTCGGAAGACGGCATGCAGCACCTCCCAGCCCTATGCACGGCTTCCTCTTCCTCGCTATCTCCAGCTCCCTCTCCCTCCTGCTGTCACACAGGCTGTGCAAGGCAGAGCCTTTTCTCTGAGATGCCTGGCTCAGAGTGGGGGAGGGAAGGCTGGTGGAAGGGGAGGGGAAAGGGAGATGGATGGGTGAGGGGCTCAAGTGGCCTGGGAATCCATCTGATTTTGGCAAATTTTCCATGAATCATTTCAATTGCCTTTGCTTATTAGAGCTTTTGTCCTGGGAATTCTGTTATTCAGGCTGTGAGCTCTCTTACTGAAGAGTTAACGCAGAAATGAGCTGATGCTAGGCAGGGGATGCTGCCCTGGGACAGACATGACAGCAGCATAATTAGACGGAGGGGGTGGCTGCAGTTAATAACCACATCTCTCACTAATAAAAAAAGTGGCTGGCTTCTCCCAGCCAGTTCTCATAACTAAGCTAGTACATTTCTCTCTGGAAGGAAAGAGAAACAAGCATCTTGTTTCCATCATGAAGACTGGTGTCAGCAGAAGACATCCCCAGGAGCTGGAGGTGAGATTGCTCCCAGTTTCTTTGGGTAGATCACTTATCACTTATGTAAAGATTCTCACCATATTATGTCCTATCAACAATAATATCACCATTATCACATGGTAAGAGAACTCACATTATGGGGAAAAATGAAAAAAAACCAACACAAAGTGATTGAGGATGTACAGAGAAATTTTCACTCACCACCAAAATACAGCCACATACAAGCAAACAGCAGTTGTCTGACAATCCATTATAGGGTAGAAGAGTACACATAAAATACTACAGCTACCTTAAACTAAGGAATGAGTGCAGAGAGCAGCATGTTTCACTCACTGTCCTACTGAGATCATGGTTCAAGAGTCAACACCAAAGTCCTGTGACATTAGCCATGATATCCTGTTGCAAAGACCAGAATTTTTACAACTCCCCTGGAACGACAGCTTCAAAAGTACACTCTCTACTGACATCATGTGGAGGCAGTGGTCTAATACTGGCTCATATGGAGTTCCCACACTCTTCCAAATGTGCATGTCTGTATTTATAAACACGATCTCACAATGATACACAGCAAATTTTGGGGATGAGTACAAACTATTGTCCTCTGTTGGGCCAAGCAACCTTAATTCTCAGGTACACGGAGGCCTCTTTGTACTATGGAGCATCAAAAGTGGCCTCAGAAATCCAGTGGAGACATCCTGCCTGCTGAGAAACTGTCAGTGGCAATCTGTCCTAGGAAAATGAACCTCCTCACTCCTGCACAAATCGTGGGGTAGGGGGTGTGATACCTAGTTGAGGCACTCTCAGGGAGCAGCCCTGGCAGGACATCCTGACAACAAAGCAGAGTTGGGGTTTACACTGGGAACTGTGAATCAAAGAGAGCTGCAGCTATAGCTATGCAGCTCTGCCCTCTTAGTCTGTTCCAGAAGAGATTAAATGGAGCAAAGCATAATATCCAGAGGGAGATCTAATATGTTCAGTTACATAGTCCTTTGTCTTCAAGCAAGTTTCTTGTTCTCTGGGGAAAAAGGGAAAGGCTGTCCTTTACTATGAAGCTATCCATGCTGGATCAGCTCCCCCACTGTAGTACAGTTTTTCTTCAAGAGCCCCTTCAGCTACACTGTCTCTCCTATATCCATGAAAACAAACACAGCCATGTGTCTTCCCTCTCCCCTCCACTGCTCAAGTAAAGTAGTAAGAAGAGCTTGTAAAGCACCAGTGTAATGTGTTGTAACTGGCACATGCTGCTCAGGTTCACAGCTGCAAGTTGTGGCACCTCCTATTGGAAGAATATTAGATGCTGCCATTCTAACCAATCCGTCTTCTACAGGTTCCATTTCCTTAGAAAGCCTCCACTTGCACCAGCCTGACCTTGCTTAACTTGTGCAGTCAAGAACCCCAGTCAAGGCTGCAGGCTGTTTATAGCATAGAGCACACACTTCTGAGGATCCAAGTCCTACTTCAAAGGCAAAAGTCACCCCCAATGGAAACCATACTGAACTCTGACTTTCAGGCTTCGCAGCAGTATCCAGGAGATTTTTCAGTAAAATAATTAAATGCTGCACTTTAGAGTGAAGGTGAAAGTCTGGGGGATGGAAGAGTAAATTAGATAACTGTAAATCTAGGGACAGTTAAAGGTGATGGATGAGGGCATGATGGCAATGAAGACACAGCTGCAGATCCCCCTGGGACCATATATCTTGATTAAAGACTGGTGTGTTCCTGTAACTACTGTTCAAATCCACATGACCCCTCATCTCCATCTCTCTGCAGGACACGAGGTTTGTTGGTTTAAGTTCCTTTCCTCCATATCTTCTCCATCAGCTCTAAAAATATTCATCCCTTGCATCCTAGCTACTCTGCCTCTTCCTTCCTGTGAAGCAGGCCACAAACTCCATTTCAGCATCCCTCATGTCAGCACTCCCTCAAAAGGCTCCACCTGTACATTCAGGTTCACAGTAAAATCTTTAGCTGTGTCTTTCCTAATCCTATTCCCCTGGTCTCAGTGATGGATGCTCCAGAGCTTTAGACAATTGTAACACAGAAGTTCCTAACCCTCACCTATGCGATCACATCACAAATTAGATAAATTTTATTTGTGGGAGAAGTGGCAGTAAACCACTGCTTCATGTTGGTTCATAAGGCTTCATTCTCCAGATCAGGCAGGAGACTATATGCTGGAACTCTCTTTTCTATCAGAGCCAGCCAGATCACAGTGATAAGAAAGACCACTTTAGGGAATGTCAGACAGGACCATGAGGGAACACATCTTGAATTCCTTACCTGGAAGAGTGGGACTCCAATGGCATGTTCTGCTGCCCTTCATACTGCTGCACCAGTGCCCGGACACTCCAGTAGGGGTTTTCAATCTCCTCATCCATGCTGCTATTTCTGGAGATAATAATCATAGAATGAGGGAAGTCCCACCTGATAGGAGCAGAAATTCTTCTTGTCTCCAAGAAGGAGGGTAGGAAAGCTAATGAAAGGAAGGTAAGAAGGAGAGGACAGCTAGCAAACTGCCAGTTAAGAAAATTCTCCTATCAGGGAGCTCCATCTCATCTTCTTGGTGCAAGGGAAACACAAGCAAACAGGCCCTCCCCTTTTAAACTCATGCCTAACTCTGAGACTGGAAAACTACAAGAGCTCTGGGAAGGCAAGGAAAAGAACAGAATTTGCAAATAGCACAAGGACTGGCTTTTCTGAAAAACTCCTGGCCCAAGGCCTTTGCAAGAGAAACCTTTGACATTTGATTTTTCAACAAAATATACCATTTCAACCTCATTTCCAAACTGCTTCATGGGTACTCCCTTGAGCCAGTGTAATATGGGCAAATGACCTTCAGCTGTGTAAATTAAACCCTCAATAGACCACCATCTGGCTTCCATTTAAATGTCATTACTATTATTATTATAATCCACATAGCACCTTTTGCAAGTGTTAAATGCGCTTTGCAGAATTACACATTCCTTCTGTACATGGTTCACCTCCCTTCATTGTCGGCAGAACTCCTCTGCTTACATGGTAGGCTGCATCAGCTGATTAACAGCACACAACACTCTGCATCTGCCTATATAGCAGTAAGTGTAACATTGAGTGAACAGCAACGTAGAAGACAGAATGGACTTGTACAACAGTCTCAATGCCTCAATTGTGGAAGTAACTGCTCCCAGATCTGTAACCAGTACCTGCAGTCAGGACCTTACTTTTGTTTCCCTTGAAATGAGAAGGTCTCCCAAGTAGATAGCACCAAGAAAGGGCACTGTGCTCAAAGTGAAATGGGGAAAATGAGGCAGCAGAGTTGCCTCTGGCTTGGCCATAAAGAACTATTCTTTTCCAGTGAGACAACAGAGATCCAGCAGTTCTTTTACTGTAAAACCTGAAAAGAACCTGGGATACGTGCAGTCTTCATCATCAGGCAGACAGGCTAGGTCAGTACTCTCCTTTGTTAGGCCACTATCTAGGTTTCAGTGAGACAGCAGTGGTTTGTCTCTGTTTGCACAATAGGAGAGCTACCTTACACCAGCAATTTTCAGGATAAAGAGGCACCTATTTTAAAAGAAATTGTGTCCATCTGCTAACATGACCTGACCTCACATAGCCAGGGAAAACTCATTACCTCTGTCTGTGCCGGAAAACATCCCGGCCAGATTGTGAGACATCTTGACGAACATCTGCCAGAGCAGCCACAGCCCCTTGGGCCACCGCAGCAGCTGAGCAAGGCCTGTGACTGGCAGGTGACACTGATGAGCTCTTCCCCACCATGCCAGCTGGGCTATGATTCATTGCTCTTCCAGAGCCTGGTTTGAAATGAGCAGCTAAGGCCAGGATCAACCTCATGATAGATTTCAAGTTCCCGTCAACAATATCTGCAAAATGCAAATAAAGCCAAGGACGATGCCATTAATATGAAGTCCCACCAGAGCTGTATCTGACCAACAAGCATGAATATAATTAAACCCAATGGGATCATGCCAATAAACAAGGACTATGAAAAAAGGACTGCATTACAGCACTGATGTTTAGCTCTTCTTGTTTTGTACAGAGCAGCAAACTGACTGCCACCTAGAGATCACAAGTTTAAGTGCTTTGAACAGACCTAAGCCTTCCCTCTATGGCCATTTCCAGCTAACAATCCAGTAGGTTATGTGACAGCACATGATAATTACTGAATGCTCACTGGAAAAGTACAGCAGTTACTGAAGACTACCACTGTACCAGCAGTCACTTCAATTAGCACATGGAATTTCCATTTTTTTAAATACTAAAGACCAGAGAACAGCAATGTATTTCTTTAGCAATAGCGTCCTGTACCATAAACTGTTCATAGCACCTTGCAAATGTTAAATAGTCAGTTTTAATAATATTATACTAGGCATTTCCCCCAGCATACAAACTTGCTCAAACATGTTGATCTCAAGTTCACTGCAAAGATCAGACATTCTTTTAGACTAGGATTTCTCAAAACAATTTAGTAACTGAGATACTCAAAGTCCATTAAAATAATAGGAATAGGGTTTCCAAATATCAGAGGCAGACTAAAAAAAGATAAATCATAAGTGCTGGAGGCATGAAGGCTGGTTATTACTTGCTTTAGTATCCGAAAAATAAGAAATAGCCAAAAAAAGTCACAGTGACTGTTACCTCCACATCATTCACAGAGAACATGAAGCCAAACGTTTGTGTGAGTCATTTGAAGTCCTAGAATGAGTCAATATCAGAACTATGACCAGAGTTCTGGAGTGTGCATACCAGAGTCTTGTGCCTGTATCCTATCCTATGACCACATGACATCATTTCATTGCATATCCAGGTTAATACCTTTGCTTATGTAAGACTTTTACCAATATTGCTATCATTTCTATAGTCATGAGCTCATAAGACAACTTGCAACATTACTGAAAGAACTAGTACAGTCTCCAATCTGCCAGTAGCAGTACTGTGGGAACAGTACTCATTACTCCGTATTTAAATTCTAAGCCTTTCACCAAAGCCTATAAACCAACAGCTTGTACTCTCTCCTCCTAACAAGGCCCATGCACTCCATGTAGTCCATCTCAGCATTTTTCTTCTCTCTCTCATCTGAAGGGCCACAGACAATCAGAACTGTATCCCCTCCCAGTACAGTCAGCAAACAGTAAGGATCAGGGCCTATCTTCAACCTCATAGATCTACACACGCACACCAGCAATCCTTGTGATATCTGACTAAACCATGCCATAGACGTGATTTTGCATACTGAGTCTCCTCCCCATTAGAGGCCATGTGAAACAGTTTCACAGGCTTCCAGTGGACCAGAAATATCTTCCCCATGTCTCATTTCACAGTAGCAGCTTTATATGTCCTTTTAGCAAAAGATCCTGAGTCTGTATTCCTCATGACACCACTACTTGATCTGACTGCTCAGTAGCAGGAGAAAAGCCACTTTTGTTTGCATACTGTGCTGCTACTGAAAGCAGTCAAGAACGCAGTATCATTCAACCCCAAACCTGTTACTAAACCACAGGAGGAAAAAAAAAACAACACTCCCCCACAAGCCAATACATTATCTGTTTGATATGAAACAAAGACAGAAACAGACCTTCGACAGATAGAATCATCTGTGGTGACTGCCAGGGGCACATACCTTTTGCTGATGTCTGATGCATGCGGATCTTTTTTGATGCCACGAACTGCAAGACTTTCTCCACATTTTCCCTCATCTCCTGCTGGCTGGTGGGGTTGACCTGAATGCCATTCAACTTCTCACCAGCTAAAGGAGTGAAAAAGCTTTATTAGAGAAGAACTGAAATGCTTGGTGCTGCCACAGGAATTGCTATAGGTGTAGGGCCTGATCTCATCTCTTGTCTGGGTACTGCAAGACACATATCTGGCTTCTTATCCTGCTTATAAGGTATTCAGTGCCAGCAGTAACTAGGCTGGAGACTGTGTTGGGTTTACGTGGCAAGATTTTGGTAGAAGGGGGCTGCAGGGATGGCTTCTGTGAGAAGATGCCACAAGCTTCCCCCATGTCCAACAGAGCCAGTTCCAGTTGGCTCCAAGATGGACCCACCGCTGGCCAAGGCCAAGCCAATCAGCAACAGTGGTAGCACTTCTGGGAGAACGTATTTAAGAAGGGGTAAAAACTGCTGCACAACAGCAGCCAGGAGACAGGAGTGAGAACATGCGAGAGAAAAAATGCTGCAGACACCAAGGTCAGTGAAGAAGGGGGGGAGGAGGTGCTCTAGGCGCTAGAGCAGATTTCCCTGCAGCCCGTGGTGAAGCAGGTTGTCCCCCTGCAGCCCATGGAGGTCCATGGTGGAGCAGATATCCACCCGCAGCCCGTGGAGGACCCCACGCCAGAACAGGATGTGCCCAAAAGGAGGCTGTGACCCTGTGGAGACCCCATGCTGGAGTAGGCTCCTGGCAGGACCTGTGGACCCATGGAGAGAAGCCCACACTGGAGTCTGTTCTGGAAGGACTGCGCCCTGTGGAAGGGACCCATGCAGAGCAGTTCGTGAAGAACTGCAGCCTGGGGGAATGACCCATGTTGGAGAAGTTCATGGAGGACTGTCTCCCACGTGTGGGACCCCCCCACACTGGAGCAGGGGAAGAGTGTGAGGAGGAAGGAGCAGCAGAGACAACATGTAATGAACTGGCTGCAACCCCCATTCCCCATCTACCTGCGCTGCTCAGGGGGAGGAGGTAGAAAATTTGGGAGTGAAGTTGAGCCCAGGAAGAAGGGAGTATCTCAGCAAGCAGGTCACTCTTCCAAAAATGCCACATACTAACAGCATTCCTCTAAAAGGTAAATCCTTTCATAACTCCATTCCAGCCTCGTGGGAGTTAATATGGTCCTTGACAGGTTTTAGCACATCTGTTGTAACTGTCTGCTAAAGCATAAGAACTTGAATAGAATTGCATTTATGATTTGCTTTATGATTGTTTTCTTTTAAAGTCACTCCCTTCCCCCCTCCCCCTGCAAGCTCTGACACCATCATTAACAGCTGCCAGTATGCCTGACAGATGTCAGAGCCAAGGCCAGCCTCTTCTACACAAGATCTAAAACTACAAGATGAAAAATAGTGCCATATGGCATTACTGACCTACAATCTCAATGAGCAAAGCAAGAATGACTCCATCTCTGAGATCTCGTCTCAGGTCTTGGACTGGCTTTATTGTTGGCTTCTTCTTCAGCTGGGAATTCACCCAGGCCACATATGCCTGTAGTTGTTGCTGAAAATAGAAAACAAAATGTTTGCACATTACTGCCATTTCAGGGGAAAGTTGCATAGCTCTCACTCTTCTCTTTCACCTTCACAGATCTCATTGTCTTTTGCCCTTGAAAACAAACACCAATGGTCTCATCCCAAAGCCTGCTGAGCACTGACTGACATCACTGCACACAGTGGTGCAGCTCACTCCATGCCAGGACAGGAAGAGCAAGCAGGCAGGACAGGACTCATGATCTAAGCACAGCTGAGAAGACAGCTTTACATTACATTTAATCTAGGTTGGTGCCAAACCAATGCTGTCATCCCCTCATTTTTGGTGCCAGAATTGGTTCACTCACAGCGTTTAGTGTTCCATCCACACTATTTTCTTCCACTTATCAAGAAAGTAGAAAACCCACAATGCAGAAGCAAGAAACCCTGTGTTATTTCCCATTAAACTATGCCACCTACCAAAAGACATAATCAGGACAAATTTCCTGGAAGAAACAACAGCCTCCCTCCTTAACGCTCCCAGCATGGCTCATTTATAACAGTTCACGCAACAGGGAAGAGACACCCTCTCCTATAGACCCCTTCCTCCATTTCCATGGAGCTGCATCAGCATTTCTAATAGCCCAGTTTCTATTTCTGTACATGTGGAAGCTGGCTTGCCACAGCACTTAACACCTGCAAGACCTGAGAGCAAGGAGCACTGCCTTTCCAGCAGGTCATACTGGTTGCTGCTTCATAGAGCTGTGTCTGTTGCCACAAGGAGAAGACCACGGAAACTGAAACTCAGGCTTCTGGTGAGTGTGGAGATCCATCTGGCATTAAGTGACTGAAAGGCAAAGAGCAGGCTCACATGACCTTTTTCCCTTTCTGTTCCCCTCTCAGTAGCACTTCCATGGCTAGTAGGAGCACTGGTAACACTGAAATCCCTTTGGGCAGGGCTGGTGTGGTACATGGAAGGTAAACAAACTGATCCATTTATGGGATTACCTCCTTTTTCACTAAGCTTCCCATTATTCTGCCAATGCAGCAGGTTTTAAGTCTCCATTCCATATTATCTCAGCAATGTCAGTCAGAGTTTATGCTTTTACAGCCCATCAAAGTCACAATCTGATCACAGCTTCACTCTTAATTATCCTGACATAGGAAATCCAACTTTAATCACACCGTGGTTTGGTCTGCTGGTTCAGAAAGGTGACTGGACCTGTATTCAATCAGTTCCACTCACTCAGCAGACAGCTGGAGAGCAGAACAGAGATGAGCTTGGGGGACTGCCTGATGGCTTTTGAAAAAAAAGGAAGTGGCAGATCTGATGCATGCTTGCTGGAGCAGACTTGGCCTGTCACGTGAATTGGATCTGCATGCTCTTCTTTGGCTGTAATGGCAACGATGCACATCAGTTTTGCCTGCCCAGTTTCAGAGGTCTTTATTTTCTACTTAATGAAACTGGCCACTGTGGAAAATCAAGAAGCTTTGACTTTCTCTCTCTCTCTTGCACAAGTTGATGATCCTGTGCTGATTTTTCAGAACAGCAGTGGTAACTCTTGCCAGCTGCAAAAAGCACCCCCACCTCTTGCAATTGTATTTTAACTGATCATGTGGGTATTGAGGTTCAGTCTCACAACAGTAACACCAGAGCCAGAGACCACAAGCCTTCTATTACACAGATTCAATAAAGCTTTAATTTATTCAAACAAGTACCAGAGAAAAGAATTAGGTTTGTTTATAGTAATACAGCATCATTACAGAAATACCTAGATTCATAAGTAAAGAGGTACCGAATAGGGTTGCAGCATGAAAACTGCATCTGAAGTCTATGTAATTTAGGGAAATAAACTTATTACAGTTGTGTTTACTACCTTGTTGTAGTTTTTCAAATCATTTTACAAAGTTCTAAACTGTTATATTGTACTAATTCCACAAGGGCACAGCCTCCTCCAGCCTACAGCAAATTTGCAAATTTTATGCTTACAGCAAATTTGAAAATTCTATAGGAGTCTGTATGGTTCTTCCATTCACACACTTCTGTTTTCATTCAAAGGAAAAAATAGACCCTTTCACCAAGCAGTTTGTTTTCTAATTCTTTTCTCTGAACAGTCTTCGTGCATTCATAAGAAAGCATTTTTGGCAAATTTCTAGTCTATCTCTTAAAAGCATGAGAAGGTTGACATTGCTATTATTAGGAAAAAAAAAAGTAAGTGCACCGGGATTTGGAGTAACATATTAAATAATGATTATTAAAGGAAGGATTTTGAGGCAATGGAATATGGATGTCACCATTACAAAGTAATTTCCTATCAGTAGTTGCTGTAATACTGCAGACTTAGACTTCATTAGCAGACTTACTTTGTTGTTTGGTTGGTTTTGCCCTCCGCCCCCCTCCCCCCCCCAGTGTAAGATTATCCTGCAGAAGTTCAGACTGTTGGACTGATCAGCATTTCCTGATTTTGTATCCAAAAACTAGAAGATGTAATGACTTTAGCAAGAGACTTGGATTGCTGCAAAGCGGAAAACCCAGGGAGTAAGCTGTCACTTCTGGCAGCTGAGGTGAGCAGGTGACTGAACTTACCAAGAAAATAACAGATATAGAAGTTTAGTGACCTAAAAATGGCAAAGTGGTGTTAAATGCATGAAGGAACAAAGCCCCCCAAGCTACTCAGCAGAAATCCCAATAGCAGTTTTTAAGCTAGTGAGTCAAAAATGCTTTGCTTCACCACTCTCTATGGCTTCCCCAACAGGTGGCATGAACTGGGCAATAACAAGGACATTGTGGGCCATACCTTAAAGCCCTACACCTCCAACACAAGCACAAGGCCTTGATCCACAGCCACAGATTCAGTTTAATGGATCAGACCCATTAAAAAAAGTGAAACGCTTGTTTCACTCCCTCAGAATTCCATTTGTTTCAAAACCCAAGACAGCTATCTCAATTCACAACAGAACAGCCCCAAGTACTACCACAGCAATATGATCTGCTACTTGGATGGACATAATTCGTGGTATCTATTCTGGAAAGTACTCCAGGTATCTTCCAGCACAGAGATAACAGAGATTTGCTAGGATGTATTCTGCCATGAGAACAAAAGCTCTACATAGCCTATTCCACCCCACAAGAATACTCTCTAGCCTGTGCTTGTCACTTGTCCACAGAAATACACCAAAAACACATGCTCAGTCAGCATTTGTGGCTGCAGGCATCTCAGCTCAAACGATGCATGTGCCTCATCCAGTCTCAGCTCCTCTTAGTCAACAACACTCCAAGGAGGAAAGAAAGGAGGTTGGGAACAAACAAGGTCACAGATGACACATCTTGAAAGTACTCCTCCTTTCCTTTTGCAAGGCTGTCCTCCCTGTGCTTTCACACTGCTTCCTGACAACAGAGTAGGCCATTACATTTTGTGCCTTTTAAATAAAAAAAAGAGGCAATAACCCCAGAGGCAGAGCAAACAGGAGAACACAACCCAGACTGAGTAAAGGATGCAGAGTGAGCCTTTGTGCCTAGAAGGCTGGACCCAGTAGTCCCCCAAACCTGCTCAGGTCCCCTGCTCTGACAGCTTCTCAAATTCTTAGCACTCCTCTTGATTAACTTTTGTCTTTCTAGTTGAGGGGAAATATCCTGTGGGACCTATTACACCAATTTCTGTGATACTGTAACTATGCTACTACAGCGTCCTACAGAACCTCCAAACGTCATACGATTGAACAAATCAATCCCTAGAGCATCCCCCTTGTTGGTTTATAACCTGGTATGGCTGACAGCTATAGCCAAGAGTAATCAGAGAGGGAACAGCTATTGTTCTATCTAGCTCATGCTCTTCATTGAATAATTAGCTGAATAATCCTCCCTTCAACTACTGACTCTTCAGGAGTTTTCTGCTTCTCCCTGTGTTTTGGTTTGAGCTTCTGTTCAGCCAAATCTTAGACTTGAGAGGGCTCACACTGCTCTACTCCCGCAACAGTATTTCTTTCAAAACCAGGATTTTCAGAACAAAAACATATCAGCCTAGTCTAAGACTTACTATGAAGAGCACATGTTATTAGGATTATGGTGGAGTTAAGCTTAATCCTATTTATGTTAACACAGCTTTGTGTTCCAAAAAAAGGCCAGGTTTACCTGTACCTTGCAATGGGAAGAGCAGCTCTCTTACCTGAAGGGAGTTGGAGCCCAGATTGCTTCAGCTCCTAGGCACGTTATTGCAGGGTGTTTACATCCAAGTCACTCTGGAAGTCTTAACAGACTTTGCAGGACAGGAGAAGATTTTTAAAGCAAGATACTAGGGGCCACCTGCAGTTGTGAAGAATTTCCCAATTTGCAGACACTTCTGCTGACAAATTACAGGTTAGCACTTCAGTAAGCACAACACATCTCAGAGCAGGATTTTACTTTGGATCACTTATTCAGCACATACCCTGAAGAAGTGCCTCAGACCTACTGGTAATAGGGAAACAGCTGTGGAGGTCAGGAGCATATATCTTTGTGCTTTCAATTGACAGCCAATGATACACAGGAGGAAAACACCCTTCTAGGGTCAGCACATTTTTCTCAGTGGCTGTAATCCCTTACTGATAATTACAGTTACCTGTCATTATCTAGTATCTTCCACAGAAGAAAAGCAGCAACTCTATTGCAAATCTCCTGCCAGTTGTAGGTGTCCTTGCTATTCTCATTTAACCAGTGCAATTCACCACCTGCTGCTTACGGCTCATGTTTCTCCCCTTTCAGCCATCAGTCCAGTCTGCCTGACAGTAAATATAGGCAGATCACAATACCTTCATATGCTACTCTGTTATCAGTGCCATCTACATTACACTGTATACAGTTAATTTTCACCTCCTCTGAGATTATGGTATTGCACGTTTTGAAGTTGGCCAAATCTTCATTCTTGGACAAAATCATTGTTTAGCAGGCAGATGCCTTAAGAAGGCCTGACCTCCTTGCTATCATGTTACAGTAGACTCCCATGACACTGTCTGCTTCTAGGAAGAGATTACTTTTCTGTGTTCATTTGATGAATTTGTATCTATCCTTATTGTTGGATTTACAGAATCAGCCTGGAAGAATAATATTTCTCATAATCTTTACTCTGCTTTTCCTTTATACCCTACAGACATTGCCCAAGCACCAGGTCTAACAAGGTCAACAGCCCTCATGCTATGAGGTTGGTCCCAGTATGAAAGGCATTTAGTGTCCTGTCTGTTCAGAGCACTGAATCAAATGTCTGCAACAGCAAAGCTCAAAAGGCTAGCCTAATTGCATCAGGATGTAATGTTTAAGGCCTTGTGTGATTTCTAAGCTTTCTGACATTACCTTAATTAGATGGGAACTGTAATTTTCCATCCAGTGTTCCTCTAGTTTGATTTTTTTGTTGTTTTTGTTTGAGAAGGCCTTTGTAAAAGCAGAATATAAAAACTCACAAGCAAAGAAAATGTCCCTCTCTGCTCTCAAAGCCAGCAGCAGATTTATTTTTGTTCAGAATTGCTGCTTAAATGTGATTCAGGCTGTTTAATGTATTGAGATAGCTCCTGAGACATCCAACAGTGAAAACCACCCAATTATGACCACAGTGATGCCAGAAAGACCATATGCACCCACAGGACTTCTCTTTCATAAAACGCTTACTTTAAAGCAGAAGGTGTAATTTCATTCAAAATAACTTTTGGTCTGATGTGTATTTTCGAAATCTTCTATAAACAGCCTGTCTCAAGCACAGAAGATGCCTCAGTACAGCAACACAGTTTGGAAAAGGAGGCACCCATGCAACCTGGTGCACACCAGGAGACAGAAATAGTATGTGAACTTCAAAAGACCAGGAGCTCCTTAACCCTTCGCCCATATCTGAGTGAAAACATGGACATTTCCAACACCCTAACATGTCTGGACAAGGATTTTTCACTGATTTGCTGAGACCCAGAAAGAAGGATTATCCTGAACTCTCCATTAAATTCTAGCCAGCACATGTTTTCTATAATTTCTAAGGTCAATTTCAAAGACTCAAGTAGCACAAACCTTTGGGAAGAGCAGCCCAACAATGCCCTTAACCTTTGCTGTTCTAGGCACACTGAGTTGCATTTTCCTCATCTTAATATAAACTGTTTCTTCGGTTCAGTGAATTCACCTCAAGCAGTAGCCATCTGTTTCTCTAGCCAGATTCAAGAATATAAAGGTCAGTCTTCTGCTTTCTGATCTCTTAGTCCAGACAACATTTTTGAAACCACTGAGTCTGACCACCATTCATAGACTGTTCAGGATTGTGCAAAGATTTTAGAAAGCAAGTACCTGCAACTTTAGAAGGCTTTGGCCAGATCTTTAGAAATACTTTAGAGACATTCCTGTCATCCTGGGTGCTCAGAACAAATATAAAGAATTAAATCCTCTTCTCTGTACGCAGGTTTCTAAACACAGATCTCACACAGGAACTGCTTCTGCCATTCATTCAGAATGTCAGGATGGGGAGAACACTGTCTTTGTCTCCAGAGGGAGAAGAGCAGCAGTTTTTGCTCAAATCCTGGCAGTACTGCTGGGTTGAAATGACACTTGCCTGTGGCATCCTGGCTAAACCACCACTTGTTACTGGGAGGGGAACAAGTGTCTGGTCTACTAAGAGAGCAGCTCACTGGCAGACTTTCAGATGCCAGCTCAAGTGCTGGAAAGTCTGTGAAGGATGAATTTTAGAGCTGAAGGTGTGTTTCACATGTTGCCTGAATGCAAACAATAGCAAGAAGTTTCCAGAGTGCCCAGCTATCCAGCAGGACACGTAATTTTTGACTGAAAAGTTTTCCACATCTTTCACAGTCTTCACCCATTAACAGGAAGAGCTTACGTGTTAAACAGCAAGACCCAATTCCATTCAAACTCCCTAAATTCTTTCTACTGTTTTGATTTTTACTTGTTGTTGCACAGCCAATAGATGTCATGCTCCATTCCAGAGACATACAACTTTCAGTTCAGGATGAAGTAATTCTTACCTGTGCCTATATATACTGCCATTTTATTAATTTAGTGTTGCACTTTAGAGTCCCTTTGGAAGAGCTTAGTAGATGCAAATGTATGATCTCTTTAAACAGTTCATGAAGCCAGCAGCACCACTCACATGTGAAAGACAGTTATGCTCAGTAGTTTGTTGCAACCTAATAATAACTAACCTTGAGTCTCCTCCCAAGAAACCGGGCCTAGGTGGGCAAATGGCAAGAAATGCATGTCTGACAGCTTTTTATCTGTGTAGAACAAGAGTTATTTAATTTGTGAGGAACAAAAGCCTGATGATTCCATTTTCCCTTTTAATACAAGAAAACTTTTCCTTCTATTGATCTTTTGCCAAGACATATCCTTGTTGTCAGACAGTGATCTCACTTGTGCCACCCATCTGCCAGATAGGGATATTTCTGTCAGTGGTATCCAAGTGTGCTTCCTTAAAACAGTAATATTGCCTGTCACTTTCAAAACACCACACACAAGCATTCTCCCTGCAATTAATCTGTTTTCTACCTATACCTCCTTTAAATCTGATCTCCTGTTTGTAAAAATCCTGGAATTACTCACTATACCTTCCACATCCACAGTGGCAGTTCTGTGCACCCTTTTTATGTTCAGAAATCTGAAGATGGTATCTGTTCCTTAAACAAATTCAGCATCACTGCAGGCAGCAACTACTCCAGAAGTCTAGCAGGTAGAAATTAATGTAAAATGAATCTTGCTAGAATGTGTTTCTTTGAATCAACAGTCAGACATCCACACCCCAAAATGTCACTGCCATCTGAAGTCAGGTTGCTGCTTCAGGGATAATTTCTGGCACTTTTCCAAGATGTTTTAGTGCCTCTGCATTTTCCCCAATCTGATATTTTGAGGCCTTTTTCTCACACAGGCAGTGTTTCTATACAAGCATACAGGCAAAAAGCTGAGCCACAAGAGATCTTTTAGTGTAAACGGCCAGTACTTGGGAGCACATGATTCACCCTGAATTATCAAATGGTTCCACTACACCCAAATGTCTAAGGTCTGTCAAAACAAGTTGCACTGAGACATTCCCTGATGCTTCAGGAAAGAAAAGAAGCATTGTTCCTTACTTAGCAGAATGCAGTCACTAGCCCTGTACAGACAGGGAAAAGAAGCTTCATGGAGAGACTGAGCACACAGTATGACTGAACAGTGCTTTTTGCAGGCAAGAACCTTTTGTATGAAGAAAAGGGGAAGGGACACCCAGTGAGGTTGCCTGGTCCAGGATGAAGGGCACTAAAGGCACATTTAAGACATGGACTCTGTTCCTCACTCTGCCAATGACTTGCTGTGAATTTGGCAGCCGACTTTACCTTTGTGTGCCTCAGTTTCTAGCTATAAAGCAGCTGTACTAATTTTTATGTTCCTTGTAAAATGCTTTGATAACAATAAATCTTTGCCTGTTACTGTGCAAATGCACTGTAATACACCCTGCCAAAGGACAGCCACTGCTCTGCAACCAAGTAACAGCCTGGCTTAGATATACAGTGAACCTCAAGCAGGGATTGAATCCTAACTGCTCAATTCCTAATCCTACATAACAGCAAATACATCCTTCCCTTGCTGATAGTCCTATTGCTGGCCAGGCACAAGGGCTTTGAGAAAAATTGATAAGAATTCCTGCTAGAGCAAGCATTTGTCTGCTAAAGTACATCTCCATGTAAATCCAGGTGTGGGAAACCCCAGCTGTGTTTTCTGATGTCCGTACTTGAGGCTTAGCAGAATCACAATGCAGCAGCTGCCCAGCCTCTTGCAGACCAGACAGGCAACCTGGCAAGGTTCAGGTGGTTCTTCAGATCTCTGGCCAAGCCTTAAACAAGTGTGCCTGACCATCCCATAGCTTTAACAGCATAGAACATATGTAAAATACTAGTGGACTCATACCAAAACAAAGCTGATGTGAAATGAGACTTGGCCCTACTATGTGGAAAACAGCAGCATCTCTGAAGAGTGTCATGTATTCAGTGAAACCCGGGCTCTGAGGGATTCAGTACTACAGGGAGCATTTAGTTACAGGCTGGTCCTAATGGGCTGAACTGGACGAGGGAGACAGGAGTCAAACCAGCTCTCTTCATTGTGAATCCTATTAGCTATAAATAGCATTCATTGCAAGGAGAGGGTGAGTGCAATTTTCTCCTGCTAAGATCGCAGCAGCAGAGACATTTTCATCACAGATCATGGATATTACACCAAGGGGAAAAGAACAGCTGCCAGAACAAGACAGTAGCAAGTCTATACTGCCAGAAAATTACTTCTACCAGAAAAGCAAACCAAAATCGAACCCAGGTCATTTACCACAGCAAGGATTCAGATCTCACAGATACAATGTCATCTAATCACCTCAAGTCCACAAAGAGATACAGCAAACCTTGAAGAGTGAGGGAGAGAGACTGTACATGTGGGAAATCCAGGAAATACCTATTGCAGATGCCACTCAGCTAAGAACCCACTACTTTAGGGAAAATATTACATGAAGCACTTGGTGAGGGGGCTGGCAATAAGCAGCCTACTAGGGAGAGAACACAGAGCCCTACCGGCACTGCACCACTTCCTGCGTACGTACCGCTGGAGAGTAGCAGTTCTGACATAGCAAAATGCGTAGGTATTTCCCCATGTAGACAGACCCTTTTGTGGTAACCTTGCATTTCACTTTGCTGCTGTTGGGAGACCCCGATTTCAAAACAATCTCTGCTTGGGCTCGTAAAAATTTCACTCTCTGGAGAGAAGCCAATCCCAGGCCTGTTGTTCAACAAAATCTCAGAGGGAAAAAATAGCTATTTCAAATGACTCATTGCACACAAGCAACTACATAATTAAGATTGCCAGAGGAAATGATCTTCCAACTTGAAAAAGAGAAGGTATATTATTCTTAAAATACAGACACATTAATGTCTTGGAGCTGTCAGGCCCATTTCTGACACATTTCTGTGTGCCCCATCTGTTGTAAAGAACTGACAGAAGCATAAGCACGAATCTCAAGTAAACTGCATTTCCTCAAGGAGAGAGAACAAGCTGAGGCCACATGGACAGAGTCACCACAGGGTAGACCCTGCCCCCTATGGTTTCCTTGCATTATAAACTACTGCTTTTAGCAGCCATACATTCCCATGCCACCATCCAGCTGTGGGACTGAATTATTTAGCTGCCTCAGAGCAGGATAAGTCTCAATAAACAGCAGGAAAACACCTTCAAGGCAGGTTAGTCCACTAATGAGAGACGGACAGGAGCTGCGTGATGCCCACACAAGTAGTTCGCTGCATTTCAATATTAAACAAAAGTCATCCTGATTTAGATGTCTGCAGGTGACACTGCCCACAATGCATTTTGGCCAGGGACTCTGAGAGCGAAGGGACATACACTGGCCTGAACTTGCAATTTACAGGGCCCCTTTACCAATCTGTGATTATGTTCATCATGGAGAAAGCATCAATCTGACAGATGATCTGTGAAGCAGAACAAACATTAGCTGCACAAGGACCAACAATGCTGCGTTCTCCATCCACGCTCATCAGATAATGAGGCTGGCAGGGTGGCTTTCAGCCAGCAGGATGGACAGAGAGGGAAAAGAATGCAAAGGAACAGAAGAAACTTGTCTGTAGCATCTTGGTTGTATTGGGTAACTTTCCAGGCATGGATTATTGACCAAAGGTGCAATATAGAGACACACAATCAATATCCCTACAGAACTGGAATTATACCTGGCCTCTATGTCCCAAGCATGTGTAGGGTTGCACCTGAGCTCTGCACATACAACTAGGAGCTTGCTAGCAACTTACTTACTTGTGTATGTTAATGCACAGATTTGGAAAGTGCATCCTTCTATTTCAAGGTGTCTAGTCACTAAAAGAGCCACCTGGCCAGAAATTATGCTCTATCAAAAGAACAGACAATGTATCACCAAGGCAATTCCTGCAATACCCCAATTCACTGCTTTTATTAAATTAAGTCTGACGTTTTATCTTGAATCTGTTTTTATACCCAAACATTAGGTTTAGTAGCCACTCACTTCCAGCCTTCTAACATCAGTGCTATGTTGGGATCAGACACCTTGGGACACTCTTTCACATTCACAGACTTCTATAAATAAGCACCTAAGGTACAAAGAGATAGAGGAGGAAGTGTAGTTGGTGGATCAAAACAGAAGGCACAGAATTACGGGGTTTCTCACTCATTTCCAACTGTGTCTGCGACATGATGCATGTCCTTGGCAAGTCACTTAATCTCTCTGTACCATAGGTTCTGCACTTGCAAAACTGATTTTAATTTTATTTCTGTTATAATGTGAAGTGTGTGATGTGGCAGAGATCCCAAGTGGGACTCATGAGAGTGAATCAGTTTTTATTGTGGGAGAGGGACTTTTTTTCCACAGCTGAGCAGTCTGTGGTAAAACCAGACAGTCAGGGTGGGGTTAGCACTGAATGCAAAACTGTTCTTTGCTCCCATTATTAATTATGTTATTAATATACAGGTTACTGTTAGCTTATGCCTGAGAAGGATCTGCTGCCCTCAAGCACAGGAAGTATAAACCTCAGCTAAACCAACACCTTTGCTAGCTAAAAATGAGACTGAGATACTCTGTGGAGGAGGGCATGGAGTATTTACACAGTTATGCAGAGCAATCAAAGGAGACCTGTGGCTGGCATGAAGCTGTGAGGCTCAAGTTTCATACCCACTTTGTTTTCCCTGTGATGACTGGTGCTGTTAAGCCCAAGAGGGATGTTCCATTTTCTGTGAAGAATGGAGTATGGGGCAGAACAGTCAGGTGGGAGCTGAGCTTTGCAAGGATGAAGAACACTGAACACAAACAAAAACAAGCTATGTGCTCTAAGAAAGAATAAAACACACCAAGAGACTATCCCTGCCACCAGGTGAGAAACCAAATAGCAGCCACTCTTTGGTTTCAGCACAAGCCCCCACAATTTTCCTTCCTTTTCAGCTTACAGACAGGAAATCATGCTCCAGCATGGTCTGCATGATGCACAGCCAGGCAGTGGCTGCCCTGGCATTTTGTACTGAGTCTACAGAGAGTCCAACGGAACTAATTTTTGTGCACTCTAAAAAGGGAAGCTGATGGCAATATGCACTCTCCATGCAGTTACAGGATTCCCATCTCTGGAATTTCTTAGTACTTCTCACTCCTTATTTTATGATTTATTAGTCTCCCTAACAGCAGAAAAAGCACATGAAGAACACTTTTAAGATTATATTTTCCTGACCAAGATGAATTTCAGTCCCCAAGAGATTCAACCTACAGAACAGGATGGGAAAAAAAAACAGCCAGCCTGCTCTTTGTCAGCCTCTCCCAAAAAAAGTGCATCCACAAAGCTGATTTACAGGTTTTCCAACAGCCTTCAGACACAGAGACTTCATATACTTGGGAGAGGAGTCAATTCTATAAAATAAACTGTGCTCCATAATGTTGCTGCAGTTTACATTATTTACCGGTACAACAGTAAAGCGCTGCAAAGAGAATAAAAACTCCAAGCTAAAAATACCAGCTGTAAAACAGCCACAAACTCTTCAAAAAACTATTGATTTGCAGACCCCTGGCTGAGCTGCCCCGTATGCCCTTCTGTTAATAAGCAGCAATCCCACCCTGAAATCTTGCTCATTTTTCTCCTCTGTTCCTCAAAGCACTCAAAGCACTGGGACACATAGCAGTTCCTGAGAGATGCTGCACAAAAGCATGCTGCCTTGCCCCGGAAAGGTCTGTGTGAGACTTGGGACATGCATTTACCTCCGTGAAGCCCTCCTGAAGAATATCCAGTAAATTCCCTCTGGCCAAACAAGCGAGCATTCTCCACAAGCCCACCGACAGGCGAGGGTCTCAGAGGACACAGGGCAGAGCCGCCAGCTCTGGGCACGACCTCTTCCTCCTCCTCCCAAAGACAAAGAGTTGGAGCTCATCAGGAACCGCATTCATAGTCCCATATGTGCAGCCTGTTACTGCACACTGATAGTTGAGCCAAAGTCAAGGCTTGCACTGGGCATGCTCGAGAGGGAGCTGCTGGGGGAGTAGCGGGAGAGATGTCATACCGTTCCTATAGAAACGCGTCAGCTTACAAGATGCAGGCCCAGGACTGAGTTGGGGAAACATCTGAAACCCATTTCCAGCAGTCGTACTCACACAAAACCTGCTGCGTAAAAGAGATTTTCAAACCCACCAAACACAGCAAGCCCTGTATGGTGTGGGGGCAGGGAGAGAGTCAAAGAACAGCAAATAGCAGATGCCTTGCTTAGCTAGAAAAGCAAAAGGCAAGATTGTAAGAGCTGCCAGCTTTAACTCTCAGCGGTCATTCTGCAGCCCCGAAGAAACAGCAGCATTGTCAGCAACCTGGTAGAGACAGGAAGCTGCAAACCAGGCCACCACACAGCCAGTAACATTTGCACAGTACTCGGCCCTGCTCTAGCTGCCCTGGGAATGAAGTCAAAAGAAGAAAAAAGACAGAAAACTTTAAAACTAGAATTAAATACAATCCCCAGCAAATTTTCTAAATCAATAATAACTGCATTTGTTCCAGAAACAAGTATCAAATATCTCCAGGCAATCTCTCAAACTTCATCTTGCCTTACAGGAAATGCCCAGAAAAAGAAAAAAAAAGAAAAATCTCTCAGAATGGATGAAGACTGCTTCTGCCAGGGGCTCTGGCTGCCAGTCCACAGAGCAACACTGCAAGTACTGCCCTGTGATATCAGACTGTGCCTTCAGATTTCAAAATATCTGGCCAAGCATTTCTAAGTGAGAAAGACATTTAAAAACAAACATGTTTTTCTGCCTAAGTATTGAAGCATCTGGAGGAAAAAGCAATTGCATAATTTTACCATTTTACCCTGCCACATGTGGAGATGCAGCTAAAATACAGAAAGACAAGCAACAGGTAATTTCCCTCTGTAACCAACCCAGGTAACTGAAAAAGGAGTCAGCCCCCATGCCTCTATGACATGTTTTAAATTATTTATTCATGTTTGCCTTCCCTACTTTTCATAATTCAGCAGGAATTGAGATTTTTATGTTTTCATTAATTGTAATATGACATCTGTGAAGCAAAACAACAGATTACTGTGAGTCTTTGCATAAAGTCTTGTAAGTTGGCAATGCTGATGGTTAGTACCTTGACAGAGTTTACTTCTGAGACTCAAAATGCCATCAAATAGAGAGCAATAAATATTTACCCCCATTGTTTGTGATGCAATCAAGAAGCTTATGGCTTTGCAATTTCAATAAAATGTCATAGAAAAACTGAATAAGTGGTTTCCCCATCAGACAGAAAGTGTCCTAATTTAGAAAAAAAACTAAAACCCACCACCACCAAAACACACTCTGAGCCTTTTCTGTGGACTTTATAATGCTATTCTTGACTAGTAATCTCAAAGAAAAAGTTATATTTATTATCTGTTTTTCAGTGCTACATAGTAAACATACATTCATAGAAGACCACTAATATTAACAGGTAAGGATGCTGAGGTCATCCCTCCTTACTTCAATTTCTGGAGGAAAAAAATTAACTCCAGATGTACTGAAGTAAAATCAAATGCACTCTGAATACACAGAGAGGCTGCAGATGGCTGCTAGGTGTTCTCTGATTGTTTTCATAATTTTTTTAATGAATTTGAGAGCAGATTAAATATTTTATGCTCATAATCCCTACAAGCTCTGGATATTCACCCTTGTCCTTTGAGGAGCAGAGAAGCCAAAGGCAGGCAGTCCCTAGCCACAGACTTTATACTGGAGGCATAACCCAAATTTACAGGATTAAAAAATTAAATAAAAATAAGAATAAACAGTTAATCTGTTCAAATAGCATAAAAAGGCAAAGCACAAACAGGATTTAAATGTAAAATGTACTGTTTAAATCATGATAAGATGATACACTGAAAACACCAGTTAATTTATCATGGTCCACCTCAGTGGCATTTAGTAGGTGCCCTGTTGCATTAGTGATAGGCAACAATGAAGCACTTTTAACAGTTGTACTATCAGGACTACAACACATTTGGGCAACAGCAGGATATAGAGACTGCCATTAAGTCACTGCTTGCAGTGCAACCTGCGTTTTTCCGTAGAGCTTGTATGTTAAGTCTTGGCAGGCATCCCTAGTTTGTCAGGGATGCAGACTGGCATTGTTCGGAAGTGGGACATGGCTATTTGATCATCTAAACTCAAACCAATTCCAAGGTCCCTGTACAAGCGCTCTGTGGCACCACCCCCAATTACAGATTGGCAGTCATATGAAGTATATAACATATCCTTCAATCACAGTGTGCTGCCCATGCCATTGCATAGCAGGACACATTACACAGCGTGATGGTGAGGGGGCTGTCAGCCACATGGATTGAGCAGCTGGCTTTGCATATAAATCACACAAAAAGTCCTGGACTTCCTTTCAGAAGCATAGTGATGGATCTATATATGTATACCAGATAAAATAGCCAAATGTCGTTTAGAGAAGGGCACTTTCTCCTAGGCCAACCAAATACAGCAAAGGACAAAAAAACCCCATGTAGTTATTAGTACCGGGAAGCATTTCTCTCACCCCTACTCCCTATACTCACATTTCCTGGCACAAATCAGAGGACCTAAAGCCAGAGGTGTCACCCATAGGACAGTAGTGCCATCCCTGAGAAATGCAGAAATACTATCTCAGCTGAACATATTGGGGGAACTGTGAAGAAGTTGGTTTGACTTGGAAAGACTATTTAAGCCAGAAGCCCTACCGTGCCTGCCTTTTTGGATCAACCAAGAAAGTTGGGACTGAAGTCTGAAATTCAGGTGGTTACTTTCAGTCCCATATCCCTGTTATAGAGCTTCTACCTACTAGAACACCAATACAGCAAAAGGCAAAGTGTTCTCATTATACATGCCATGTTCAGGCACAGGCCTGCTCGCAGTATGTTTTCCATCAGAGATTTTGTCATCAAAGATTTGCTTCTACATGGGGTTTCTTATCTTTGAAACAGAACTGCCTCACTTTGATGTCATCAGAGAATAGAAACTAGGCTATTTCTGATGGTTAGACTGAGAGGCAGAGCATGCTGAGCCATTCTTCTGTTTATTGTGGTAACACAAATGTATCTTGGGTGTATGTGTGTGCTGAAAATACCTTTTACATATTAAATGCTAGTTCTCCCATCTTTGTGTTTCACTCTTAAATGTCAAGCTTCTTGTAGCAGGCATATTTTTCTTTCAGTTTTATAACATCATAATAGATGCCTTTGAATGTTACCTTTGCAAGAAGCAAACAAAACAGCCTGTCACTAAAACGAATGTTTCATAATTCTCCCTGAAGATGATTCCAAAATGAAGAGCACGGGGCAATGGTATCAAAAGGGTGTCTGCATCAACTGGGCCTGGTGTGAGTGACCTTCAAAACATATAGGATGGTAGTTTGGTTGGTGGCATTGCCCTCTCCTGGCCAGTTTCAGCATAACCCTAACCCTTGTACTTGCCCCTGTTGAATTCCGGGCAAGGTACATAACAAAGCCCTGTTACTGCTCCATTTCCTGTTGTTGTGAAGAGACTGTCGTCGTGTCACAGCAGCACCACGAGTATCAACACATAAACTTTCCTTCAGGACTTCCATCCAAGGATTTTAAGGCACTTCATCAACATTCTCTGTTTCTCTAATTAGCTCTTGAGAAAGAGAAAAATATCAATGGCCACAGTTCAGCTCTTGCTAATAAAATTTTGGTTGGGGAAATAACAGCAAGTGAGTCTGATTCAGAAACAAAGGCTGTAAGGCTTGTGAGGCCATGACTGCAGTAACAGCAAAAAGAGCTGCCTAATGCAACTAATGCCTTTGTGTCACTGAGTGTCCCCTCCCAACGTCCCCATCAAGCATCCAGAACAGAGGTCAGACACAAAAAGGACTCCTGGAAACTCACGGAGGATGTAGCAGGCTGTGGTGTGTGTCGGGGCACCACGTCCATCAGAGTTCCCATGCTGGATGCCACAGCTCAGCTCAGTGCCAAGGGGAATGTACCAGCACTCCTTCCCCCTTGAAGCCTGAGGGAGAGAAGCAAAGGTATTCAATAAAAAGGAAAGAATTTTCTTAGTGGGAGAACAGACTTACCAATGAAATGTCTGAATATAACTAAAACAAAGGAGGAAAGTTGCCACCTTCTTTCATCACCTGTAGGAAATATATCTACGGGCTACAGTCTTAGGGCAATTTACACATTTTTGTATTTTCTTCCACGTGTAAAGTATGTCTGGTGGACAGAATTCCCCTGAAACACATGTAAAAAAGATTCCTGATTACATTGGCTTACACTGCACATAGAATCTAATTACCTCTCCTAATTTGTGGAAGGGAAATCCAAATTCAACAGAAGTCAAATATGCCAGCCAAAGCTGTACTGGTCCCTAGTGTCAAATATTCAGGGTATTACTTGATTCTGTGCATTTAGCCTAGACATCAAAGATTCATAAATAATTTTAGGAAACAATTCCACATACTGACATTTATATTTAGGAATTTTCTGGTAATCTATATTTTCTTTGCTTAGTCTTCCTTTAGAAGTCTGGAGTGAAGTCTTGTGAAAGGAAGGGGGGGGGAGTTCGGAAGAGTTAACAGAATGGATAATGGCAAGATTCCTTGAGAAAGACTGAATGACAGTAGGAATTGCTGGTTTTAATAATCATTTAAAAGTGAGCAGGAGTGTAACCCTTAGGCAGATGGCCACTGTTATCTTGGTTGTGTCATCCTGGTACATCTCTGGGGACCAAAGGTCAGGGGTAGGACAGGACGGGCCACGGAGGCAGAGCCAAGGCGGGTTGCTGCATCTGCTCAGGGTGGAGGCATTTGGGGGCCCGTTCTGCAAAGCGGGGCTGAGAGCGAGTGAGCAGGGAGGCCATGAGGTGTGCGGCAAGGACCTGAGGCCTCGTAGGGGCCATGTGGCCCCAGGTGTCTCCGGTTTGGAGCGTGAGGATCCCCAGGAGCAGGCCTGGCTGGGGGAGACCAGGGTATGGGGAACAGCAGGCCCGGAGTGGGGGACTGGGGTTTCGGGAACAGACCGCCATCCCCAGCAGCAGTGTGGTCCCGGGGGGCTGAGGAACCCCTGGGGAAGGGGTGGCACAGGGAAAACCGAGGGCCCCCCCCCCGTGGGGTGCCGGGCCCGCCCCGTCAGGGCCCCCCGCCCTGCGGCCCTACCTGCGCCCGGCGCGGGCGGGAGGGTGCAGGCCCGGCCCGGGCCCGGCCGCGGCGCGTCGCCGCTTGCCATGGGGACGGGGGCGGGACAGGCCGGCCCCGCGCAGGCCCCGCCCGGCCGCACCGGGCCCGCCCGCAGCCGGGGCGGGCCTCAGGGCCTGGAGCGTGCGGGGGGAGCCGGCGGTCAGCACCCAGCGTGCCGAGTGTTTGCAGCAGCGGCACGTCCCCGGCCGCCGCGGTGAGGAGAAGCGCGAGGAGCCCGCCGGCCGGCCGGGCCCAGGCCGCGGCTCTAAGGGCGCTCATCCGGGGCCGCGGGTGCACCCCCAGAACCCCCGCCTAGAACCCCAGTGCAGCGAGCGGGTAACGGCCTCCCCCCGAAGTGCAAAGCTATTAGTTAAAACTAAAAATTAGATCTTTAATGTTCAAGGAACGTTTGATACATTAACCCTCATTTAACACCTAGACATAACAACCTCAGGAAACGCAGGAGATGCGCTGTTGGAAGCTTTTAATATTCAGTGCAAAACCAAGTCCTTTACAAGAACGCTTATTGCAGAACATGTGGCTTTCACATTTTATCTATTTGAGGCCTGGTAAACAGGCAAAATTAGTGTACTACTCCTGTTCCTATGCAGAGCATTTGATTATCTCTAAGATACACTGTACTTCAGAAACACCACCAAGTACTACCTAGGTATGGAAGCTGGAGCTCCTTTAGGGAATAGGAGATAAACTACCATTCCAGGCTTTGAGGCACTCATTAAAAGAGAGTTTCTACTGTAGCTCCCATGCATTCAGAATACAAAAGGGCTGATCCACAAATCAACAGAACTAAGTGACGTGACTAACTGAAAGCAAGTTCCTCTGAGCCAAACCCAGTCCTACCTATGTCTGCAGCAAAACTGGTTTAACTTGATGGATGTGCAAATTTACACCACTCAGGGCCCAGGAGCTTGACCTTAGCACCTGCGCAGCTTACTGTCCCCCGCCCCAGCTCTCCTGCTGAGTGAGGAAAAACTTCAGTACCACGCACTGTGCATGCCACTGCAATAATGGGCTGTTTCACTTTAATTAAATTGTTTTTAAAAATGACCTGTTGTCTAGAAAACCTCCCATCTCCTGAACTACAGTCCATATTTAATTATGTTTCAAAAAAATCCAGTTTCTTCCTATGACGCAGAGGGCTTGACTAGAACTGAAGCCAGTGTCCCTTTCTAGCTCTTGTACCAGTGATTCAGTGCAAGGAGGTACACAACTGCTGCCCATCATGAACCAGATCTGGCAGCCCATCTGACAGCTGGGCTAGCAGGAGTGCTAGAGTGTCCCATGACTCCCTGACACACTCTTGTAAGTAAATCCTGTGCCCATTCAATCCTCCTCAGTCCAAAGGACAGGTTTTCATGCTGGGCATGGAGTACGGAAAAGAACTTGGAGGAGCAGAAAGAGGAACCCTTGGCACTCAAAAGAACCAGCCCTTCCAATAACATAATGCTGTACCCATTATAAATGAAGGGCCTTCTATTGCAGACCTTACAATAGCCCCACTGAGGTCAGCTGGATAGCATGGGCAAAAAAACCCTTTTCAGGTAGAAAAATATACCATATCCATTATAAAAAAGGGGCCTTCTCCTGCAAATGTTACTCTGGCCTTACAATAACCCTGCTGAGGTCTAATGGATAGCACGGGCAAAAAGGTAGAAAAATTGTAGGATTGGTCCTCAGAACACTTCCATCTTAGCAAACACTGCCCATATCAGCTTTATTTTTTGTAATGAGCAGGAACTCCTTCATGCTTTTTAGATTTAGCTGAGCCATAATATGCAAAATTATGTATGTTTATAAAATGTACCAGGATGTCCCTTTTTAAACACTGGCAATAAACAGGTTGTCCCACGATCTACATTTAGCTATGCAGACCATTATTTAGGAACAGAATGTGCCAAGCATTGATTTAGTGCCTGAAGATACTGCTTGGAAGCCCTGTTCAACTGCCATTGCTGCAACTGCCAAATTCAGACCAGTGGCAGAAGCCTTTTGGACAATTACTATACTTGCATTACTAACACTATTTTAAATCCATAAAAAAATTCTGAAAGGTGTATCTGGGAGGGTTAGCAGAAAACACCACATGGTGTGTGCTTTATGTCACCAGGTTTCATAACTAAGGCTGACAGTATGAAATCAAAAATGGAGGAAAAGTCCAAAACCCTCTTTAAAGTTGGCCAGGATTCATATCCAGTAACTCAGGCATGCAGACAGCTGCTGTACTCTAAGAACTGGATAACTGCCCTAAATATAGGCAGTGGCTCTTAAGTGGCTGCCTTGCAGTTAAATTGTGAATTTTCCTTATTTCATTTCCAGTCAGAGCCAAAAGCTCACCACTCACTTCTGTGCATGTTGGGGTAGGGATGCATACCTGTACAGCCCTTCAGTGAAAGAAATTGTTCTGTACCCCTCAGTTAATTGTGCATTTCTGGCCTTGGTTTTAGTGTGCTGTGCATATTTATAGAACACTGCTTTTTGAGAAAACGGGATGCACATAGTGCATGACTGCAGTTGCAGTGGCAGGTGTTGGAGGAAGACGTTGCAGTAGATACTGTTAAAGGTTTCATGTCATGTCTTCACAGTGTCATCCACGTGTCATTCTGCACATTGCAGAATTTTCTTAACATTGACATAAAATCCTGTGGCAACATCTTCCTTGTCCCTTGAATCCTGTATGTCATGTTCCCAAATCCATCTGCAGAGCAGCACTCAGCTGGTCCTGTGCCACAGCAGGAACTTTCTCACTGAAGCTCTGAGCTGTGGTTTTAGCCTCCATCAGCCAAGGAGCAGCTCTGCCTTCTCACAGTGCTGAGAAGAGACGGGTTGCCAGCTTCAGAGCCAACTCTTCCAAGGTGAAGAGGTGTTTTTCGTCAGCAGAATCAGATAGGAAACTACTCATCGTGTGAGAATAAATATGTCTGTGTCCTCCAAAGAGAAATGCAGGTGGAAGACATAGCCTCTCTGCACTTTCTCAGGGAGACTTGATGTGTCCATGAGGTTATCTTGCATCTACAGCATCTCTAAGTCTGTGAAATCCTTTTGCTGCTGAAGGAGGAGGGGACCACCAAGCCTCTTATACCAGGGTCCCATTCTTACTGTCATATTTCAGCCTGGGCCGGGGGAAGTTGAGCGTGGCATACTCGGTGGCATTCTGCATTTGTAAGTTCTTCACCTCTGCTGCAGAGCGCTCCCGGACCTTGGTGAACACTTGGATGTCTGCGTAATGAATGCTGTCATCCTGCTTCACGCTCTTGGGCTTACTCACGGTGGCGTAGACAGGAAACTCCAGGACATCTTCGTACATTGGACCCTTTGGGGAGAAAGAGTTCTGGAAGGTCAGGTCCCAGGGCTGCTGCCACAGATGCCTTCCCCAGACAAGGCAGAGTCACCCTGCACACTGCTCCCAGCACCATCCAGCCCCCTGACACCTCAGGCTCTGAGAGAGATTTCATCCTACTGCTTCCACTGCACTTTAGGGGACAAAAATGGGCCCGCATCACTGTGCAGCAATGCACATTGTTCCCATAAGCCATTAAAGCCTATACAGGATGAGACGATTCACGGCTCTGAATAAGCTGCCCCATGTCCTCCCAACCCATTTATCCTAGGAAGCAGTGGTCAGCGCTGTCTTCTCAATACACAGTTAGGAAAACAACTCTGGGAAACTGTTTACCTTCCTGCCAGGCTGATTCTGTTGGCTCTCATGTCTCACATTAGTTCCTGAAAAAGAAACACCAGTGGATCAGGTTAACACAACTGTTTATTGTTCCACCTTTGAATGCAGAAATGCAGCATCTGGCCCATGGGCTCTACCCACTGGACACAAATCAAATTTCCACCTCATCTGACACCCTCAACCCTAAAGCTGTCTCTGAGGCCTGCCTCCAAGAAGAAAGCCTGGGCTTGTTTCCTTGGAAAAAATAAGGTTTCCCAGGATGACAACATGCTGTGGACCGCGATGTTCTTGGCAGAGCCTAGGAGGACAGACACAGCACAGAGAACCTCCTTGTCAGCCCCTTGGAGAAGTCAGATCCAGTTTTAACTTTGTTATTTCCTTTGCTGCCTGGCAAACATATTTTGCCCAGCACGGTCCAAAGGCCACAGGGCTACTTAGGGAATGCACTTTATTCTGGGGGACTGATGTCAGATGGATGTTTGCAGCTCTTACAGGAGTTTAATGCAGCTTCTGCTATGCTGCCACTTGAGAGTACTCACATGTGTTTTGATGTGAGACTCTGATATTTTAAAGATACTGCTGAAGTCCCTTACCTCCCCCTTGCCAAGTCCCATAGCACATCACATCCCTTGCTTTAAGTTTTAAAGAAATCTTGCCTCTTGCTTCTACCAAACTTCTCTTGAGGAAGGTTAGGTACAAAAGAGTATAGGAGGGGACCTCAGCCTCAAGGATCCAATTCACAGCACTGACTGATGTCAGCTAACCAGGGGCTCAGTCACTCTACCTCTTCTTGTCCTCTAAAACGTTTTCACAAATCCTTACCTTGCTTTTCTTTCTTTCTTTTAAAAGGCGAAGGGCAATTCCTGAAATCAAAGAGAGATGTCAGCCCCAAGAAGCCTCAGCCTCTGCTCTCATAACATGCAAACCAAAATGCACCACCCCAGGGTACCGCATCTGTGGGTAATGAGAAAGGCCCAAGAAGTGTCTTAGAGAAGAGCTATGGAGCCAAGCCAGAACCTGAGCGACTCTTGCAGGGAGAAGGTCCAAAGGGGAGATGTGGGGATGTGTTTCTTTCTTCTGTGACACGCCTACCATACCCCACAGACACCCCCAAGTGTCATTGCCTTTCAGCCCTGCCTGGCTGTCCAATATGCATATGCATCAGAGTGAATCAGAACAGATTTCACTGTAGTTTGGCAACTACATTTCCACAGCAGTATGATCAAGGACGCAGGGTGCAGGGCATGATCTCAATTGGCCTTCTCTTAGGGCCAGATGCTCTGATAGCCCTCTACCCTGCACTTTGGCCACCTTGCCCAAGGAGCAGCTGTGCACAGACCTTATGCTAATTTAGTGTTTCAGATGGTTTTCCTGTTCTCAGTTTTCCACTTAAAACACAATCAAACCAAACAAGCTATACACTTAATAAAAGCAAAGCTAAACCCTGATCTCGGCTGTACCTGTGTGACCAGAAAGAGGCAAGCCAAACACAACTATGTTGCAGCCATGGAATGAAGAGGAGCCAAATTCATTCCAGCTGTTAACAATAGAGCCAGGAGCTGAGCTCCTGCAGGCTGGTGCTGGCAGGGGTGCACAGGCTGTCTGGCAGAGCACAGACATGTCACATTCTGGGCCAGATGCATGAAGGAAATGTTATCATTGCATTGCGCTTGGAGGGCTGGAGGAGAGCAGGTGCCAGCCCTTGTACGGCTCCTCCTGCGTACGCATGTCCATCTGGTACTGGCCGCCGACCAACACAGCGTGCAGCTGAGGGTCTCACACGGGTCTGTGTCTCTGCCGCAGCACAGGCAAAAGCTGAAAGTGGGCAGCTAGCGCTTTTAATGGGGCTATAGAGTTACCAGATGGTTCCCAAGTAACATTGTATGTCCCGCAGAGTGTGCATTTGCCAGACAGTCCTGCCACAGGCAGGAACAATGCAGTGCCTGAGCCAGAGCTCTGCCTTTACTGGCTTTTACAGGCAGCTTCAGTGGGCAAGTGAGCAGGACAGTGTGTGTAGTAATGCCTTTGGCACTGTAATGGCAAAACAAAAAAAGCATGAATGCAGGCAAAGAACTTGGAGACCTTCAAAATGGTCAGTAATGATTAACCAGACTTGCTAGACCTAGGAAGTCAAAGACAGCTTTGGGGAAGGCAAGGTGGCCATGTGCCTGTGCAAAAGGATCCAACACTGCTTCTCATGACTCTGTTGTGTGCTGCCCCACAGAGGCACCAATGGCCCTCCAGTCCTTGACAGACAAAATCTGGGGGGCTGCCCCCAGGAGTTAGAGGCCTAGCTTAAGGCAGCACTGCTTTGTCTTGCAGTGGTTCTCAGCTTCCTCCTCCACTGTCTCTATGAGCTTGCAGGGTCTCCAGGGCCCTCCTTGCCAAGGCTTGTGTGCTAGAGCACTTTGCTGCTTTACAGCATTCAGGCAGTTGTACAATGTAATTAAAATAGCACCATTTGAAGCAAGATCAGCAGGGTCCCCATCCTCTTTCCTGTGAGGTAGGCTGCAGTATCAGCTTTCCAAGCTGCTCTTGATTGTTTTGGTTGCCTTCCTTTGTAGAGAGAGCATTAGCAGCCAGTGTGTAGGCTGGAGCTATTCTGAGGCTGTCTGCAGGCTAATCACACCCAGGCAGGAGACGGCATCTCCCAGCCTTAGATCTGTGGTAATTAGAACGGATGTGGCAAGGGAAACAAGAGCAGGGCAAACCTCTCCCCTCGTCTAAAAACCAGGTCAAACATGTTGTAACTAACTCACAGCCTGCTAGAAGCACATTGTATTCTACATGACAGCACACATGTCGCTGCTCCTATATTGTTTCCTCCCCTTTCCCCATGTCAATGCCAACTTGATTTCTGCACTACAAAAGCCTGCTTCACAGTGGGTCCTAAATTTTGGCATCTTTTGCTGTCCATGCACACCAGAGGCCCTGAGTACTAAACCAAGTGGTGAGAATACCTGGGGCCTGCCCTCCGCAGGACCATATTTGCAGAAGTACCCAGACCTGAGGGCACGCTTTCCTTCATCAGTAGCTTTCTTCTGTGAATAAATTTGCTGTAATGGCTTTTCTTTAGAGACTTCAGGAACCTCCTCAGTCTCTTGCTCTTTGCTCTGTCTCCCTTAGGGCTCGTGCTTTGGTAGGGATCACGACAAGGATCTTCCGTCCAGGAGAAGGTGGGTGCCTACCCGCTCTGAGCCCTTTTGTAAGTCTCAGCTTTACTTAGGAAGCCCAGCTCTGTGCTGACACAGCTGTGGTGCTGAGAAAATCAGAAATAAAAGCAGTATAGGTGCCTGGAAACACCTGTACTAAAATTAAGTACCATTTTTTCCCTCTGTCACCAAGGCAAAGCTATGAATCATGCAAACTTCTGCAGTGGGGCTTCAGTGCACCAGTCTGCTCTTGATTGTGGTCCTCTGTAGGTGTCTCCCAAGCCCATGTTACTAACAGCATGTTCCCATTTGCCTTCCTCTCTCCTTGTTCAGAGCCCGTTTGAATAGCTTGTACAGCACGGGGACAGCCTGGGAGCCTGAGCCCTTCTTTACCCATGTGTTTCCATGTACAGGACAGGGGATGATGCTCCTGGGGAGAGAGCTGTGCTTTCTCCTTGCTGCACAGCAAGGAGATGGTAGCACTTGAGTTCCACAGGGGTACTGGGGTCAAAAGGGTCTTTGGCCAGAGCTTTGTCCTCTGCTGCAGGAATCAGCCAGAAGGTAGTAGTGACACCACCAGCAGAAATACCATCCTAGATTCTTACTTTCCATGCAGCCTCTGGGAGAAAACCAAGCGGGACACAGGGGTCCTGGTCCAGTAGCCTTGGGGGAGCAGAATTTGATATTGCCCCAGAGAAGCCAGCGTGCCACCACGTTGCTCCAAAAGCTGCTCTCCTGCCTGGCCCTGCATATGAGTGACCTTCAGATTCTGGTTTATACTTCCTTGTGGAGGCATAAGTGTTTGTGCATGGCCTGGCACTGTCCAGACATGAAAGTGCCACAACAGCATATGCTGTAATGGTGGTGTTTGTACTCTGGAGTCTCTGGCTTTGCCAGTCTGCACTGTGGCACAGCTCTCCCTGCCACGCAGCATGCCGGGCAACTGCAGCTCTGCTCAAGGGAACCAGCCTGTGCCCCAGACATTCCGTGATCAGGCCCTTGTCCGCTGCAGTAATGAAGCTGATGCCCTAGGTGCCTCATTTACCCTCTGCCACAGGGTAGAGGAAGTAGAAAATGGGACTTTGGGGGGGGGACACGTCAAGAACCAGCCTTCCACCTCCCACCTCCAGCTCCTGTTCCTAAATCCCAAACTCCTCTGCGCTCCAGCTCAGGGCTCAGGTTGGAAGGACCTCGGTGTCCTGCACCTCCTCCTCTGCTTCAGCCACTAGGTGATGCTGTGCCTCTTGCAATTATTAAAAAGCGCTGATGAATTTCCAAGACTTTTAACAAATGCAGTGTTGGAGAGAATGTCCTCGGCGCTTCATCTGACGTTCATGGGTCTCCCCCTTGTACCACGCTCGGAGCCGAAAATATTTCCACTTGGCACCGAACGATGGTCCGCCGTGCCCTTTTTCTGTAAGCAGGAGGTCCGGGGCACAACATGAGCCAGGAGGGATTAAACTGTCATCCTTCCTCCCAGGGAGAAAGAGCAACAACATCTGAAAAACGTGGCCAGGATTTCCCAAGCGCAAATAAAGTCCAGACAGACGCAGGCAGGGAGAGGGGCCGGAGGAGCTGAGAGAGCAGGGTGGGGTAGCTGACCCACCAGCCCTCAGTGCCACCACCACTGCCCCAGGGCCCCCTCCCTGCAGTATGCCAAGGGGACACCTTATGGTGTCTACCTGGCCGGAGACCACTGGGGCAAGGACAGGGATTTTAACTAGATCCTTCCTAGAACTGAGCTATTCTCAGCTGCTGGCACGGCTGCGGGAACCCAAGCTGCCAGTCCCAGGAGGTGCCACAGCTCTGGGCTGAGAGATGGGAGCAACAGAGCCCCTTCGCCTCCCCCCACGATGCCTTTGGCAGGCAGGGGCTGCCCCAGCCTCCCGCCCCCGCCGGCACCTGCACAGCAGTGACCCAGGCCCCCGCTCGCTTGCTCTCCGTTTCTGTGTGAGCTGGCGAGGCGCAGGGCTGAGAGCGAGGCGGGAGCCCTGGCGAACCCAGCACTGGGAGGCAAAGCTTGCGAAGTCCACTCAAACTTCCGCTCGGGCTGCCCCGAGTTTCGTTCACCATCCCCGTACCTGGCGGATGCCGTACTCACCACGGTCGCCCGCAGCTGCAGAGATTGCCCATGTCGCTCCTTCCTCCATGAAACAGAAGCGTTTTCTGGACAGGGAGAGCTTGTATTTCCTGGTTCCTGCTCGGCCCCTGGCTATTCCAAGGGAGTGTCTGGCAGTGTCGGATTTCTCTCCATCGCTGCAGTGACTCTCTGCTAGGCCCGTGCGTGCCATCTACCGGAGGGCTTGCCCTGGGCTCTCCGTGCCCCCGGGCCAGCGCTCACTTCTTGCCACTCAGGGCGGAGAGGGCAAGGAAGCGGCGAGCCGCCAGGCCTCAGCCCTGGGGCTAAAATTATGATTGGCACAGGGGGTGTCCCTCCGCTATCCCTCTCTCCCACCAGCGCCGTCCTGCTGATGCCAGCAGTGATGCAAAAGAGGGTGGAGGAGGGACTTCAAATGTTCCTGAACAAAGGGAGAAACACCAGGGTGGGAGCAGTCAGTGCTGTTCCTGCTGTTCATCATTGCCTCTCAAGCAGGATGTCAGAAAAATGCGTGGCATGGGCTGGCATCATCCGGGGAAGAGAGCGTATCTTCTTGGGAGGGAGGTGATGCCCCACTGAAGGTGAGAGCAGGCTTGCGGGTCTACTCTCAGCTGAGCTCTAGCGCTGCTGCTTCTGCTGCAGGCAGAAAGGCATATGCAACCTCAGGGATGTTACTGAGAATCCATTTTTTTTAAAGCTACCTTGATGAAAGTGTACAGATTCGTGCCTTTGAGAATGACAGAATCCCATGAGGGACCTCGCATCATTAAGCACCTGCAATATAGCTCTTAAGCTCAACCCTCAGCATGTCAGACAGGAACATTAATGTGCACTTTACCTCTCTACCCCCGTTGAGAGCCCTTCAGACTGTGGCTGGTCATTCCTGGACTGAACGACAGGTAGCTGATCTCTGGCAGCTCCAAGAGAGCTGATACTCAATACTGAAAGATACCATGTTAATGTAGTCCTCAGGCAGAAACTGTGCTCCACAGCTTTGATTTGGCAGTCAGCCCCAGTACTGTGCAGGCCTGAATGCCTCATGGGATGTGCTGACAAGTGGGTAAGTTTTAATTCACACTTCTGGCAGACTATCTCAGGAACCAGCCCTAGTCCCCAACTCCAGCTGTAGCCATGCTCTCAGCCAGGCTTACAGCACCATTTATCATCTGCCCAAGTGCAGAGCAAAGCTTGTACCTTTCGTAAGGTGGCAGGAGGAGAAAGGTTCTGCTTTGGAACTCCAAAACTGCTCCTCAGCATGTGGCTGGAGAAATTGCACAGCTCAGCCTGCACCACAGCACACCAGGGAGAATTTAGGACCAGATTTGTGCAGGCAGATGGGATTCAGTCCTTATCCCAGGACCATGTTCTCAGGGTCCTGCAAAGACGGGGTGGTCTCAGGAGTCTGTCCCTGCTTAGGAAGTTGCAGACTGTGTGTCTCTGGGTTCGCTACAGACACTGTTGATTTAGTGACCCAGTGTCTGTTTTGATTTCTGGGATAACTTGGGCTTTGTTGCTTTATGGAGAAGAAAAAAAAAAAAGGCTGGGAGACTGTTCCCATGAGCCCATTTCACAAATACTGGAGCTGCTGGTTTGAGGTCCACCAGAGAAACAGAAAGGCATCAAAAACATTGGCAGAGCTGGAGAGCATTTGGCTGCCATTCTGCATTCCCTCCTCAGTCTGTGTCTGCAGGGATGAAAAAGAGCATGACTTCCAGCGCTCCTGCTCAGCAAACCGATCAGGCTATTTTGTGTAAAGCCTGCCAGGGTGCAGAGGAACAGCGCAGTGGCTAACACCAGGCAGTGCCAGCCCCTCTCACTGCATCACTACTCGTGGCAGCTGTCTTCATGCTCTCAGGGACATCGTCTGGGTAACAAGCTGTGCAACTGGCACAGGACGAGCCTGCAAGTGCCCAGCAATAGAGAATGAACTCGTTTGAGAGCAAAGACAGGGCTAATAAAAGCCAGAGGAGGAACAGAACTGTGTAATGACTACTAATGCTGTGCATTTCTATTGCAGTAGTGTCAAGGCACCTTAGACACTGGGGGACTGGGACCACACTGTGATAGGTGTGGTACAGGCACACAACAAGCTGGCACTGTCTATAAAAAATGAAAGAGAGAGCTCTGAACTGTTTGGGGCACTTTTGTTGTAGAACCCGCTCCCTGTGCAGTGCCAGCCCTGGCCACATGCTGTTTTCAGCCACCAGTGGTTGAGCAACCCACAGCCCTTGTGTTGCAGTCAGAGCAGAGCCAGATGGCATTCCATGCTCTAGCATGTGCCATGTCTGTATTGTGTAAGTATGTGCACTCCTTCAGCCAGGCACCCTTTGCCTAGCTTTCAGGTCATATGTTGGCCATCCTCCCTACCCCCAATCCAGTGAAGATGTTTATCCTAGTGACAGGAGGCCTGCAGTGAGTGAGAGGACCATCGATCCTTCTTACCAGCACAGAAGATGCCAGATCAGAGGCAAAGAAAAGCCTTTTACAGTTGCTTCTCTGAAGTGGCTGTGAGTTTGAAGACTCCTTTTATGGCAGGGGACTAAGAAATTTATGACTGTACCTGACCCCATACACAGACACAGGTCTCTGCCCTCACCACAGGGATATGGGCTTGGGAACTCAGTCCTCCTGGGACTCAGGACATGGGGGGGTGCTGCTGCGAATGGGATGCAGTGTGTATCTGGTGCAGTGCATGAGGCTGGTGTGCCGTGCACTGAGGAGCAGAGAGAGGCTTATATACAGGGGAGCAGTTAAGGACTGGGCTGTTCCTGCCCTTACAAACAGCTGCTTCAGGCGATTAAAAGTCACTACCCCAGGATTATCTCTGGAATTATTATTAATGACTTAGACAAAGCCCGTTGTAAAGGTGATTTTTATTTTGACAGTGTCTGAAATACTTACTAGCAGCAGATTATCTGGTCCTACTTCACGAGTAAGGGCATCCCTCAGCAGCACAGACTGTGAGTATGGGTATCTGATCTGTGCCGGGGGGGATGGAGGCTTAGCCATCCTCCCACTTTCTCTCATGAGGCTGGCAGGCAGGGCTGCTCTTAATTTAACTCTGGTCCTCATTGCTGGCAGGGGCCCTGAGAAGCAGAAAATAGCTGCACAGTGGTTCACTCTGGTTTGGATCCCACTTTGCCCAGCAAGGGTGAAAGAGCAGCCTTATACCACTGTTTCAGCAACCGAGAAGGTATGCTGCATGGGGTAGACTCCTGAGCAGGGTATTTCTGGCCCTATGTATTCATGGAGGCAGACTGCAAAAGCCTGCAGGTCACACCCCAGCAGGGAGAGGGAGAAGCTCTGTCCACAGGGACCTTGGAACCTCCTCTCTTCTCTGTGGGAGGGCTGCAGTCAGGCATGCCAGGGACCCCCATATTTGGCCAGTGACACAGCATTTTGGCTGCTTTAATTGGCTCTGATAAGACAAGGATTGCAACTGGCATCTGCTGAGCCCCCAAGGCCATCCGAGGCAGCAGCTGCCACTGACAGCAGCACACATGATCCCTGGCCCAACATCACAAGACTACAGAGAAATTTCTCATGTAGCTGGTAGCATCATGGTGTCTGCAAAAGGGGCAAAATTCATCCCCTCTGTGACTCTACAGAGTGCTGGGATGACAGCAAGGCACTTGGAATCTGAGTAGAGCCTTTCCGTTCAGCATTTTGGGGTTCACTCTCCTCACAGGGACTGAGAAGGTCTATGTGTGAACAAGCCTTATGTCCCATAAACTAGAGGGCTGAAGCAAGCAGAGACCATGGCTTGGCATTTGTTTACTTGGGCTAACTCCAGCCGCAGGTCTGGAAATGCACAGTGAGCCTCCAAGAGCCCATCACTCTACATCTTTTCTCCTCGAGGCTGCTGCCCACTGTGGGCTCCCTACAGCAGCAAGCAACTCCAGCTGCACCTGGGCCAGGAGGGCCGATCACAGAGGTTCCCCCGGCTGCCCCATGGACAGAGTCCCTCCAAGTCCCCACTGATGCCATTTCCACAGATGGGCTCAGTGTGAACATCTGGAGCAGCTGAGGCACTGTCCCTCCTTCCTGCTGCGGAGCAGCTTGGCCAGAAGCAACATGAATCCAAGGCAAACAAGAGAAGATCAGAGGCAGATTTATTCCTCTCTCCTCCTGAGAGCTGCAGGCGCTTTTACAGACCAACAAGTACCTTCCATCTCCACAAAGGTCAGCCACCAGCTCAGAAGTGAGGCACTGGGGTTATCTCTTCCCTCTTCCCAGTACCCTTCTGGGCTAGAGCACAGCAGCTGTTTAGCAGTCCACTGCGACACAGCCTCACAGTTTAGGGTGAGAGTGACCCTTGCCATTTGGGGTGAGAGAAGAGCACCCTGCGTGGTGCTCAGTGAGCACTTGACCTAGGAGAAAACTTGCATTACCATCTCTAACACTTTAGTCTCCCTCTTTTTTTCAGTTCCAAGTCCCTTTTTCCAGCCATCAGCCTTAAGAAGCAGAAGTCTGGCATATATATGGCTGCCTCACAGCCCTGCTAAACACTGATGGTGAGAAATCGGGGTCTGGCACCATGGATTCCCCACCCCTGTTCCCCCCACCTTCCCTGTGCAAGCCCAGATCTGGGGCCTTTAGGACTCTTCCTTCCCTTTTCCTTCCTCAGACTGTTCTTCTTTTGCCACTGGCTGCTCCTGTTGGGTTATCTTCACCTCGTTGACTCTGGCCTTCACCTCCTTCCCCGTCCGGGGAGCCACAATGCTTAAGATGCCATCGTGGGACAATGTGGCTCTCACCAGCAATGGGTCGACATCCAGAGGGAGGATGTAGGTCCTGGTGAACTCTCGGGAGATGAAGCCATGGCGGTCAGCCTTCTGTGGGTGCTGCCCCATCACCTCCAGCAGGTTGTCTACAGTGCGGACGGTGAGCTCATCCGGCAGGAAGTGACAGACATCCAGGAACACCTGGAATTTGTGCTCATTGAGGCTGATCTCAGAGGTGCCTCGATCCAGCTGCTTATTGATCCGAGGCCTGATGTAGTAGCCATGGTACAGGGCAGGGGCTAAAATCTCACATGGGGACACACCTGAAAATGAGACTCAGTAAGGAGTGTGGGGTTTCCAGGAGAAGGAGTTGGAGAAGGATGGTTGGCAGCAGATAGGGGAGGGTGACAGGAGGAGGCTGGGACCTGGCAAACACCTTGGTTTTGCCACCACATCAGCACAATATGGATGGAGTCTCTCATGATTCCTACCTTCGTGCCTCTAAAACACACACAGAGCCAGATGCCTGCCAGCCACTGCCTCCCACCACACAGCTGGCAGCTGCCAGCAAGCCATGGGCTGTCATCCAGCTTTTGCATGTCTGCTGGGTGGACAGGGAGGGGCTGGTAGGTGCACTGGGCGCTCTGCAGTGCAAAGCCCACAGCCAGGGATGGGCATGGAAAATGCTGATGGTGAAGAAACTGCCCTGAAGAACTAAAGGCCTTTTGTATGCCATTGTCCAGGGGGCTTTCCTTGGAGCTTTTTGCCTTTTCATGCTGTTGTGCTGGTGCTGAATGGTTCTGCTGCTGCCCACATTCCTTCCCCTCTGCCAGCCACTGCCTGGCTTTGTGCTGAACACCCCAGCTCAGCTTTTCTCCACAGCCTCAGGCTGCAAAAACTCCCCCCGCCCGGGAGCATTTTGTTCCATGTTTGCACAGCATATGCATGAATGCCAGACCATTGGGGGCATGAGAGAGGGACAGGAGAGACAGCAGTAGGCATGGATGGAGAAAGTGGACCTGAAGAGAGAGCCCTGGCTATTCCCTGGCTATTCCCTGCTGATTTGACCTGGGTTCTTATGCTCAAATTTCCTTGGCTCCAGCTTCCCTAGCCTGCTCTGGAGCTCAATCTCCCCAGGGGGACTCTAACAGCCCTCCTGCACCAGAGGAGAGAAAGGTGTCGGGGCGGGGGGGGGTCCCATCTCCTTTCTTACCTTCTCCAAAGTTCTGGTCGTAGATCTTGCTAGGGTTGGCAAACTCGTACTCCGAACTCATGGGGTAGGCATGGGGGACAGTCCGTGCAGCCATGGCGTGTCCGGGAAGGGGACCTTCCAAGCACTCACTGCCTCTGAGAGTGAAGGCTCCAGATTGCAAGGTTTTAATTGGGCGAATTCCACAGGGAGGAGTGTGTGATAAAAAGATGGACCAAAATAGCCACATGCACAGGCCCCAGGATGCCTCGCCAGGGTGACGAGGGAAGCTTCTCGCTGCATTCCAGCAGGGAGTGCAGGCACTGCCTGCAGTCAGGGACAGCTCAGGAAAATCCCGCACCTCCTCCCAGCCTCTGAGATACCTTCCTTGAGGAGGGGGTGCAGGAGGCAAATGGGTAGCCAAGTCCAGCAGGGAGGCACAAAGGTAGGCTGAGGGAGGCTGAAGTAGTAGAAAGCAGGACAGACCTCAGGCTCTGCTGCCTGAGGTGCTCCCAAAGGCAAGGGCGAGCAAGAAGGCTCATTGTAAGCAGGTTCAAAGAGTCTCTGACACTGGTCCTGCTGGCCCTGAAGCCCCCTGTGGGGACGGAGCAATAGTTAATGCTGTCTGGTGCTTGGGCAGGTCGTGCAAAGTCATGTGAAGTCACTATGACACCCATCAGCCCACTGGGAGCTTAGGTCCCAGATCAGCCCTCCTGTGCCCTACACAAAGGAGCTTGATTTTCCCAGAAGCTGAGTAGATGGCTCAAGCCTTTTGTTCCTATGAGTGGTGAAGTGCTGCAGGTAGTTAAGCAGGGCTAGACAGGATCCAGATCCCACTGCTGACACCTCCACATCCCAAACCATGCTGCTGCAAGCTGGCTGTCCAGACTGTTCCCTGGCCAGGGCTTTGGCAGAAGGTAATGAGACCCCGAGAAATGCTTGTGCCAGAGATCATGAGTTAACCAGGGATCTGAAGCTGGCATAGGTCCAGTTTTATTGAACTAGGGAGGGGGGGGGACAGGGGGAGCAGGGAGGGGAGTAGTGCCAATTAAGCTCCGTATACCCTGAAACCAGAGATTTCCTTGAGTTCATATCCCTGCAGTATGAGAGAGCAGGTGCACTGCTGTTGATGTAATGGGGAATTGGAGAAGGTATTTATGGCCTGCGCTGTTGCACAGAGCAACTTCTGCTCCCTATTCTTGCAGGCAAGCTGAGATGAAGAGGGTCAGACCTTTTTGCAAAGGACTGGTGGTGCTAGCAGTAAGAATTATGTGCCTCTGAGCCAGTAATTGTATTCAAGTTGCGAGCTCTCAGAGGCAGAGACTAGCACTTGCTCTTTAAGGACAGTTGCTAGGCTGAACCCATTCCCATAATTTAGGTTCACAGGTGAGGCAGGAATTAAAATAAATGTGTGAATTAAGATGTATTAGGAGCATAATTATAGGAAATCAGCTTACTGCAGGGGCACAGGGAGACAGAGGTAGCTTGCACCGCTGAGAAAGCATGTCTCAGTGTAGCACCATGGATGCCGTTGACATGCCCAGTTTATCTCTGCTCACAGCCCTCTGGAGTACTCTGAGGTCACAGAGTGTCAGGCTCTTCTGCTTTCTCCAGCAAAGTGGTTTCTGTAGTGGGCAAAAGATGAGAGGTCTTGGGCTGAAGCACTGTGGAGAGAGCCATCCTTCATTCGCACACATACCAATGGGCATGCACTAAGGCAGTGAGGCTTACTGGGCTGCAGAGAGCCGCACTGCCAGGGTATCTCGCAAAGAACCTCCTGGGATCTTTCCTGCTTTCTAGCTAAAGCAGACCTGTGGCTTCTCTTGCCTTAAAGAAAGGCAGAGCTCTTCCTAGACTGGTGGGTGATGTGGGGAGCTGAAGTCTCAGTGCTGACAGTGGGAACAATGGCCCCTTGTCATTTTCCCTGTGAGCCAAAGATAGGAGCTGCATTGATTCTGCTGGCATCCAAAGCAGCTGGGAACATCTGCCAAGCCTGCCTGGGACTCTGCAGATAAACAGCACGTGGGGAGCGGGGAGGGCGGCTGGGCAGTTTGGCTTCTTGCTGCCCCATTAGGCTCCTTTTCTTCTTCTCCCCTTCCCCCTCCTCCTCAGCAGTGTGTTCAAATCCCCCAGACAGCTACTGGGCACCACTGAAGGGACCAGCCCAGGATTGGGACAATAAAATCCCTGACACCACTGTTCAAGAGGCCTCGGGGGGGGGGGAAGGCCAGGCCAGCTGCACGGGTATAAAGCTGTCCCACGCTCCCGGCACAGCACTGCAGCACAGTTGTTTGCCAGGCTCCTCCAGCGCACTCCAATGGATATCACCATTCATAACCCCCTGATCCGCAGACCCCTGTTATCTTGGTTGGCACCGAGTCGTATCTTTGACCAGATTTTTGGAGAGCACCTGCAGGAGTCAGAGCTGCTCCCTGCTTCCCCCAGCCTCAGTCCCTTCCTGATGAGAGCCCCCATTCTTCGGATGCCCAGTTGGCTAGAGGCAGGACTCTCTGAGGTAATCTTCCCTTCTTACTGCTTTTTGTTATTGCTGTGTGCACGCCCTGATGGGTCTGGAGCTGCAGACCCATGAGACCTGAGAGCTTGGAAGCTACTTGTAGGCGGTTATTAGGAAAAGGCTGGGGAAAAGGGTGCTGTGTTTGTGCCTCTGCTCCTCTGCATTAGGCAAGAACCTCTGCATGCTCTGCTAAGCAGTTGCGACTGACAGCAACTATTGCCATAGTGTTGGGAATAGAGGCAAACTGAGCTGAGTGTGTGCAGCAAATGACTGTTAAGAGCTGACAGAAGAAAGGAGGAAGCCTAATTTCCTTGCCTGCTGTGCAAAACTTTCAATCCCACTTCCTCCTGAGAAGCAAACAGCACAGGGGTAGTGGGCAGGAGTAGCGTGATCCTCATGTCAGGCAGTGTGGGAGCTCATGGTTGCTGAGAAAAAAGGGGCCTATTTTAAAGAATCACTGCTGAGAAGAGCAGTATTTTAAGTAAGTTACAGGACCCAAAGGATCATGAAGCAGCCATCTGCCTGCTTCAGGGGCTGAGCCAAGAGGCACGCAGTTCAAACAACCTTGCCTGTTCTGCGAGTCAACTGTCTTATTTACAAGTAACTTGTAGAGCTATTCTAAGCCAAATGAGTGAGAGGAAAGTATTTTTTTAATCTTTGCATAATGTTTCCCTTGATTTAGTGACCTGGGTCTCGCTGTCCGCTGAAGCAGCCATAATAAGCACCACAGATAACAACATCTGACTATCACAGTGGAGAAATCTTCGCAAATAATCTAGAAGGAAGAGGAAGCACTTAGACTTCCAGGTCAAACTGCGGAAACCAATAAGCCTAGAGCTGGCACAGAGGCTGCCTCCACATCCCAGCTCACACGCTCCCTGACCACGAATGCAGCAGGAAGGCAGAGACAGCCAGCTCATATAGCAAAGTCCCCCAAATGTGTCCAAGACAGGCAGAAAATGCAAATTCAACCTCAGGAAGCAGCAAAAAGCAGTATTTGTTAGAGGCGATAAAGGGCAAAATGGAAGGGAAGGAGGTGAGATTAGCAGCAGGTGACTCAGTTTCAGCAGAAGTCCTGCTGCTCAGATAACAGAGGTGAGCAGTGAGGCAGTATTGCTTGCCAGTGACACATTATTTTGGTTACTAAAGAGTGACGATGCAGGGGTAAAGCCTGCAAGCCTGCAGATGAGCTGCAGTCAGCTGCAGAGTCAGGGTTTCTTTTGCTTGAAAGACTATGCAAAATCCAGTCACAGAAACTGGAAACCTTCAGACATTCTGTTAAAAGGACTGGATGTAAAACTAAAGAGTCAGTTTTAACAAATTCAGATTAAGAGAATCTCTTCCTCACTCCCAAGGAAAACATTTATCTCATGTGATCAAGAGAAAGCATTCACATTTTAGATTCTGTAGTGATGGGCATTAATGTAACAGGCCAGCAAGGGACAAAGTCACCCAGATCAGAATCCCGGGATTGAGTGAAGGTCAGACATGCATGTGTAGATAGAAGCTTGAGTCTTGAACTGCTATATTCTGAGAGCCTTTTTAAGCTGAAACCCTCACCTGCTCTTTTCTGAAGTCCCTTCCTTGTTTTGCAGATGCGACTGGAGAAGGACAAATTTTCTGTAAATCTTGATGTGAAGCATTTCTCCCCTGAGGAGCTAAAAGTGAAGGTGCTTGGGGACATGATAGAAATTCATGGGAAACACGAGGAGCGCCAGGTACTTCTACTTTATCTGTGCAACTGATAGTCAGTGTGAGCTTCCTCATCTATGGTTAAACAAGGAGACTGCAAAACAATCCTCTCCTGTGCTCATCTCAAATACTTCTAATGTTTTTTACCAACCAATCCTAACAGAAGATGCTCTGTGCACACACCCCACCCCCAGCTGATCCCAGACTGAGCAGCAACAGGGTGGAGATTGATTGCTGATGTTACATGAACTGTGAACTGAACTGGAAAATCATCTTTGAAATGGGCATTTCTGGGCCTCCTTCTCTCTGGGAAGAGGCCAGGAATGCAGCGAGGCATTCAATAAGCTAACAACAAACTGTAATAATTAAACCACATAATGAATCAGTGCATTGCCCTGTTCTGTTACCATAAGGCTACCTCTTCCTGAAAAAGGCCCATCTATCAGTTTGTAACCCTTAAAGGTTGTGTTCCACTGTCAGTCATCCCACAGCTTGCTGGCTCTAGAGATGTGTGTGGCAAGTGGGCAGACAGAAGTCAAAAGCCATGTCCAAAGCTGTATGTAACAGGGCTTGCGAGACCCCATCACCCTCCCAACCCCCACCCCCTGCCTCCTTGCCAGAAGGAAATGAATATGCATGATAAAGTAGCTATGTCACTGGAACTGTCAGCTCTAAGAGCTTCTGGGAGCACAGATCTGTCAGTCAGGAAATAACAGCATTACTTGTAGCTGGTGGAAGCCTGTAATCCTGACATAGCTTCAGCAGATTTTTTCGGCTAAGAAAATAATCAAGCGCTATAGCAGAGATCAGCTCAGTAGAAAGCTGTGTATTACTGGAGCTCTGGGTACCCTCAGGAACAGGCGTGGTTGGCACTGCATGCAAGTCTAGCTGCTGCATCTTAGGAATGACAGCTCACCACTGTGCAATGAAGCCAGTCTCTGGCTGGCACAAGAGCTGGAACACAAAGCCTCCTCCTGTAAACACTGCACCTGCAGGCACCTGCAGCCTAGGCAGGGCAGTGTCTCACTTTGGCCAGTCTTGGCTCTTTAAAAAGGGCATCTCATAATAAAAACTCTTTTAACTTTCCGAAAAGTTTTCCTTTGAGAGCTGGAGCTTCCTGATCTCAGACTTTATGCAAAGGGCCCGTGGTTTAGGTGGAACTGAGTGAACATTTCTAATCAGGGATGTTCCTTTTCTTCTCCTTTTGAAGGATGAGCATGGCTTTATTGCCAGGGAGTTCAACAGGAAATACAGAATTCCAGATGATGTGGACCCTCTGACCATAACCTCATCGCTCTCTCTGGATGGTGTCCTGACTGTGAGTGCACCAAGGAAACAAAGTGATGTCCCCGAGCGCTCTATTCCTATCACCCGTGAAGAGAAGCCTGCCATTGCAGGAGCCCAAAGGAAGTAGGCTGCTATTTAAAGTCACCCCGGGGGGCCATTCAAGAGCACTTTTCATCAGATGCCAGCTATACTGAATGGCTACTCAATATTATTTATGCTGAGTAAGTTTACTAACAAATAAAACATGAATAAGCAGTTTGTATTTTTTTGTTTTGAGCACTGAGGACAGGGGAAGTGTTGGGTCAAGAAAGCTGTGTAAGGTTGCTGTGGAGGGAAACATACCTGGCATCAATCTTGCTTACACAGTGGCAGGCAGGTGTGTCCAGAAGAGCTTGTCTTGGTGTTCAGAAACACTTCGCTAGTTGCACTTCACATACTCTAATGTTTTGCAAACATCTAATTGCATGAGCCTTTTCCTTCAATGTTGCCAGAGGATTTCAGAGTGTTTCACAAGCAACAGAAAAGTTTCTCCACTGGAAATTAGACTGGTAAAACAACTTCATGACAATCAAAACCCATTTGAAGTGTGGATATTAGATAACAACTGAATGGAAGACAACTGTATCTTAAATCTCTAGAATGACTCACGTTATGGAGAAGCATGCAAGTGCTGCAACCAATTCAGAGCAGTTGCAGATGAAAACTGCATAGCTGCAGTAAAGACAGATATATCCAGAGAGGACAAAAATGTCCTGCTCTCATGGTTCAAATCACATCACTTTGAAACTATGTTGTCAGTGCCCTTCAAACAATGAACAGGATCTGACACCTACAGTATTAATCTGATTTATGCTAACATTGTTGCGTGGTACAAAACACTACTAAGTCCTTTGCAGGTGTCATCATCTGTTTACCACCTCTCTTCAAAGGGATATGAGCATAAAGGAAAGTCTGTGTTACTGGAATTGAATTTCTAAAATTTATCTCCAAAAAGGATGGAATGCCATAGATCTGTCGCACAGATCATCAGACTCAGTTATCACCTATTTTCTATTTTCCTTATAACTGCTGAGACAAAAGTTACATTAGAAGAGATCAGTTTAAATCTCAAATGAACTGTGAGGATATCCTTCTTCCATGGCTTTAAGTGAGAAAAAGAAAATGAGCACTCAGTGATGTGGGGTCATTGTCAAATACCCCAAATCCCACCTAATTGCCAAGGTCTAGCATTTCCTATTAGCTGGTTCTAATAAGCTCTTCCAGTTAAGGTGTTAGTTAGGCTTGACTGACAAGGCGCAGGGTGACTGGTGACTTGCAGTCACCTCTGCACACAAAATAAACAACAGAAACACACATAGGTTACAAACAATACAGCTTAGAAAGCAGGAAGAATGTTTTTCACATAATGCTACATTTGGCTTTAATGTGTGACAGGTCTTTTTGCTTGAAGGATATCCTTGTAGCACTGCTGGCAGAGAGGCCTCCTGTTTTTCTGAAGGCATAGTGTTCAGATTCTTTCCATCTCTGTTACATTTCTTGCATCCTTCTTGTTCCATCTCTGACTGTTGGACACAAGCAAAGAAAATGCTGCATATGGAGGCCTGTAGTCTATTGTGTAGCAGGACTGAGCAGTTGGGTTGAATGAAGGAGGTTCCAACTCAGGGTGGTGGCCCGGAAACCAGTGAGGTTCTCATTCAAATCCTAAAAGAATAAATACAAAAAACCTTGAGGAAGTAAGTGCAAAATCGCAAGAATATATCCAGAAAATACAGCTGAGGGAAATGGGAATTTTGAGTGAAAGCTCATTGGGGATAAACGTGATGAGGTTAGCTAGACAAGAACACCTGAAATGCAAATACCACTCCCTGAATGACTCGAAATACCTGTTCTGTGGTGGCACAGGAGCACGGCCCAACAATGAGAAAATGACAGAAAATAATTGTGTCATCTCTAAGCACAAACATCATTCAGAAGCTCCTCTTTTGCTACACTACAGGTCCAACAGACTATGTTTCAGTTATGTGCACATACTTTTTATTCCCTGATGCTTTCCCTTGTTGTAATCTGAAGAGTATGTTGTTTCAAAGCAGTGAGTGTACTGAAAAACTCACATTTAGCATAGCTAAGTGTAAGTAAAAAACTTTAACATTTTTTATCTTACAGGAAGACCAAAGTATCTGCAATTGCACTACTACTTTCAGATCAGTCTAACCTAAGATCACAAAGCTTCAGTGATGACTTGTGATTCATCATCTGAACAGCAAAGGAAAGAGAGCTGGACTGGGGCCACTATTAGGAGTAAGACTGAGTTTACACAAAAAAGCATTCCTCACATCTTTACTGCTGTAGAGGAACTGTTGTAGGACACTCATCAGAGAAAAGGGTGCTGTCTGTTGCCTTTCTGCATTTTTAAAAAACAGTAGAAAAGACTAGGAGCAGGGCTGCAGAAAGGGAAGCTACTCACGGGACGCTTACCTCTGATGCATTCGTAGCTGGGGATGGAAAAGATAATGCCCTGTGTGCATGACAAATTAAGTGATCATCTCAACTGAGATTTGCTATATCCACAATAAGGAAAAGCACAAGGACATACCTGGGAAGGAGGTGGCTTGGGCTGCACAATTCTCTGGGATATCGTATTGCTCTTCATTCCAGTTCCCTATAAGGGTTTTCGTTGAGTAATCATTTTCATTGGTGGTGCACCTCCAGCCATACTGGGAAAACTTGTAAGTGCTGTCCCAGTCCATCCACAGTTCCCCATGGCCGGTGGTATGCATTAAGGCGCCATGGAGGGAGTTATACAAACAGATCTTGGACATGATCTGGCAATAGAAATCAACAATTCCCTAGGATCAGCTTGTGCCTCAAGAGCATGTAACACGACATGGAATGTTGTCCCTTCCACCTCCCTGGTGACTGAAGAGGGACCTCGTATACTTCCACGGGTGCCAGTGGGCATCAGAGAAGAACTGTGTTCCTTCTTGATGCCAAAATTTTTTTTTGGGGGGTGGGGTGGGCGTGGGTAGGTAGTATAGCAAGTACATATCTTCCTAAACTGCGATACTGCATTTCTCAGCTTCACATTACTGAATACCTCTCGTAGTAACTTACCCACCCTTCGAAATAGACAAAGTGATTTACGCAAGCCCACAGGGACCTAACGCCTGAACCAGGACCACACCTCATCAACTGCAGGCAGTAGGTCTCTGCTGGAGCTTGCCTTTGCCAATTTTAAACCTTCCGCTGTCATCACTCATGGGACCCCCGAAACACTATCCTGGCCCAGTGCAGCAGCTGAGGGCACGCAAATGGAACAGGTGACACCAAAGCATGGCTACTCTCTCCCAAGCCGTGACTCGCAGTCCTGGGACTGCAGCGGCCCGCCAGTGACAGCTCCCGGCCTCGCCAGGGGCGCCGGCAGCCGCTTGGGCCCTGCGCAGAGGGTCCCTGAGGGGGAGCGGCTGCCGACAAAGCACCGGCGAGGCCCGCAGAAGCCCGGGCCGCCCCCAAGGGGAGAAGCCCCTTCCGCGGCGGGCGGCCAGAGCGAGGCGCGGAGGCCCGGGGCCGCGGCAAGGCGCCGCTCTCCGCCCCGCCGCCGGCCGCGCCGGGCCTCGCAGGGGCCGGGGCCGGGGGCGGCGCGGCCTGACGCCGCCAGCAGGCGGTGAGGGCGGGCGGCAGCGGCCCGCTGGCCGGCAGAAACGTCATGAGGGAGCGCCGGCGGCCTCCGGCTCTGGCTGCGGAGATGGAGCCGGCGCGCCGCGTCCTGCTGCTGGGGGAGGGCAACTTCTCCTTCGCGGCCTCCCTGTGCGGAGCCGCGGGCACCCACGTCGTGGCCACTTGTTACGAGAGCGAAGAGGAGGTGGCCGGGCGGGCGCGAGCCGCGGAGAGCATCCGGCGGCTGCGGGAGAGGGGTGGGTCGGCGCCTGCGGGGCTGGGCCGGCCGGTGGGGAGGGAGGGGGGTGGTGGGGCGAAGCGACGTAGGAGGAGGCCGGGACGGGGAGGGAAGCGGTGTCGCTGGTAGTCAGCCGTTAGCTGTAACCGCTCTTCTGGTAAGGGTGGGAGCGAGGCTGTGGAGCGGCAGGCCTCGGTTAAACCGGGGACTGGCGCTGCCGTGCCTCGGGAGGAGCTGTCCCGTCACTTCGTAGCCCTTCAGCACTGCAGGCATCTCGGAAGGCCACTCCTGCCGCGAGGAATTGGAGTTGTCCGAGAGGCTAAATCAAATGCCCTGAAATCTAATCAGACTGGAATACTACTGAAACAAGTAGCCAGTCAGCAGAAGTCTCTGCAAGAGAGCAAAGGGAGCCCAGGCTTTCTGGTTTTCCTCTTGCACGTGACTGGCAGCTGCTGCTCTGATATGCTTAAAAATGGACCCAAGGACTTTAATTGCTGCCTTTCTTCATAATTTTCTGTAATGATAAACATCAGAGTCTTGTTTTTCATCCACTTTTGAAGGAGCTGAAGTTCTGTTTTCTGTGGACTGCACCAAGCTGAAGGACTATTTTTTACCAGAAAAAAGAGACTTTGATTGTATTTATTTCAACTTCCCTCACTGTGGGAGAAAGGCTGGGGTAGTGAAGAATAGAGAGCTTCTTGCCCAGTTTTTCCATGGGTAAGTAAACCAGAAGTAGTTCTATGCTAATTGACTGCTGCGATACAGATTTCTAGCTGTGTTACAGGTGTTTTTCTGGCACTATGAAATTTCTGGGTGCACTAGCAGGATTTTTCTTGTTGCCTGGCTTTTCTTCCAGCTCTGCAGAAGTGCTGACAGTGGAGGGAGAGATCCATGTGGCTCTTTGCAATGGACAGGGTGGGACACCTGCTGATCGACCGAGGAGAGAATGGCACAACAGCTGGCAAATAGTGGCTGTGGCAGCAGGAGCTGGATTTATCTTGAGTAACGTTCATCCTTTTAAAGCAGACACTATCCATGGATATAAGTGTACAGGCTACAGGTAACCATCCATTTCATAACAAATGTCAATCTTGGCCTAAAGACAGCAGGAGGACTGCGGTATGTGCATCTGCTTAGGAGACAATCACAGAATCACAGCATGGTTGGTGTTGGCTGGGACCTCTGGCAATCATCTAGTCCTACCCCACAGCTCAAAGCAGAGCCAACTAGAGCAAGTCTCTCACAGCCACATTCAGTCTCCATGGATGGAGACTGCACAACCTTTCTGTGCAACTTGTTCCAATGTTGGACCACCTGCCCAGTAAAAGTATAGTAGAGTTGCATTTTTGTCATCTTGTAACAAGACCTGGGATTCAACTTGGGACACATTAAATATAGGGAACAATCAATGACTTTGCTCTGCTTTTGTGTATTGTCAGGAGCCAAGATAAATCTTTCTGTGTAGAGGGAGCTTTAAACCACATTTTCACACGAAGCATGCCACTTCCATATTTCAAACCCATGATCTGCGAGATAGAACTGAAAAGCCGAAAAGTTTCTTTTCAAGTACCGCAAGTACTTGTGGACAAAATTAATAGGTAAGTTTTATAATTAGTTTCTGTTTGGCAGTACCACATACTCCTGCTCTCAGTGGGAATGACCAGCATAGGTATCAGATAAAATGGAATTGCTTCACTTTCCTTCCCTTCCCCTTTACAGAATTTCCTGTTCGATCTCTGCTTCAGGTCTCCTTCATGTTGGCTTTTGGTTATGGCCTACTTAAAAATAAGTCTACAGAACAAAAAGAAACTTCATGTTTGAGACCAAGCTGCTATATACTCGAACACACAGATAAAGATGAAAACTTTAATCTGTTTTACTGTACTGTGGAAGAAATTCAGGAGCTGACATGGTGTCTGCTAATACCACAATACTAAGGCTAGCTAGGATAAAAAATGCTAACCTCTTAGGCAAACTGCTGCATACTTTGGAGACTATCCAGGGCTAGCATAATTTTATTCATTTCTGTAGTGTGGTAGTGCTTGTGCTGAGTGGAAATGGTGATGCTGACTGTTAAGTCTCATTCCTTTTTTACCAGCAAAAGTGCAGTTAATTCTTGATTGCAACCTGGAGACAAACACCGCTGTCCTGAAAATGTGTTAGCCATTGCAACACCTTTGATGAAAGGCTTGGCTTGTTCAGGTAGTTCCTAGAAACTGGCTTAATATCTGAAATTGTTTTGGGTAAATTGCTGCACTCAAGTTATGATCACAGGAAGGCATTTCAAGGAAATCTGTTTAGTGGTGTCTGTAATTTGCTCTTTTATTTTTCACAGGGGTTTCCTAGAACTAAATTCAAATCATCCAGTATGGACAATAAAGGAGAAGCTTACTGCAGAGCTCAGCCAAGCCTTTCCGTTACAAAACATTGACTACTGCCTTTCTCTGCTCCACCAAGGTCACCTGAATGGTGTTTGTCACTCAAACATCTTTTGGATCATTCTGAGCCCAGAGGAGACTCCAAGCACTGAAGAAATGTCTAATGGACTGGCAAATGCAGTTTTATTTTCCCATGTTGATTTTTGCAGGGACACAGATAAGAATGGCTGGGTGAATGTACAGGAGGGATGCCACATTTCAAAACAGTATTATCTTAGACCTTCCCTTCTACCTTATGCTCAGGCAATAATACAAAGAGGAGCATTTCTCCCGGGGACACTTCATGTTCTTTCTGGCCCAGTTTTCAGGAAGTGTCTTATCGCTCCTTACTCCATGCCTGTTTTTCATGAGATGGTTTTTGTATGTGCAGTTAACAGGGGTACAGAGAACAAGTGTATCCAGATGTTGATGAATAACATTAAAAGCAGCATACATTCTTTTCACCAGACTGTTCCACACTTTAAAGTGAGTATCAATCTGCAGGAAGCAAAGAGCTTTGAAACAACTGAGCTGAATGACTTTGCTGCTTTTGAATCTCAGCTTAGTAAAATTCAGTACTTCATCTGTATGGAGATAGATACTTCAGGCTCCTGTGAGAAGGGCTTCTGTGTGGGAATTATAAGGACAGCTCATTATGAACTAGTAAGCAGTGAACTGGTTGTTGTCTTTGCTTCATTGAATCTTGACCTCCTAGCCATGCTGATCTGTGGAATATCTGACTGGCGAATGCTCTGGACATCAGACACACGGTTCCTCCGTCAATTTCCTAGAGGAGAGTTAAGGCTTTTCAAGAGTTTTTCTCTCTATCCACCTTCCTATGTGCATGATGTCAGCTTTTGGGTTCCTGATGGGGAACAATTTGATGAAGTTGCTTTTCACACAGTTGCTAGGCAGGTGTCAGGTGAAATGGTCGTCTCCATCCAGTTAATCGATAGTTTCCAGCAGTCCGAGACCGGACGGAAGAGCCTCTGCTACCGCCTGACCTTCCAGTCCTGTGACAAGGCACTGAGCCGCCAGGAGGTGGCAGGGATGCAGCTGCTCTTTCGGAAGGAGATAAACCAACGCTTGCGGGTAGCTCTTCGGTAGAGCCTTCTCTGTTGTTTTCAGGGGCTTGAGCAGCGTCTGCGCTTGTTACCGATCCGGAAAATGTGGCTTACATCTTATTGGACCTGTGTGTTATTGCAGTGCATCTTACAAAGGCGGTGTGGACTTCCAAGTACCTGCACACATTGTAAATGTGGAAATTCCTGTTAATGCAGACCAAGCACCTTCCTGTTCTGCGTGTGTGTAATGAAAGCTCATTTTAACCAGTGGAGCCTTTCTTTGCTAGGGTCCTGTGAGACTGGGCTTGGTCTCCTTACTGATGCCAATTCACTTTTCCTACTCTTGCTTGTGTTTGCCCAGCGCTTTGTGCTGGTGGCAACTGTATCGAGTACACTGGAAGAGGGAGGATCTTGCTACTTCCAAAGGGTTGCGTAAGGTTTGAGCACTGAAAGCACTCTGCGCAGATGCTCGGTCCCTGTGGGAGAATGGTGTGTGCTGGGTTGCCCCACGCAGCCTGTCTCAGAAGGGAGGCCCGTGCCAGGGGTGCACGCGGTGCGGCCCCAGCCGCGTGCACCAGCAGGCTGTTTTCTGAGTAATACCAATGGTAATCACAAATGGTGATTCCATTACTAGATTCTAAAGGATACTAACTGGTCCTAAAGGGTAGCTGTACCGCCAGCAGTGCCTTAATAGCTACAGCAGATGTAACTGCTGACGGAGAACTCCAGTAAGAGAGTGAGTTACTGGGATCTGTAGGCTTACACTGGGGAAGGGTAGCAAGAAGCCTTTCTTTTAACAAACATTGAAGACTCACAAGACCTGAGGTCATTGCTGACACTTTAGCGACTCCCGGATTGTGCTAGGTAATTCATGGCTGCCGCAGACATGAAGAAACCCTTCCAGGTAGTTCTGTTAGGCTCTTCTACCAGTAAGTAATTCTACTGCTGGAAAGTCTGCTCCCGAATTCTAACAGTGGAGACCCCTGGCTCTTTGGGAACGAAATAAAAACTTCCTCGTCATAAACGCAAGAGTCTTCATGGCGGAGCCGAAGGGGGGCCCGTCCAATACTGACTGATCCCATCAGTTGCTGACAGACTCTGTCGCGACCTGCCACTGGCGCCGTGTCCCAGCAGAGCCCAGTGGGCTCCGCCGCAGCGGTGGGAGCTCCACCGCGGCGTGGGGAGCAGGTCCGATGCCAGCGGGAGCCCCCAGAGTCAATGTGCCAGCCTCTCTCGTTCTGTGTAAGAGCTAGGTGGCAACCCTGTGTGACCTCTGAACAGAAAGGCAGCCCTTACCTGTACACATCATATTTGATTCCTGGGGGCTTGCTGTTCTGGAGAAACATTTCTCGGGGGATGTAGCTCAAAGTGCCTCTCAAAGCAGAGCTTTCAATATATTGCATTTGGCTAGACTGCTCCATCCATTTCGACAGCCCGAAGTCCGAGATCTGCAAGCAGAAAAAATGAGAGCCTTCCCCATAATGCTCACAATCTCACCCCTCCTTATATTAGCTGGGAGATACCTCCATCCTTCATAATCAGGGATATGAGGAGGTGCCTAGCAGCTGAAACTTGATAAAATCCTGATAAAATTGCAGTCAGTGCTTTTCAGTGAGTCCAGCAGATCAGCATTTCCTCCTAAGTTGGAGCCTTCAGTTCCCAGTTCTGGCACAGATTGCCTGTATGATCTGGAGGTACTTTGTTTACCAGCTGCTTCTTATAAGCCCCACCAGTCAATCTTTCATTGAGTGTTCCTGAAGAACCTAACTTACTAGGATTCTGGACTCATTTGGCAAAAATAACCTTTCTCATATTTGAGAAATAACCTGTCCCTACAAACACAGCATTAAGGTCATACCTTGACATGCATATTCCCATCTAGGAGAATGTTCCCTGGATTTAGATCTAAGTGCAGCAAAGGAGGTGTCATGCTATGCAGGAAATTCATAGCCAAGCTCATCTCATGGATAACCCGGAATTTGAGCTGCCATGACATTTTGTGAGTGGGAAGCATTTTCTCCAAGGACCCTCTCGCCATATATTCCATCACTATCCCCAAAGGGCTGTTGCAGACCCCATAGATAGTGACAATGTGCTGGAATTTTATTTTCTCCATCTTGGTTGCCTCTTTCATTAGACAGTTCATACTGGTCCTGGGGGAAAAAAAACACAAAACAAACAAAACAAAAAACGTGGAACCAACAAATGGTATCAGTCGATTCACGAGCTAAGTTATGGTATAGTAGGTTAGTGGTATCTAGCCTTTCCAAGCAGCCCTGCCTACCCCAAAAAGATTCATTCCAATTTGCCCCTTGAACTGGTGATAATGCAACCACATCATGATCTTTTGCAGACTAAAATCTAACATACAAGGTGTTACGACTTTTCAAAATGAGCCGAGGATTGTTTGGGCAAATTCAACCACTAGGCTCCTAGAGAAAGAGATCAAAACTTCCATCTTAGTCCAGCTCTTAGAAGACCTTCAGTGATCACAGAAAGCCTTGTTCACGTGCTCCTTTTCACGCTGTGGTGAAATTCCCAAGGGATGCTCCTGAAAGCATGATGTCGGCAGCAGGCACAGCATGGTGTCGTGGTTTAACCCCAGCCAGCACCTAAGCACCACACAGCTGCTCACTCACTCCCCCCCACCCAGTGAGATGGGGGAGAAAATCAGGAAAAGAAGTAAAACTCGTGGGTTGAGATAAGAACAGTTTAATAGAATAGAAAAAAACTAATAATGATAATGATAACACTAATAAAGTGACAGCAGTAATGATAAAAGGATTGGAATATACAAATGATGCACAGTGCAATTGCTCACCACCCACCGATCGACGCCCCGTTAGTCCCCGAGCGGCGATCCCCCCGCCCCCACTCCCCCCAGTTTATATACTAGATGTGACATCACATGGTATGGAATACCCTGTTGGCCACTTTGGGTCAGCTGCCCCGGCTGCGTCCCATCCCAACTTCTTGTGCCCCTCCAGCTTTCTCGCTGGCTGGGCATGAGAAGCTGAAAAATCCTTGACTTTAGACTAAACATTACTTAGCAACAACTGAAAACACCAGTGTTATCAACATTCTTCTCATACCTAGCTCAAAAACATAGCACTGTACCAGCTACTAGGAAGACAATTAACTCTATCCCAGCTGAAACCAGGACACATGGTGAGCCATGCCTTTTTCATACACCACAAGTCCACAGGGTAGCCTCAGTGACAGCCTGCACACTGCTTGCTGGCAGACACACTAACGTGCTGAGCTTGAGTACATGGAGGCTTGGCATACCTATACCTATGCCTCTGCCTGCAGCTTTCTGTCCGTGAGCATGGTGAATCTGGTCCCAAAGGGAGTCTAGACGCGTCTGTCCATTGTTGCCAGTTTTGGCAGACCTGTTTCACTAAATCTTTACATTACCCAACCTGCTGAACGAGTTGGGATGCCCAGAGCATGCTGACAGCAGCCAAGCAGTAAAGTGCCAAAACTGCATTTAAAAAGAGCACCCTGGGAATGAATCTGAGCTTGCAACGTTATGCCAGGCCACTAATAGATCTAAACATAGTTCAGCTAAGCAAATCCTTCTGCCAGACTTCCTCTAGCAGGCTCCCCACAATAAAACGTACCTCTGCATTGAGGAGTCTCAGGTATTATCTGTCCTACTGCAGGAGAAAGGGTTAACACAGGAAGAAGTTGCAACCTGCAGCGTAGAGGGTTGCAGATAGATTGATTCTTCCCCCTCCCACGAAAATGATGCGTGTGGAGAAAGAAGTGACTTCCGTGATTTCTGGTTCCCTTCCTGGGACAGAATCTCTGGGCACAGCCCCTGCGTGCCTCCCTCCCAGGCACCCCAGGGGCTGGTGGGAGCTGACCTGCACAGAAGGTTATGCTGGATCCTGTGGTGGATCAGGATTGTGGGAAGTAACAGAGGGAGTGAGATTAGCCCAGGGGGAGGCATTTGCACCATTAGCACAGATACATGAGAAGGTACAGTGAGAAGGTGGATGTTGGACAAGCAAAGGGAGCCCCAAGAAATGAGGCTTGTAAGGGAGAAAAGCAAGAGCCCCAAAGTGATTCCCATATAAGAATCTGAGTGTTTCAACCCTCTGCGAAATACTGTGGCTGCATCTGTGGCTGTATTTTCTTTTCTGTGGATTCCCTGTGATTTTTTTTCTCTCCTCAGCCTCAACAGACCTGCGAACTATGAGCCTCTGCAGCTGACAGAAGTTGAGGCGAGAGCCATCTTCCACCCACTCTCTTTCCTTCTCTCAGGTGATCCATAGATTCAGTGGCATTCACTGAGCACCTGCCCTCCTTGCTTTCATGTGCCCACAGGGATGTCTTCCATCATCCCACAAAATCCATCTCCTGTTTTCTCCTGACAAGCAAAACCATCCAAGGTTAATAAACTGGCTGTCAATTTGCCCCATCATTTTGAAGGAACAGTGCAAAGCAGTTGGTTACGCATCACGAATGCGAGCAGATGGAAGTCACCACACCATTGTCTCCATTCATAGCTACTGACGAGACACATTGTTTTTACAAGCCCAGAGACAGGAGTGCTAAGGACTTTTAAAAGCTCCTCTGAAACTTTTGCCTCCTTTGGCCCCCTTGCCAGACATCTGTGCTGCTGTGCTTTTTTCAAACCACTGAGTGGCCTGGAAACTTTCAGTTTTGCATTTGGGGCTTGTACTTAGTGCTGACAGATAAACCAGAACCATTTTATAATACACACGAAAAGGCTCATGACAGATTCATATGCAATGCACTCAAAGATGTTTTCTGTGGGTATGTGTGCATTAGACAAACTGCACACTGAAGGTCTGCCTCTCACAAATGTGGAAACATTCTAAAGCAAGTAGAAACAGCCATTGAACCATACAGCCCAGATGCACAACACTACAGGACCAGTGCTGGCCGTTCTTACAGCCCCCCCCCAAAAAGGAAGGATTTTTGGCATGGCCATAGTGCAGGACAGCACGGTCTTGTCTTGTAATCCAGAACTCACAGGGGTCACTGAAAAGTATAATGTAAGTCAGAGCAGCCTCAAGGCTGTTTAGATATGTGTAAGGGGTAGGAAAGCCTTTTATAACACTATGTTGGAGTGCAAAGTTATTTTAATGACAAAACAGTGCAACTTCAGTCCCTAGGACACCAGTACAGTGACTATTAAAGGCGCATGAATTGTTAGACATTTTTCCCAAACTCAGATTTTCAGATTTAGGTTTTCAAATCCTGGTGATTGCAGAAATGTTGTTTTTAAAAACAACAACAACAACAAACCCCATGAATGTTTCTGTTCACATTCAACCATTCTTCTGGAGTGTACACTAGGAGTTGATATAATCCATGAAAGCCATATGAATAAATTTACTAGAATTAATATATGCAGAAGTAAAACTGATTAACTTGACTCATTTTTTTTTTCCCCAAAAGAAAATGAAATGCAAGCGTAGTACCTGAAGAGCATAAGCAGTGCAAACGAAAGAGGACAGTCACTGCTCAAATTGAACCATCTCAGTTGTTGTCAGTAACATGACAAGAAGTCATACAAGCATGTGATTTTTAACTAGGCAGGATCCTTCCAACTTGAACAGAATAAAATTTGAGAATAAGTAACTTAATTGACTCAGTTTTTAGATCAGGATTGCCTATATTGTATGTGGTATTGGCAGTAGTTGCAATTACCTGGCTTTGTTCTATCTCCAGACCCAAGGTAGTCAGCAGAGAAGTCTCTGCAGGTGAGAGACACAGCAAAAAGTAAACTGAAGTTGCAGATGCACCATCAAGAGAAAAGAACATGTCTGGAGGGTAAGTGAGGGAGCGGAGTGCTTTGTGAGGCCAGCAAAACCAGCTGGAAATTCTCTGTCCCTCAGCTTTAAATCTGGTGATTTTAGTGACTAATTTAGTTTAATAGATACCCATTAGTCCCAATGTCCAGTGAAAGCTGCAAGTAAGTAATCAGGCTGCTTTTATCCACGTGCCCATGTTTAGTTTAAGATGCCTACTTCAGCCTCCAGATTTCAACACTAACTGTTCTGAGTAAGTGTTCTTTTCCCACCTGCACATGCACATACGCACATAAGAAAGAAAGAGAGGCAAACGTCCGGATCAGTAGTGGTTCTTCCACTCCCTTTGGGAACCAAAAACTTGACTTCCCAGGGAGAAGAAGCCATGTGAACATTTCCTTCAGAGTTTTAGCACCAATTCACCATAGATGGCTCTAATTGACAGTTTGAACTGCTGAGCTAGAAGAGACCGCACTTACCTCTCCACGCTGGTGTCCTGCAGCAGATACGGGGAGCACTTCACTGCATAAACTGTTCTCCACCTCTTGTGCTTGACTTGGTACACATGCCCAAAGCCTCCACTGGCCACTTTAACCCAGTCTTCTTCAAAATCCTCCTTATTAAAGACAGTTAAGCTGCCCAGTTGCCGGTCTCTCTCCGAAGTCATGACAGAAAAGTCAGCCTGGCTGTCTGCCTCCTGCTCAGGCGGTATCAGAGAAGAATAAAGGAGCTCTTCCTACTTCTGACTCGCATAGGGAGGTAGGGAGTTACCTGAGATGAGCCATGCTAGTTACTGCCAAGAGGTGGATCCTAAGTGTCACTCTCATTTGGTATGCAGAGGAGCTGCATCACTTAATTCCAGGCACTCATGCCAGGCTACTGTGCAGAGCCTGGCCAGGCTGGATATACGTCTACATTTCCATAAGGCTGCCCTCCTCTCTAGTATCGAGCGCTGGGTGGGCAAATGCTGAAAGAATACAAGATGAAAAATGGCACAATGCAACAATCCTTTAGCAATTGCACTGGGCTGAAGGTGGGATTCCTCGCCTGAGGCATCAGTATACGCTGGGTGAAAGTGAGGCAGATGGATACTGAAAGGGAAGGAAGGCTTTACACACAGAGAAATCCACAAGGCTCCTGTGCAGCATTGCACACGTGAGCTGGATGAAGAAGTGGAAAACTCTCCGGAAAGATAAAGAACAGAGGAGACCCCAGAACTAGCATGTGCCAAACATGAGTGCATGAAACTGAGAAAATACTTAAACAGAAATACAACAGACATGGTGAGCCAGCGTGGTTACCTCAGGGATAAAGTATGCTGTCGAATGCCTGCAAGGGGCATTTGAAGAAACAGGAGAATACTGAAGAGCTGGTCTGAGCAGTTTAACTATTACTGTGTGAGCACTAGTAACAGCACGCATGCTTTTAGTTGCTTTATGCCTTGACTCCCCAGCTGTAAAAAGGGTTTAATGACACTCGTCTGGGTCTTGTGCATACATTTTGTGCATACATCTTGTGCATACTTTCAAGACTTGGCACAGGGACTATCTCTGTAGGTAAGTCAATGCCAAATACAACGTGGTGCTGGTTTCCTCAGTGTTACTGCAACACAAATAATAATTAGTATTTCTGAAGGGTAATTGTCATTGAGTCTTGACTTGAAGTTTTTAGCTGCATATCAGATCCAGGTGGAAGCGCAAGCTACTTCTCCACTGCATTTGACATGAAGTCCTCTGGCAATGGCCCATCACTCACAACTGCAAGGCTTTAAGGAAAGAAGGAAAAGAAAAAGGAAAAAAACCAGCCAGGCTCTGCAGCTTTTTAGGGGAAAAAAAAGGCATTAGAGTCTGACACGTGATTGTTGCTGATTCCCTGCTCCTCCCTAAGAGTTGCCCACCAATTGTGATGCTTTCGGCCCAGATACTGCCCCTGGCTACCTCCACTCCCGCTTGCTAGCGCTCACCTCCCAACACAACTTCAGAACCGAGAACAAGCATGATGGGGCTCCATTCCCTCGTGTTCAGGCACAGGCAGGACAAGCTGTTACTGAAATGCTCAAGTTTTATTCTAGAAAGTTCAGGAGAAGGTGAGGGAGTGGAGGAAAACACTCCATGGTTGCAGAGTGGCAGCTGCTGCTGCTTCACTTCCTCCACAGAGCTCACAGGTGTGCTGCATTTCTTGGCAATTGCCTCAGGCACTTTCCAGGGTCTGTCTCAACTTTAATGGCATTAAAATAAAAGGCTAGGAAGTGAGGCAGTGCGTATGGAAGGGTTAAAAGATGGAATTTTGGTCCGTGGATGAACACTGAGTAAGAAGTATATAACTAAGAAATGCACTCAGCACAGGGAACAGATAGTTTATTGTCTATTGTTTGAAATGCTGACCATGGGGATAAGGAGGTTGAGCAATGTTAGGGGAGGTAGTATGTGCAATAATGGAGGAATACGAGGCACCACACCTTGCAGAAGTCCTGCTTTGGATAGAGCATAGTGGATGTGTCTGATGGACTATGGTAATATGCCGCATGCGCAGAGCCCATGAACCAGTAGAAGGGATGGCTATGGCACGTGCAGCATGCCCGGCCAGTGGGCGCATGTGCCATAGGCTCCCTATGTTGCAATCGAGGTGTGTTATGGCACTCATTGGCCACGAGTGTCGACGCCTGTTCCTCCGCAAATGTATAAAATACCGGGGTTTTCCGAAGAGCAGTAGGCAGGTGGACGGCAAGGTCACCGTTGCCTCTGTGGGGACACCCTCGTAAAAGCTGGCGCCTACCAACTGCTGGGCTGAGCTTGCGGCGCAAGACGGCACAAGAATGTACAGATGGTTCATCTTCTTCACAGTCCTTGGGTCAGTATGTTAATAGGTGGGTTTTTTTGCTTTGTAAGATACCCTTAGCGTAACGCATGTGTGTAGTTAATAAAATGCTTGCTTTTTCCCTTATAGTCAGTGTGTGTGTTTACCTTCTTGGGAATCCTCGAAACCACCCTAAAACAGGCAGTCATGCCCATCATTTACACCTTTGTTGACAACAGCAACTTGCATTTCTTGAAATGAACCTTTCCTGGTTTTGCCCCAAACTGGGGAGCAATTTTACTCCAGTCCACTCCAAAGAACACCTTAACTGTGGAAGTGGCGCTCCAACTCACTGATTTGCAATTGTGACACTTTCTTTTGAATTTCCTAAGGCACAAGCTAGCGGTGCTTCTCTGAAGTGAATGAGAACACTGCAGTTATCGATGGCCCTCCTCAGCCTCGAGATGCAGAAGGATGGGGGCTGAGATGGTCAGGGAGGGCTGCGGCCTTGCCTGCTCTCAAAAACTCAGCCCCAATTTGCCCTGCATACCGGTCCCATTGCACAACACATGCAACTGCAACTCTGCCCTTAACAGCTCATACGTCCATCCCCTTCCCCTGAACTAAGTGCCCTGCCAGCTACAGCTCAGTCCAAAGGTGAACCAGCACAAATCACTCCTACAGCAACGCTGCCCCACCACCAAACTTGTCTCTGGAAACTGCCACCTGATGTCCCTGAGATTTCCCCTTGCAAACAGCCAGGACCAACACACACAGCAAAAATTCCAATGGTTGCTGAAGGTTAAAATTGCATGTGCTGTGCATTTTTACTGGCCTCAGTGAAAGCAGAGTTGGGCAAGAAAGTAGCTCAATGGGGAACAGCCAGTTGGAGAAAGCATTTTATTGGGTACCCCCAGCACTGAATAGCTGGGCAAAGGGCAGGGACAGAAGCTGTTTTGGGACAGAGAGGAGGAACGTGTTCCTCCAGAGGCTGAGGTCCAGCAGCTTCCTCCCCCGTGCAGGTGCTGAAAGAGAAGCATTCATCAGAAGGGGAAACCACCTCAAAATCCCTGCTCTTGAGTACTTGTCCCCTGGCACGCACACAGCCTCAAAGGACACTTTGGGTGGCTGCAGAGCCCTTCCACTCCCCACAGCTGGTGCAGCACCAGCAAGATACAAAAAGTAGTTCTGAGACTTCTTTGGGAAGTCGTGTCATCTTAACGCAGAAGTGGAGCAGCTTCTAAAAATCTTGAGAACTGCAGAGAGCCAAGTACCTGCTCCAGAAGCACAGACAACCTCCCCAAGGGCCAGGGATGCTTTAGGCTTCGCAGCCCCAAAGACAGGGAGATCGCCTTCCCAGGAGTGCCTTTCTCTTGCCCCTTCGTCAGCCCAATGCCGCTCCTCCTCTCTCACTCACTCTTGCCTCACAGTTCCTGCCACGTGATGGATGCCTCTTCTTTCTTCCCCACCAGCGGCTGCTGCAAAGGCAGGAGGACGTGGTCAGGACAAAGAAGTACCTGCTCCTCCACATGGAGGACAGAGAGGAGATGCTGGGCCTGCCCCTGGAGGGAGCTCTGCACAGCATCACCCGACCCCAGGCCATCCTCCCACATCTAGCCCTACACCCTAACACCCCTCCCACCCCACCCCAGAAAAAACCTTGCAGATTGGCTATTCTCACCAAATTGATGCTCTGGTGCTACCCCGGCCACGATCACTGCCGCCTGCGGAGTTCACACCGATGCTGCTCCTCCTCTTGCTCACTCTTGCCTCGCTGTTCCACAAAACACCTCTTCTTTCTCTGCCAGCTGCTGCCAAGGAAGGAGGACATGGTTAGGCCTGAAAAGCACCAACTCCTCCACCTGAAGGAAACAGGGATCCCTACATCCCGCGAGGGAGCTCCCCAAGGCACCACCCGGCCACCACCCACCCGCCCGCAGAGCCCCCACCTCCGCAAAACCCTCCTGCTTCACCTTGTCTCACCAAAGCGATGCACAGCAGAGTTCACACCGGTGCTGGAGCTGGGCTCGGAGGCAGGCACCCTGGGCAAATCCAGCTGGGCATGCAAAGCAGCGGCCAAAGAGGCTGCACCCCTGCTTACAGGGGGCTCGAGCCACTGCCTAGACTGCAAAGCACCCGGGACTCCAGGGCACTGGCCAGGCCCTCACTTACAGGGCAGCCCTGGTCCCAAAGGCCCACGGAGGCTCCTTCTCTTTGATTCAGGGGCACCCTGACTCGCACCCTGCTAACGGGGCGGTCACCCCACACAGGCTGCCAGCTGAGCACTATCAAGAGTGCTGGGCACTTTCTGCCCTGAAGGCAAGTGAATCGGCAGCAGTGGCTGGTGACTGTTGCAAGGGCTTGTCCTGGGAGGTTTTGGGGGCTTGGGCAGAAGAACTTCCAGAGGTGGGTTCCTCATCGCTTGGGACAAGCTGCTACTTGAATGCGGAGCAGCTGGTTGGAGGGTGACTGGTGTTTGGGGCCTGCAAGTGGTGCTTGCTACCCTAAATCTGCTGCCTTACCCTGCCGTGCCCTGGTCCCCTTGCTCTCTGCTCTCAGCCCCAGGAGCAGCTTGGGAGAACCATAGGGGAAGGCTGGGGGCAAGGGGCCTGTTCTGGGCAAGGGGCCTGTTCTGGGCATCAGGCACGTGCCTGCAAGCAGGGCCCAGGTCCTGCCCAGGCAGCCCTGGTACTGGGAAGCCCTTTTAGTGCCCTGAGGCTGGGGCCTCTGCTCTTTAAATGTCCAGGCTGCTGGGCACCACACAGTGAGAAAAGTGGGTCTAAGGCAGCTGAGCCTAGGGGGTAAGGGGTAGAAGGGAGGAAGGATGGCCAGGGACTGGGGAACACTGTAGGGAGGTCCCTCCGAGGGCCAGCGTCCCTCTCTCCTCCAGGCAGAGGAGCTGGTGCTTGACTGCGCCCTCCTTCCTTGGCAGCAGGTCCCGGAGAAGAAAGCAAGAAGAGGCATCCAACGTGCGTGGAACCACGAGGCAAGAGCAAGCGAGAGGAGGAGGGGCAGGCTGAACAAAGGGAGAGAGAAAGGCGCTCTGGGCAAAGGGACCTCCCTGTCACCGGGGCTGTGGTCACACAAGAGCATTTTGGTGCTTTTGGGATGGTTTTTATGGGTCTGGGGGAGGTACTTGGCTCAGTGCTATTCCCTAGATTTTTAGAGGCCATTCCAATTCTGTGGTAAAAAGACACAACTTAAAAATCTTTGCCTCTGAAAGGCTGGGGCCAGGGACACCCACCTGATTACAGGGGGTCCCTCCAAGCACCTCCCACCGAGCGCAGGCAGCACGCACAACCCTACTTACAGGGCAGCCCCCCGTGGCTCGGCACACACTCCCAACAAGCCCCACGGAGCCCGAGGCTCCGACTTGCGCCCCAGTTACGGGCTGGCCGTCTTGGCTGCAGCACAACACCATGTCTTCAGGAGCCCAGGGAGCGACCTCGACCCCAACTGCGGGGAGGTCGCCCCAGCCAAAAGCAGCGCCAAAGGCGGGACTGCGCCCTCCGGCACAGCGCATCCTCAACCTGCACCCTCTAAAGGGCGAGGGAGGGCTCGCTCCTGGTACCTGGCTAGGGCAGCCTCCCCAGCCCTGCTTACAGGGAGGGCGGGCTGCTCCTGGGGACAGAGGGCTCCACGGCTCGTCACACACGCCCCGAGTACAGGGCTGTCATGCCCCGAGTACAGGGCTGTCACACTGGCAGGTCACCAGCAGGACAGGTAGCCAGGCAGGCAGAGACCCAGGCCCGGACTACAGGCAGGTCGCGCTGCCCGCGCTACGACAAGGCGGCTTCGCTCTGTCCTTAGAAAGAAGGGGCAAGCCCGGACTCTCCCTCCACTCGCGGGCTCAGAGGGGACCCCCCACTGCTGCACAGAGCCCTTCTTTCCCTCCTGGGAAGCTTAAGCTAAGCTAAGCTAAACTAAACTAAGCTAAACTAAGCTAAGCTGCAGCGATTTTAACGGGGGCCTAAAGGACAAGCTCACTCGCTCACTCACACCGACAAAGACAAGGACACACAAAGAGAACTTCCCAGAAGAAAAAGCAAGCTCTGTGCAGTCAAGCTCTGGGGAGCCATCCCTACCCCCGAGCAGGAGAGGAGAGCCTCAGACCTGCCCCCTGGGCTGCATGGAGGCCAGAGGAGCCTCAACATGCCAAGGGGCTTCACGGGTGGCCAAAGGGCAAATGCCATGACACGCCCCAACTCCAGGGGGGTCACGCTGGCCAGGCTGCCAGCAGGCAGAAAGCCACTGGGGCCAGAGGAGGGGGGCGCGCGGAAAAAGCCCTCCCCTGCTTACAGGGCGGGCTTGGGGTCCAGAGAGCTCCATTTCCCCCTTGGGTGCGGAGACGGTGGCTCTCACCCTCCTTACAGGGTTGCCACTCTCTCCGGGCAGCCTAACCATGGGGCAACATGGCAAAAGGCCAACGACCTGAGCCCTGGTTACAGGGAGGTCGTCCAGTGCAAAGCCAGCCACGGCACCAAAGGCGCTGGCAATGTTTTTGTGTGACCACAGCCCCGGTGACAGGGAGGTCCCTTTGCCCAGAGCACCTTTCTCTTTCCCCCACTTCAGCCCACCCCTCCTCCTCTCGCTCGCTCTTGCCTCGCAGTTCCACACAATGCCTTGTTTTTCTTGTCCAGGAGCTGCTGCCAAGGAAGGAGGGCACAGGCAAGCGCCAGCTCCTCCACCTGGAAGAGAGCGGGACGCCTGCCCCCGGAGGGAGGTCCCCACAGCACCCCCCAACCCCCAGCCATCCTTCCCCCCTCCTACCCTCTACCCCCCCCCCGGGCTCACCCACCCTTCTTACCGCCATGGTGCCCAGTGGCCCGGAGGGAGGCAAAAGAGCAGAGGCCCCAGCCCTGCTTCCAGGGCAACAGCCCAGCTCAAGGAAATAAAAAGGCTTCCCAGTGCCAGGACTGCCCAGGCAGGACCTGGGCCCCGCTTGCAGGCACATCCCCAATCCCCAGAGGGGGCCCCTTCCCCCCAGCCTCCCACCTTCCCTCGTGGTTCTCTTTCTCCCAAGCTGCTCCCAGGGCTCAGAGCAGAGAGAAAGAGAGCTAGGGCAGGGCATGCCCAGCCCCACTCATCTCAGCCCCACGCCTCTGAAAGGCCAGGGCCAGGGACACCTGCCTGCTTACAGGGGGTCCCTCCCAGCACCTCCCGTTGAGCGCCGGGGATGTGCACAGCCCTGCTTACAGGGCAGCCCCCCTCGGCTTGGCACGCTCAAAAGCCCCGTGGAGCCTGAGGCTCTGACCTGCGCGGGAGTTATGGGCTGGCCATCCTGGCTGCAGCACAACAACACGTCTTCAGGAGCTCTACTTCCCCCCCAGGTGCAGAGACGGTGGCTCTCACCCTTCTTACAGGGTTGCCACTCTCTCCGGGCAGCCTAACCATGGGGCAACATGACAAAAGGCCAACAAAAGCAAAGACCCAAGCCCTGGTTACAGGGAGGTCATCCTCCAGCACAAAGCCAGCCAGGGCACCACAGGTGCTGGCAACGCCCTTGTGTGACCACGGCCCCGGTGACAGGGAGGTCCCTTTGCCCAGAGTGCCCTTCTCTTTCCCCCACTTCAGTCTCCCGGGCTTCTTCTGCTCCTCTGCTCGCTCGCTCTTGCCTCGCAGTGCCGCACGACGGATGCCTCCTCTGTCTGCTCCACCACCAGCTGCTGCATAGACAGAATGATGCCGTCAGGACCGACGGACACCGGCCCCGCAGGAAGCTCTCCACAGCACCACCCGAAGCCCGCCCATCCTCCCACACCTACCCCCTATACCTAAGCCCCCTTCCGCTACCCCCACCGGAAAAAGCCTCGCAGATCGGCTTTTCTCACCGAATCGGTGCTCCCTGCAGGGACGAGTGCCAAGTGCCCTCTGCTGCTCCGGGCTCCGCTCCTCTACCGCTCTCGGCGCGCGCTGGACCTCCGCACCTCCTGTGGCGATGGCTGACCGCGCCTCCCCGGGACGGCGCCTGAGCCCCGGCCCTCCCCACGGTGCTCCCAGACCCCCTGGAGGCGCTGGCCGACGCCCGCCCGCCCCGAGGAGATCCCAGACGCTCCCCACGAAGGCGGCGCCGACCCCGGCCGCCCGCCCGCCCCGAGGCGATGGCAGACGCTCCCCACGAAGGCGGCGCCGACCCCGGCCGCCCGCCCGCCCCGAGGCGATGGCAGACGCTCCCCACGAAGGCGGCGCCGACCCCGGCCGCCCGCCCGCCCCGAGGCGATCGCAGACGCTCCCCACGAAGGCGGCGCCGACCCCGGCCGCCCGCCCGCCCCGAGGCGATCGCAGGCGCTCCCCACAAAGGCGATGGCCGACACACGCCCCGAGGCGATCGCAGGCGCTCCCCACGAAGGCGATGGCCGACGCCCGCCCCGAGGCGATCGCGGACCCTCCCCCGGCGGCGCCGACCCCCGCCCGCCCCTTCCCCAGGCGGGTCCCGCTCCCTTTCCCCTCAGGCGCCCGCTCTCCCCCTCACACAGGCGCGCGACGCTTGTTCCCGCCCGCCCCTGCCCCCGCCCCCGCGAGGCGCCCGGGCGACACCTGTTCCCGCCCGCTCGTGTCCCCGCCCCCGCCAGGCTTCCGCGCGACGCCTGTTCCCGCCCGCCCCTGCCCCCGCGAGGCGCCCGGGCGACACCTGTTCCCGCCCGCTCGCGTCCCCGCCCCCGCCAGGCGTCCCCCCCGGGGAGGGGGCGCGCACCCCGCGCCCGCCCTGCAGCGGGGACTGTCCGCGCGGTGCCTCGCTGCGACGGAGCTCCGGGGGCTCCCGCCGGCGTCGCACCCGCTCCCAGGGCTGCGCGCGTGCGCTTCGCGCGGGCGGGGGCGGGCGGGAACAGGCGTCTCGCGGAAGCCTGGCGGGGGCGGGGACGCGAGCGGGCGGGAACAGGTGTCGCCCGGGCGCCTCGCGGGGGCGGGGGCAGGGGCGGGCGGGAACAGGCGTCGCGCGGAAGCCTGGCGGGGGCGGGGACACGAGCGGGCGGGAACAGGTGTCGCCCGGGCGCCTCGCGGGGGCGGGGGCAGGGGCGGGCGGGAACAAGCGTCGCGCGCCTGTGTGAGGGGGAGAGCGGGCGCCTGAGGGGAAAGGGAGCGGGACCCGCCTGGGGAAGGGGCGGGCGGGGGTCGGCGCCGCCGGGGGAGGGTCCGCGATCGCCTCGGGGCGGGCGTCGGCCATCGCCTTCGTGGGGAGCGCCTGCGATCGCCTCGGGGCGTGTGTCGGCCATCGCCTTTGTGGGGAGCGCCTGCGATCGCCTCGGGGCGTGTGTCGGCCATCGCCTTCGTGGGGAGCGTCTGCGATCGCCTCGGGGCGGGCGGGCGGCCGGGGTCGGCGCCGCCTTCGTGGGGAGCGTCTGCCATCGCCTCGGGGCGGGCGGGCGGCCGGGGTCGGCGCCGCCTTCGTGGGGAGCGTCTGCCATCGCCTCGGGGCGGGCGGGCGGCCGGGGTCGGCGCCGCCTTCGTGGGGAGCGTCTGGGATCTCCTCGGGGCGGGCGGGCGTCGGCCAGCGCCTCCAGGGGGTCTGGGAGCACCGTGGGGAGGGCCGGGGCTCAGGCGCCGTCCCGGGGAGGCGCGGTCAGCCATCGCCACAGGAGGTGCGGAGGTCCAGCGCGCGCCGAGAGCGGTAGAGGAGCGGAGCCCGGAGCAGCAGAGGGCACTTGGCACTCGTCCCTGCAGGGAGCACCGATTCGGTGAGAAAAGCCGATCTGCGAGGCTTTTTCCGGTGGGGGTAGCGGAAGGGGGCTTAGGTATAGGGGGTAGGTGTGGGAGGATGGGCGGGCTTCGGGTGGTGCTGTGGAGAGCTTCCTGCGGGGCCGGTGTCCGTCGGTCCTGACGGCATCATTCTGTCTATGCAGCAGCTGGTGGTGGAGCAGACAGAGGAGGCATCCGTCGTGCGGCACTGCGAGGCAAGAGCGAGCGAGCAGAGGAGCAGAAGAAGCCCGGGAGACTGAAGTGGGGGAAAGAGAAGGGCACTCTGGGCAAAGGGACCTCCCTGTCACCGGGGCCGTGGTCACACAAGGGCGTTGCCAGCACCTGTGGTGCCCTGGCTGGCTTTGTGCTGGAGGATGACCTCCCTGTAACCAGGGCTTGGGTCTTTGCTTTTGTTGGCCTTTTGTCATGTTGCCCCATGGTTAGGCTGCCCGGAGAGAGTGGCAACCCTGTAAGAAGGGTGAGAGCCACCGTCTCTGCACCTGGGGGGGAAGTAGAGCTCCTGAAGACGTGTTGTTGTGCTGCAGCCAGGATGGCCAGCCCATAACTCCCGCGCAGGTCAGAGCCTCAGGCTCCACGGGGCTTTTGAGCGTGCCAAGCCGAGGGGGGCTGCCCTGTAAGCAGGGCTGTGCACATCCCCGGCGCTCAACGGGAGGTGCTGGGAGGGACCCCCTGTAAGCAGGCAGGTGTCCCTGGCCCTGGCCTTTCAGAGGCGTGGGGCTGAGATGAGTGGGGCTGGGCATGCCCTGCCCTAGCTCTCTTTCTCTCTGCTCTGAGCCCTGGGAGCAGCTTGGGAGAAAGAGAACCACGAGGGAAGGTGGGAGGCTGGGGGGAAGGGGCCCCCTCTGGGGATTGGGGATGTGCCTGCAAGCGGGGCCCAGGTCCTGCCTGGGCAGTCCTGGCACTGGGAAGCCTTTTTATTTCCTTGAGCTGGGCTGTTGCCCTGGAAGCAGGGCTGGGGCCTCTGCTCTTTTGCCTCCCTCCGGGCCACTGGGCACCATGGCGGTAAGAAGGGTGGGTGAGCCCGGGGGGGGGGTAGAGGGTAGGAGGGGGGAAGGATGGCTGGGGGTTGGGGGGTGCTGTGGGGACCTCCCTCCGGGGGCAGGCGTCCCGCTCTCTTCCAGGTGGAGGAGCTGGCGCTTGCCTGTGCCCTCCTTCCTTGGCAGCAGCTCCTGGACAAGAAAAACAAGGCATTGTGTGGAACTGCGAGGCAAGAGCGAGCGAGAGGAGGAGGGGTGGGCTGAAGTGGGGGAAAGAGAAAGGTGCTCTGGGCAAAGGGACCTCCCTGTCACCGGGGCTGTGGTCACACAAAAACATTGCCAGCGCCTTTGGTGCCGTGGCTGGCTTTGCACTGGACGACCTCCCTGTAACCAGGGCTCAGGTCGTTGGCCTTTTGCCATGTTGCCCCATGGTTAGGCTGCCCGGAGAGAGTGGCAACCCTGTAAGGAGGGTGAGAGCCACCGTCTCCGCACCCAAGGGGGAAATGGAGCTCTCTGGACCCCAAGCCCGCCCTGTAAGCAGGGGAGGGCTTTTTCCGCGCGCCCCCCTCCTCTGGCCCCAGTGGCTTTCTGCCTGCTGGCAGCCTGGCCAGCGTGACCCCCCTGGAGTTGGGGCGTGTCATGGCATTTGCCCTTTGGCCACCCGTGAAGCCCCTTGGCATGTTGAGGCTCCTCTGGCCTCCATGCAGCCCAGGGGGCAGGTCTGAGGCTCTCCTCTCCTGCTTGGGGGTAGGGATGGCTCCCCAGAGCTTGACTGCACAGAGCTTGCTTTTTCTTCTGGGAAGTTCTCTTTGTGTGTCCTTGTCTTTGTCGGTGTGAGTGAGCGAGTGAGCTTGTCCTTTAGGCCCCCGTTAAAATCGCTGCAGCTTAGCTTAGTTTAGCTTAGTTTAGTTTAGCTTAGCTTAGCTTAAGCTTCCCAGGAGGGAAAGAAGGGCTCTGTGCAGCAGTGGGGGGTCCCCTCTGAGCCCGCGAGTGGAGGGAGAGTCCGGGCTTGCCCCTTCTTTCTAAGGACAGAGCGAAGCCGCCTTGTCGTAGCGCGGGCAGCGCGACCTGCCTGTAGTCCGGGCCTGGGTCTCTGCCTGCCTGGCTACCTGTCCTGCTGGTGACCTGCCAGTGTGACAGCCCTGTACTCGGGGCATGACAGCCCTGTACTCGGGGCGTGTGTGACGAGCCGTGGAGCCCTCTGTCCCCAGGAGCAGCCCGCCCTCCCTGTAAGCAGGGCTGGGGAGGCTGCCCTAGCCAGGTACCAGGAGCGAGCCCTCCCTCGCCCTTTAGAGGGTGCAGGTTGAGGATGCGCTGTGCCGGAGGGCGCAGTCCCGCCTTTGGCGCTGCTTTTGGCTGGGGCGACCTCCCCGCAGTTGGGGTCGAGGTCGCTCCCTGGGCTCCTGAAGACATGGTGTTGTGCTGCAGCCAAGACGGCCAGCCCGTAACTGGGGCGCAAGTCGGAGCCTCGGGCTCCGTGGGGCTTGTTGGGAGTGTGTGCCGAGCCACGGGGGGCTGCCCTGTAAGTAGGGTTGTGCGTGCTGCCTGCGCTCGGTGGGAGGTGCTTGGAGGGACCCCCTGTAATCAGGTGGGTGTCCCTGGCCCCAGCCTTTCAGAGGCAAAGATTTTTAAGTTGTGTCTTTTTACCACAGAATTGGAATGGCCTCTAAAAATCTAGGGAATAGCACTGAGCCAAGTACCTCCCCCAGACCCATAAAAACCATCCCAAAAGCACCAAAATGCTCTTGTGTGACCACAGCCCCGGTGACAGGGAGGTCCCTTTGCCCAGAGCGCCTTTCTCTCTCCCTTTGTTCAGCCTGCCCCTCCTCCTCTCGCTTGCTCTTGCCTCGTGGTTCCACGCACGTTGGATGCCTCTTCTTGCTTTCTTCTCCGGGACCTGCTGCCAAGGAAGGAGGGCGCAGTCAAGCACCAGCTCCTCTGCCTGGAGGAGAGAGGGACGCTGGCCCTCGGAGGGACCTCCCTACAGTGTTCCCCAGTCCCTGGCCATCCTTCCTCCCTTCTACCCCTTACCCCCTAGGCTCAGCTGCCTTAGACCCACTTTTCTCACTGTGTGGTGCCCAGCAGCCTGGACATTTAAAGAGCAGAGGCCCCAGCCTCAGGGCACTAAAAGGGCTTCCCAGTACCAGGGCTGCCTGGGCAGGACCTGGGCCCTGCTTGCAGGCACGTGCCTGATGCCCAGAACAGGCCCCTTGCCCAGAACAGGCCCCTTGCCCCCAGCCTTCCCCTATGGTTCTCCCAAGCTGCTCCTGGGGCTGAGAGCAGAGAGCAAGGGGACCAGGGCACGGCAGGGTAAGGCAGCAGATTTAGGGTAGCAAGCACCACTTGCAGGCCCCAAACACCAGTCACCCTCCAACCAGCTGCTCCGCATTCAAGTAGCAGCTTGTCCCAAGCGATGAGGAACCCACCTCTGGAAGTTCTTCTGCCCAAGCCCCCAAAACCTCCCAGGACAAGCCCTTGCAACAGTCACCAGCCACTGCTGCCGATTCACTTGCCTTCAGGGCAGAAAGTGCCCAGCACTCTTGATAGTGCTCAGCTGGCAGCCTGTGTGGGGTGACCGCCCCGTTAGCAGGGTGCGAGTCAGGGTGCCCCTGAATCAAAGAGAAGGAGCCTCCGTGGGCCTTTGGGACCAGGGCTGCCCTGTAAGTGAGGGCCTGGCCAGTGCCCTGGAGTCCCGGGTGCTTTGCAGTCTAGGCAGTGGCTCGAGCCCCCTGTAAGCAGGGGTGCAGCCTCTTTGGCCGCTGCTTTGCATGCCCAGCTGGATTTGCCCAGGGTGCCTGCCTCCGAGCCCAGCTCCAGCACCGGTGTGAACTCTGCTGTGCATCGCTTTGGTGAGACAAGGTGAAGCAGGAGGGTTTTGCGGAGGTGGGGGCTCTGCGGGCGGGTGGGTGGTGGCCGGGTGGTGCCTTGGGGAGCTCCCTCGCGGGATGTAGGGATCCCTGTTTCCTTCAGGTGGAGGAGTTGGTGCTTTTCAGGCCTAACCATGTCCTCCTTCCTTGGCAGCAGCTGGCAGAGAAAGAAGAGGTGTTTTGTGGAACAGCGAGGCAAGAGTGAGCAAGAGGAGGAGCAGCATCGGTGTGAACTCCGCAGGCGGCAGTGATCGTGGCCGGGGTAGCACCAGAGCATCAATTTGGTGAGAATAGCCAATCTGCAAGGTTTTTTCTGGGGTGGGGTGGGAGGGGTGTTAGGGTGTAGGGCTAGATGTGGGAGGATGGCCTGGGGTCGGGTGATGCTGTGCAGAGCTCCCTCCAGGGGCAGGCCCAGCATCTCCTCTCTGTCCTCCATGTGGAGGAGCAGGTACTTCTTTGTCCTGACCACGTCCTCCTGCCTTTGCAGCAGCCGCTGGTGGGGAAGAAAGAAGAGGCATCCATCACGTGGCAGGAACTGTGAGGCAAGAGTGAGTGAGAGAGGAGGAGCGGCATTGGGCTGACGAAGGGGCAAGAGAAAGGCACTCCTGGGAAGGCGATCTCCCTGTCTTTGGGGCTGCGAAGCCTAAAGCATCCCTGGCCCTTGGGGAGGTTGTCTGTGCTTCTGGAGCAGGTACTTGGCTCTCTGCAGTTCTCAAGATTTTTAGAAGCTGCTCCACTTCTGCGTTAAGATGACACGACTTCCCAAAGAAGTCTCAGAACTACTTTTTGTATCTTGCTGGTGCTGCACCAGCTGTGGGGAGTGGAAGGGCTCTGCAGCCACCCAAAGTGTCCTTTGAGGCTGTGTGCGTGCCAGGGGACAAGTACTCAAGAGCAGGGATTTTGAGGTGGTTTCCCCTTCTGATGAATGCTTCTCTTTCAGCACCTGCACGGGGGAGGAAGCTGCTGGACCTCAGCCTCTGGAGGAACACGTTCCTCCTCTCTGTCCCAAAACAGCTTCTGTCCCTGCCCTTTGCCCAGCTATTCAGTGCTGGGGGTACCCAATAAAATGCTTTCTCCAACTGGCTGTTCCCCATTGAGCTACTTTCCTAAGTCTGCCCGGGCAGGGGCAGGGAAGGGGGCGCGGGCGGGGATGAGCAACCGCCACTGTGGGGTGCAACGGTAGTCCACGTGCATTATGGGGGGAGCGGCCGCGTCGTGAGAAGTGCTGCCGTGGCGGGTGAGCGAGGGAACCTTGCTCTGGGCCAGGTGTCCCCGCCCGCACAGCGCCGGCCCGGGGCCGTCGGCAGCGTACCAGGCGCGCTGCCCCCGGGAAGAGCGCGCTCACGGCCTCCCGCGCAGGCGGCGTGGAGGCGCGCGCCCGTGCCCACACCCGGCATGGCGGCCGGCAGCTTCGGCACCACTGTCGTTTCGTGCGCTGGCGGCAGGGAGCGGGCGCTCGGCTTTCCGTACTCGACATGGCCGCCAAAGGGGCCCGGCAGCGGCTGCGGGCTGGAGGTTGTGGGGAGTCGGCCCGGCCGCGGCCGGAGGCCGCGGAGGAGGCGCGCCTGGAGTAGGTGTCGGAACGGGCGGCGGGGCCGCGGGGAGCCGAGGCCGGGCTGCGGCGGGCGCCGGGCGCGTCCCCCCTTCCGCGGGCGGCGCGCGGCCGTGGTCTACGCGGGGGCGGGTTCTGCAGCCGTCACTCGGGCGCGCTCGCAGCTGTCCTTCGGGGCCCGGCAGCCGCAGCGCCGGCGGGTGGTGTCAGCTGCGAGCACCCGCCCAGGTATTTCCTTGCGGCTGGGGTTTTACGTCTCCAAGGTGCCCACAGCCCCGAGCGAACCCCGCATCGGGTGGCCGCGGTGGGTGCCCAGCCGGGTTAGCGTGTGTTGTGGAAGTGGGTCTGCCGTCGGTGGAGCTGCTCCGGGCCTGCGGTAGCGAGTGCGTGGCCTCGCTCTCTGTTGTTGGGGGCAGGAGGGCGAGGTCCTGGGGGGCTGTCTTGCAGCGGCGGGTTAAGCACTCAGGGCCGTTGCTGCGGTGTGGTGAGGGGGGGTGATGGTGCTTCCATGGGATGGGACTGGCATCCCCCAAAGAAGGCAGTGAATGAAAGACTCATCTGTACTTACACGGTGCTTAAATGAGAGATGCAAATATGCTTGTCAGTTCTTTGCCTACTGTCACATTGCTAGTATAGATCTTGTTACTGAGTCTTCTTGGTGCGTATTTGTATTTTTTCTTTGCACTAGATCATCTGGGAGCAAAGCAGGACAAGTTTGGGCCCCTGAAGGATCAACAGCTTTCAAGTGTCTCATCTCAGCCAGGTTCTGTGCAGCTCTCTTAAGTAACATCTCTGATTGTGATGAGACGTTTAACTATTGGGAACCGGTAAGGGGCTTGCTTTCCTTGGAGATACTTGGGAATTTGTAGTTGGCCTGTGCAAATGCAGATTTATCTAGAATCTTGTGCTAATCTCTGTGTTTCAGAGAGAAATTTTCTTACTCAGGAATTCGGAGATGGGAAATGCAGAACTGTCTGCTCTGTGTGATGCATATTATTTATTTAATCTCTGTTGTAGACACACTACCTCGTTTATGGAAAGGGGTTTCAGACATGGGAATACTCTCCAGCCTATGCTATCCGCTCCTATGCTTACCTGTGGCTTCATGCCTTACCAGCCTGGTTCCATGCTAGAGTTCTACAAACTAACAAGGTAAATCAGATGTGTGAAAGCTTCTTTTGTGAATAAACTTGCCTTTAGTCTGTGTTGAACAGCTGCTTTTTTTGTTGTCAGAGGTAAGAGAATTAGTGTTTACAAAACACTAAGTTGTTTACAAACACTAACTTCCCCGTAAGGAATTGCAAGGGTTTGTGAGCTGACTCAACGGAATCCAAGGAAAAGTGACTGGGAAGTTGCAGGGAAATGCTGTTAGGCTCTGGGTTGATTGAGAACTTGTCCCAGAGGGGCTGGTAGCTCCTTGGCCCTTTGAGTGTGTGCAGGCCTGGGGACAGTTACCTGGCAGCCATGGGCTCTCGTTCACCCCTGTGAGTTTCACCCTGATGCTTTAGAAGCCTGTATTGTTTCCTATGCCAGCTATTAATGACCATTTTGATTTTTTTTTTCAATAAACTATAAAAAATAAATTAGTATTTTGCAAGGGATATTGCAAACTGAACTCACAGATGTAAAAGAAAAAGCACAGAATGTGCATTCTGCTTGGGTATCCACTGCCATACTTGGCATGTTTCTGCACAACATAAGGGGTAGTTTTGGTAGGTTCAGTGGACTGTGTTCACTTTTTGTGTTATAAAGGACTTCACCGTTAGAGGGCTAGGCTTTGAGCTGCTGGGATCTTCAGCATCCCTTGGTGTGGGATCTGGGTCTAGAAGAATAGGCTCATTAACCACTGCCAAACTTGCTCCATCCTGTTCAGAACTTTGTTCTTGGGATGGACTTCTTAGTAATAGATGCATAAGCTTCATTGCAAACCTTGTTCAGGCTCTGAGTATGTCTCCTAGGTTCTCATCTTCTATTTCCTCCGATGCTTCCTGGCCTTCCTGAGCTGCATTTGTGAACTCTACTTTTACAAGTGAGTATTTAGAAGCTGTCTACAGTGAATGTTTTGGAGCAGTGTGAGTAGCATGTTCAGTTACTGCCACAGGAAATACACTCTGAAGCTTATGTGTAGATGTGTCTGGTAAATTGGGCTACTTCACAGTGAACCTTGACAATATGTGTTCTCATGATAACTTAATGAAATATTGGTCAGAATTCCACTGTTAGGACAAAATTGTATTCTCAGATGTGCCACCCACATCTCCACTCCAGTGTTTTGTTGACTACACTCATTTTCTCAATGATGACAGCAAGCGGGGTGGGAGTGTTGTAGACTGAGCTCTGCTGGAGGAGAGACTGGTGCTGTGGTTGCTTATAGTGAATTTTAGTGGAATACATTGATTGTTGCTGTCTGTAATGTATCTGCCAATGGTGTTTACATCCACCAAAAGCAGTAGCCTGAACATACAGTTATCTTGTCTAAGCTAGATTTTTATTCTTACCTGCTGCCTCTGCATTTGTGGCTTTCAAACTATTACCTTGCATGACTTTTCTCTTGGCAATAGTCTGGTTTTAAGAATGTGAGCTGTGGCTTTTTGCATAATGGCATTTTGTGAGGGGTGAAAATCTTAGGTAGATTGATGTTGCTATAGCAGTGCAGACTCCCTGAGATTTGCACAGGTGCAACTGACACTGGTAGAAGCCAAGTCTCTTTGAGAGTTTTGAACTAATGTAACTTACGAGGATCAGAAATCACAGGCCAGAGGCAGTCAAACTGCTCTTCAGGTTGCCTTCAGTGACTGAGTAATGAGAATAACCCACCTTAAAGCTTTCAGGATGCTCCATGGATTGTTTGTGGTTCTGCGTGCGTTGGGTACTGTTCTTTGATATACTGAGGATATTTTTGTGGTATCTAATTCTCTCTTGCTTCCTTAGGGCTGTGTGCAAGAAGTTTGGGCTACATGTGAGCCGGCTGATGTTGGCCTTCTTAGTACTCAGCACTGGGATGTTTTGCTCATCTGCAGGTAAGTGTGCTTAGCAATGATACTAACAATTACTTTGTCCATAGAAACCAAAGACAGGTCCAGAAAGAAGAAAATCCACAGCACTAAAATACCTTTCTAGCAATTGTTTGTTGTATTCTGCTGCAGGTGTTTCTCATGGCAGGTGTGATGACAGAATAAGTGTTGATTCAAATTATGTTCCCTGCATCATCACTCTCTTGTATCTTTCAATTTCCAGGGTGTGTTTGTTTCTATTGTTGCCTCCAGTGTCTCTGCAATGGGCCGTGCCTTTTAAACAGGGTCTTGGCCTACCTTCCTTGAATATATTTTGATCCAAGAAAGGAGGGTCATATTTTGGCATTGTCATTTGCATTTGTGTCCTGTCCCCTCTGGCTGGTTGTACCCATTTGCCTAGCCAACCACTGTAAGACTTATAAAACATCTGCTGTAGATATTGAATAAAGTGCAAAGAGAGACTTTGAGCAAGGGTGTTCTGTATTGTGTGCATACAGAAACTTAAAGGGGAGTACCACAACTTATGAATGCTGAGATTTCCTATTTTACCCTTCTTATGTTTATGGTGAGTGGGGAAAGGACTTTTCCTTCATTGTTTTTGCAGTGTCTTACATCTTCTCATTTTTCACTTACTTCCCACCAGTCTCTGCCTAGTTGTTTCAGAGACTGTACCCGGTCAGCTCACATTTTCTGCTGTCATTTGAGCAGGTTAATTTTTTTCAGCCTAGCAGAATATAGGGGGTGCAGCGTTACAAGTGGTAAGCCTGGATGCTGTCAACTGGTTACCACTGCTGAGTGCCACTGAGGAAAGAGGCCTTCATACTTAAAGGAAGTATTTCTGGTCTTGGCAGAACAAGAAAAATAATCCTTTTTTTTTTTTTCCTTTCACTGAAATGAGAGTCTCCAGTATAGCATCCCAGCTCCAATGGAATGAATGAGAGATGATTAGCCTTATCTTGGCCTCATGCAGTTCTCCTCCTGTGGGAAAATTGTTCTAACCCCTTCTTTCCTTGTGTTGCAGCTTTCCTCCCAAGCAGTTTCTGCATGTACACCACGGTGATTGCCATGACTGGCTGGTATATGGACAAGACCTCTGTAGCAGTGCTGGGGGTGGCCGCTGGAGCCCTTCTAGGCTGGCCCTTCAGTGCAGCTCTTGGGTAAGAAGAGGAAGGTTCAGGAGTTTTGCACTTTGACAAATGTTTCTTGCCTGGTTGGGGAGAATGTAGGGGCTGGAGAGTTGGAGGAAGAAACTAGCAGGGACTGAGCTGCCAGCCTAGTCCAGGATTATTGCTACAGGCTTCCATAGCCTGATTTCTTTGCTTTTGAAGAACCTAGGTTGGGAAGATTCCTGACCCTAATACACTGAGAGTAAAACCTGAGTTGGATGACTGGAATATGGAGTGGAAGCAGAGCCCAGTGAAGTGATGGTTCTCTTCCAGCTACTGCCCCGCTTGCTTTGAAGGGGCAGGAAAACCTGCAGTGGGGAAATAAAAAGTCTCCAGTTGATACCTGGTCTCTCTTTCAGGCTTCCTATTGCCTTTGACTTGTTGATACTGAAGCAGAGGTGGAAAAGTTTCCTAAACTGGTGTGTGGTGTCATTGATCCTGTTTTTGGTAAGTGCCTGTAACAATGCAAAGAGGGAATGGATTGGACTTGCAGTAGAAGGGGTGGGTTCCATTAAGAAAATCACATGGAGCTTTTGGGCAGTCCAGCCAAAAGCTTCTGGCACTTTAAATAATAGATGCTTTCTTCCAGGTGCCCTTGGTAATTGTGGACAGCTATTACTACGGGAAGCTGGTAGTTGCACCTCTCAACATTGTTTTATACAATGTCTTCACCTCTCATGGACCTGATCTTTATGGTGAGTTTAAGATAACAGGACAGGAACGGAGTCGTCATTTTTCTTGCTACTGTCTTGCTACCGTCTTGCTACTGTGACCCACCAGGTCTCTATTGCCAATCCTTTTTCTGACGTACTCTAAAGCAAAAGCAGCCTGCAAGCTCCAAAGGGCTGCAGTTCCAGCTCTTTGCCACAGGATGTCTCTGTCGAGCTGGGAATCCGCAGGCCATTGTCGGATTTCTCAGCGCTGTGAGTTAGGCTGCTTTTGTTCACTTTCAAGTTCTGTAAACCGTCGTGAGATGTCTTTGCGACACAACAGAGAACTGTTAGTAGCAAACGTGCCTGGATGCTATGGGAGTGCAGTGGGCACGAGTAAGACATGTGTGTGTTTGTCAGCTTTAATGGAGTTCTTGGCTGTTCCTCACAATCAGGGTGCAGAACCCTGGGAAAGTGGGTAACAGTGCAGAATCCATAGTTCTTTCAGTTCACATCGGGTCTCTGCAGACTTCCTGAGTACATGCTGTGCCTTGGGAGTCTCCTTGCTTATAGGCAGTATATGGCCTGGATTTTTCTGGCAAGCAGAATCTGAGGTTACCATAAAGACATTTGATCTGCAGGCAAGTCATCCGCCTATGAGGGGTTCCCTGGTACTGGCCATTTAGGATACTGGTATGAACCTTGATGGCAGTGCTGTGTTGTTTGTTTGGGAGCTGCCACTGCATTAGTTATTCATGTCATGTACTTCTAGAGCTGAAGAGTAGAAAAGTATTATATTTCTAGTAGGGCTTCAGAGGGGCTGGTGGAGACTTCAGGGGAGCTTAGGGTGCAGGATCCCTGCGTCATCTCTGTCATCTGCTTAAGTCCTGTCGAGATATTCTAGGAAGGATTCAGCAGTTTTTACCAGCAAGGCTTTCTCTGGCAGTGCCCTGCAGGCCGTATTTGTTGGTTCATTTGAAGGGCTGTTTTGGGTGGTGATTTGTTACTTGTGCAGTGGCACAGCAGGGAAACAGCTGCATTGCCATGGTTATTCATCTCTGCAGGAAGGCTCTGAAGTCTGTTGCTGTGAAATTTCTGTAAGTAAACTCCAGGGTCAGTCTCTGATAGGTTTTGGCATGGGCTTGTGGCTGACCTTTTTCACACTGGTGCATAAGTTGTTTCCAGAACCTCCAGGGACCAATCTATTCTGAAGTGTTTTATTCATATGACATCCTCAGGCTAGTAAAAGAGCCTGCTTGAAATTGCTCTTTAATGCAATGTGGCCAGGACAATGCTGTGTGTTTAGAGTGCTTCAAAACACTTGGGAAAAATAACACTACCAGGGGAGATGAAAGGCTGGCCAGTCACTTTTGGCTTTGGAGCTGGGATTTACCAACTTTCACATGATGGGAGCAGGAACTACTGGAGGCTGCAGAGTCATCAACCGATATCATCTTCAATGTAAGCATGACAGTGTTTTTCCTTTTGCCTGCAGACTGGAGTTCTGGAGACAAGGTTCAATCTTCTTCTGGGTAAATACAGTCTGTGCAATGAATATTTCCCTGGGGTGATTAGGTTTCTACAGCCAAGGGAAAGTAGTTTCTAAGTGTATAGCCCTAAGCCTGATCCTGAGGCTTTGGGATGTTTTTGTCTACATATGTTCTAAGAACACACAATTTGTGACAATTTTTGTCCCACTTCCTGTGATCAGAGCCTTGCTGTGACTTGCAGTGTGATGGCACTTTGGGAAGCTTTCTTCAGCTTGGGCGGAATATGCAGGAGCTGTTTATATGACACCTTGCTCTGTTGAGTCCTGGTTCTTAAATAGAGTGAAAATAAATGAAATGCAGAAAACAGACTGTTTATTATATTAGCATTGAATCAGACTTTCTTAGAATGAGGGCTGTGACTCACGATCAAATTATTGTGGTTTAGTGACTGCTTAACAGCTGAGCTACAGTTCCTGTCTGCATGCAGGCTTTTAGCCTGTGACAAACATAGAGTGGGGCATCTTAGCTTAAGCCTGTTTTACAACTCTTCTGTTTTGTCCTGAGCTGCCCTCACCATTGCTGTGGTCAAGCTGCAGCATGGTAGCTTGTTAAGTTCTGTTAACTTGTGTGTGAGTTTGATTTCTAGAATTGCTGCCAGAGCCTGTCGCAGAGCACAAAGTTCAAACCAGTTTCTGGCTCAGTGTCTTGACAGTGCTTCCAGTTGCTTCTCCCCATGGAATTATAGTGCCCTGAACTGACTGGGCCACAGTGTTCTTCTCACTGCTTTCATCAGTCTCTCCTACAGCCCACACCTGCTCAGCTCTAGCATGTGGGATGCTTGCAGGAAATTAAATCTTCTGTCATGGTCTGAAGGCGATGCTGTGGAAGCACGTTCCCATCAGTACTGTGCATGGAGAGTTCTTCAGTGTCCCTCCCTGCTTGAAAGACATTGTTCCAGGCCAGGACTTGTATGCAATGGGGTTGGTGTTTTTTTTTTTACATTGCAGTTCTTTCTCGGATCACCTTGAGTCATTGTGGATAACAAGAATAAAAGCATTTTGCCCTGGGAGGCATTGAGACTGAATGCCTCTGAATGGGTGAGTCATCACAGTGACCAAGCCTATTGCTTTTTGCCTGGTGTCTGTGAATTATTTAACTTGCCTGTGTAGTGCACTGTTCTTCTTTCATATTTTTTTTCCTCTTTTGTTTTTTCTCCTCACCCAGAGAAGAAAATCCCTCATTGGAGAAGGAGTGGAGGTTCCAGTGCTTAGTTCTTAAGGGCAATTAAGTCACACTGCAAAAAAATCTGAGAAAGTAGCCTTTTTGTTAAAGCTGTGCTTCAGACCTCCTTATTAGCAGAGTCCCTCAGGACACCTCTGGGCCTTTAAGGCTGTATCTGGATTGTGGAGGAGGTGTGCTTCATGAAGTGTTTCATTCCTGACTCCCAGGTTACCAATCAGAGACAGACTAGAGAGAGCCATAGTTAATTTCCTTTACTTTCCATAGCAGCCAGGGCAGGTAGAAGATTGACAGTATGGTCTCTGGTACTTATCTTTAAAGATTTGGCTGTTCTGTGCAGCTTAACTGTAGCCAGAAAACACTGGAGGGTAACAGATTATATCAGTTTAAAAAGCTTTCTATCTCATCCCAGCATCTTCTGTGATAAAGTGGGCTGTTGTTTATAGCAATGGGAGTGGGGAAGCAGGCTACGGAACCCAGTTCCAGTCCTTTTTATATAAGGAGAAGCCTTAGTGCTCCACAGAAGTAGTTACTAGAGTAGCCTAACCAGTGTTAACCCTGCTGTAAGTCTTTAGAAACCTGTACTATTGCCTTGGAAGAGAATCTGGAGGCAGCAGGGCTGGGAAGAAACCAAAGCCCCCTTTACACACATGTCCACTGGAAGATTTACAGTGTGATACCCCAGACTGCCTCAGATTTTCCTTTACAGACATATCCCAGTCAGCAGCTCTGATTTCTAGGAAGGGTAGTACCCTTCAGTCCTAAAATGATCTGCGTTCTGCATGTGTTCCAGATCTGTTACAGTGATTTTTTAGAATTGCAGTCCTTAAACAGGGAGAGTCATCAACAGAGTCTAGAGAAGGAGAAAGGGACATTGGCACTGTTGCAGTGTTGCGGTACAGATAACTCTGTAATGTCCATCACTTGACATGATCTTTCAATCTACCATATCCCATGTTCAGCCTTTCACAGGCTGAGGATTGTGCTCATGTGGGATTTGCAAGAATTATGATGCAGGTGGAGGGAGAGAGAAGGTGAATTTCTAATAATTCACTCCCTTAAGGCCCCCTACTCCCCAAAATCCAAATCTGTAATTACTATTTGCTTTCAGTGCTAATAGCTAAAGGTTTCCTAAATGAACCTCAGTTACTTGGCCTTGGCCTTAGTAACTCCAGCGACATGTTTCTGACTGGTGCAGCTTCTAATCATATTTAGCTGTAGGAGCTGCAGAGGTTTGGGGTTTTCCTTGCTGCTTTTCAGTCGTCTGATTAATTTCAACATGGACCCTATTTAAGTGGCTCTGATTGCAGGAAATTGCTGCAGCATGTGACACATGTCACAACAGTGCAGTGATTAAAGCCCCCGCGTGTCATTTACTGACTGATTGAGCTAATCACACTGAGAGACTGGCAAGTGTGTGGAGAGGAACTGGCATTCCTTATTGTTCAGGATTTTAAGCATCCTGAATTAAGAGTCCAAATAAATGACAGTTGGCCTGGAATTTCTTTCAATTTACATCCTTCAAAGCTTGCAACCAATATCCAAGTATGTCATGTTAGGAATCAGAGTTGGCTTGTTCCTGTTTGAAGTTACACTGTAAGAACAAATTGAAGTAGGGACACTTTAAACAGTGTTGATTCTAAGGAGGTGCCAAAACTAGCATCTGGGTGAACTTTAGTGGCAGAGTCTTTTGTTGGGGTGAAGTGTGAATGTGAACTCTTTTTCTTGTTCCTTTTTAGTAGATTTTCTATTTCTGCCAACATGGATTATACATCATCACTCTAGAATTATAATAATCTCTTACTAACATTGTGTCTTTTTGTGTTATTCCTCTGGAACTTCTTTGCAATTAGAAAGAATTAATTTGGAGTCAAATTTCCTAGTTTTATAAGTTTCCACTTCTACTTTCTTGCTGTGTAGGCTTTCTTAATGCAAGTGTGAATTCACAGAATTCTGCTGGACAAGGCTGACTGTTAGAGTGGCTTGTGATTCATGAGCAGCAGATGAGAAATTGACTATGACCCAGTGAAAAAGGAAGGAGAAAAATAATTTCTGAAAAGGAAGACAATGAAGTTTCTTGGGCAGACATGATTGTGAGATACTCTAGTACCTTTGTATGGCTTTTGACTAACTCTCATACCGCTGTTATGGCAGTTTTATGGGTGAGGGGCAGAACCATGAGACTGCTTCGATCGAGATGGCTCAAGCTCATTCCATGGGGCTGCATCCTTTGTCCAGCTGCAAGATCTTCTGTCCACACCCTTCCCATTCTTTGGTTCCAATATGCTTGCAATGGGGAGAATTGATGGCTGCTGCTGATTATTTCAGTCTGTGTCAGGGAGAGAAGGAACGAAGCTGCTGTTACACCTAGATCTCATACATGCTTGTATTTAAAAACACTTGTTTCCTTTTATCATCCTTTAGGTACAGAACCCTGGTCCTTCTATTTTATCAACGGCTTTCTGAATTTCAACGTGGCATTTATTTTGGCACTGCTTGTGCTGCCACTGACTTGTCTCATGGAGTGTCTGCTTCAGAAATTTCATGGTGAGTGTAAGACAGCTGTGAGAGCCAAGCACAGAGAGCCCGGATCTCAACCTTATTACTAAAGGGAGAGCTTACCTGCCAAAGCAGCTTTTCTTTATTGGAAGTGAAACTAGGTTCAAGGAAGGTCTTCGGAGTAATAGGAAAGTTCCTAGAGCTCATTACTCAGTTCGGTATTGACCCCACAATGAAGTTGCTGTGTAGAAAGAACAGGCAGTGAGATGAATCTACTTACGTGTTGTCTGCAAAAGGGCAGAAACGTGTTTTTCTCTTTAAGGATGATTCCTGTATTCCTTGCCTCTACCTCAAGAAGAACAGTATGTTATCAGGGCTGAACTATCCATACCCAGAGTAAGTTTTACAAGTTGTATGGTACATAACCTTCAGCCAGACATGCAAAGGCATTAGAAATAGCCCCGTCAGAAATCTTAAGGGGGAAAGAAACTATGTACCCATTGTTGTTTCCATCTTATCTGCAGCTGGAAATGGTAGCCTTTAGAGTTATTTGGGGAACCTTTTGCTGGCTATTCCATTGTTACTTTTTTTATACCACTACCAGAATGTTTTCTGCAGCAGCTTGAGAGAATGGAGTTATTTCCTTTTTGATTGTTGCGGCCGAGTCTACAAATAGGCATCCTCTGTTTTCTGCTGCTGCTGCCCGTATTGGGATTGAACCTGGACTCTTCTATGCACTGTGAAGGGCCACTCTTCAGCTTGCAGGACTGAGCCCTGACAGGACAGTCTTACTACCCTATGCTTTGGGAAGTGTTCCCATAGGTGTGGATATACTGAGAGTAGAGAAAGGACGAACCAGAATATTCCCTACTTCACGTTGAGCTTTCTCTTAAATAAGATGACATCAGTTTAAACACATGACATTTGGCAAGTAACTCTAGAGAGGAAAAAGGTGTTGAGGAAATGTGAATTCTTCTCTGCCCTTTTCCTAAGGAAGATTCATTAAGCATCAGCAGTAGTCTCCAAATTCATCAGTCCAGTTAGTGCTTTGCTCTCTGATTTTTTCACTGAATACAAGAAACAATAACATTATAATCCCTGCTGAAAATGTATGTTAACACATATTTGCTTATATCTGTTCCTTGGATATGACTGACATACTGTCAGAAACCAGTAAAAGCTCAGTAGGAGATCCTGTAAATGCAAGATTTCCTGCTGTTCACTTGGTGTTCTTGTACTTAACAGCAGGAGCAATTCTGCCAAGTGCTTTGTTCTTATTGTCTGTGAAATGCCGTTAGCTTAAATGCTTAACTCTGTTGTTGGGAGTAGCAAGAGGGCAGAAAAGGGACTGAAAATTGTCAGGCACTGTAGAACCCTCCTCAGTGTGACTAAAATTCAGGGTAATTGTTGTTATTTTTGAAGCAGTTATTTCCTCCATTAAGCAGAAGGTGCCCGAGAGACCTCTCATGCTGTTATTTTTGTAATGAAGCAATGAAGGTTGTGGAAACTTCAGTCGCTAAACAACCATTTGTAAGTGGAAGGGTAGGTCTAAAGAGATCCTTTCTGATCTTTGTATGTCTGGCATAATATACAGCAGGAAATCTAGTACTCCTGACTGCCTGTTTAGACATGTCAGTTCTGGATGGATTTTGTCTCTTGCTTGAATTCAGTAATGCAGTCCCTTATTTTCTGCTTTTGGTCTTCTAAAATCTGTTGGAATTGTTATATGGTAGGAATCTACAAAAATTCTCTCATCAAAATTCTATATTGACTGTTTGGACATGCTACCTGGGTTTTAGCAACATGGCTGCTCAGAACATGGTGTGTTTTTGTCTGAAGGCAATGGTTTGGGTCTGAATAATAGGCTTTTGAATGTGAGATATGATTGTGCAAGAGGGGGAATAGGATAAACCCCTCATTCTTACATTACTTCTTTGCTGAGTGTTTGTTTCTTTCAGTTCAGAATCTGGGCCGTCCCTACTGGCTGACGCTAGCTCCTATGTACATTTGGATCATGATTTTCTTCAGTCAGCCCCACAAAGAAGAGAGGTTTCTCTTTCCCATCTATCCCCTCATCTGTCTCTGCGGTGCTGTGGCTCTGTCTGCTCTTCAGGTAAGTTTTAGTGGAACATGTTTTTTTAATGAGCTCATACCTTTAGGAAGTGTAACTGCTGGCTGACTTCTTCAACGTTGCTTACCAAAATTTGGGAACATCTGCAGAATATGTGCATCTGTGACACAATCTACAGTGATTACACAGTTCAGGACTGTCCTATGCATAACTTTTGATCATCGACTTTAATCTGTTAGCTGGTATAGTTTTCATTTTTGAACCATTTTTCATGGATAGGTATTGAGACGTTGGAAGCAAAATCCATAGCTGTACTAATACTGAAGTGTGTGTGTGTGTTGCTGATTTTACAAATTAAACTATAATCTTCCTGTACAGGTTGATTGAGAGTATGTGGAAAACTGTTAGCCCTCTGTAAGATGTGATGTAAAAGCAAAAATATTTGGGATTTCCCTCCTGAGCGTTGTACAGAATGAGCTCATGTAATAATCTTGGACTTCAGTGCAGACTGCTTAACAGCCCAGCAAAAAAAGATCAAATTTCATGGCTTTATAAGGTGATCACATTAGGAGCTTGTCCAGGATTGTATGAAGTGATAAATGGTTGAGAATATTTCCTTGCCAGTAATTATTTCATGATGACTTTGAGTTGTTCTCCTATCCCAAGCAGGAATTTCTGGTGAGGAGCAGTTGTGATGTTGTAGTCCCAATACAACACAGCATCCAAGAGATGTCATGAGGATCAGTAACTTGCTTATAGCATTGTGCCTCCTTTGTCTGTTGTTAAGCTTTAAGGGGCAGGAATGTGTATGTGTAGGAAATGCATTTTGTTGTATCCTATTAGGAATCGCTGATTTGAAAAAGGAAAAGTGATCTTGTTTAGGCATTGGGAAATTGCATTGGACATTTGGCAAAGCCAAAAATTGGATGTTTTGTTAATATCACTTGAGACACTTCATAGAGTAAAGCACTAATATAGGTTGATATAAACCTTACCAAAGCTCAAAATTATTCATCTTTCATCTGTTAAAGAGGAGCAGGAATGCAGTCACTAGTCCCTGTTAGAGCCTGTCCCATCTGTTTGGCCTCATTCTGCTATTACTCTTCTGTCCTGCTATGCACCACTGCTGGCTGTTCCTGTCCTGGGCTCCCCACCAGCATTGCCTGCACCCCTCAAATCACTCTCACTCTTCCACTGGTCAGTTACTATTCTGGCTGTTGATCTCCCATCACTGCTGATGCCTTGCAGTGCTAAGCTGGAACAGCCCAGATGGGTTTCAGTCCTTGCGTTTGTACAGGATCAAGCTCTGTAATGTCAGCAGTATTATGGCACTGACCGAGAATTGCTATGTGCTGTCAGAACATTCATCAGAGGGCAATGGTTTAGGACCTTTGCCAAATATAGCTTTAGGAAAATCTAGTGTATATTTCTGCCCTGCATATTTTAACACTGCTTGATGACATTTTGTCCAGTATTTAGTATCCAGCTGAGAATTTAGAATTCATTGCCCACTAGTAGTACAAGCTTGTCAGAGTCTACTCCTCCAAACCATGTGGACCTGGCTGTTATGAGAAAAATGCAAACAAGACAAGAGGAACAGAAACCAGATTAGGATAGGAAGTGAATAATCACTCCCGCAGAAAGGCAAAGCAGGAGGGAGGGACCAAGCCAAGTATTGGATGTAGTTCCTCCTGGATATTCCCAGAAATGCTTTTCAAATTAGAAAACCCTAAGGGGCTTTTCTTTCAACAGTTTCAGGGTGGCGTGTGTTTAAAGGTGGTTGTAGAATGCCCTATGTGTTCTTTTATCTACTTCAAAGCTGTAGTTTGTGCAGACAGGGTAAACAACCATAGGTCACTCAGTAAATCTGGGTAATGGAGCTTCTGTTAGAGAGGAAGTCACTCCAGCATTGAAAATGAAGTCTGTTTGTGTAGGAAAGTTTTACAGAAGTGTCTGAAAGGGACACTTGCTGCTGGTTCACCTGGGAACAACCAAGCTGGAGCCCTGGTAGAGAGTACTTTACAGCTTGACTAGAGGCTTTCCTAGGGAAAGAGCTGAAAACATCTTTAAATACCTTAGATTATCAGTTAAGAAATGTGACTGAAACATGTGAGTTTCTGTGCATTTTTTATGGGTCTGAATGAAAAAATGAAGACCAAAGATCTGGTGTGAGATGCAGGCACTGCTGTAAGGTCCTTATGAAAAATAACATTTTGCTGAACATACCAGAGTTTGAGGAATTTTATGTTGTCTTTTTTATTATTCTTTCCTCAGAAATGTTACCACTTCATATTCCAGCGCTACCGCCTGGAACACTACACAGTCTCATCAAACTGGCTGGCTCTGGGGACTGTCTTTCTCTTTGGCCTTTTGTCATTGTCACGCTCTGTTGCCTTATTCAGAGGTTGGTATTTTAGACTTGTCCTGTGCTTTCATGGGTATTGGTCTTGGCAAGTCTTAAGGCCTGCCAAAGTTCTGCTGCTTTGACTATAGCAGCAGAGTAGAATAAGGAACCTTGAAAGTTTGGATGTCATTGTTGCAGGGAAAAGAGTAAGTTCTAATGGTCACCATTAATGAATAGATTATACACGTGTGTGTGTATGTATATGCACATTCATACATGTATGTATGAACGTATGTATTCATGTATGTATGAATGTATCAACAGAATTGTATCAGTTAAAAATCTGCTGCCCTTCATCTTCAGCCAGTACAAATATACTGGTATAAAACCTGTACCCAGGCTAGTTAAAGCAGATACTTTAACTTTCAAACATATGATCCCACTTGAAATAGCATTTTCCCATGTAAAACTTGTAATTAGGTGCATGTGTCCTTAATGGAGATGAATTAGATATAGTCCTTAAGTACTTTCTTGAATCACAGCCATGCAGTGAACCTTCCCACCTCATCAATATTTTTTTTGCTTGATGGTAGCCTTTGACAGTCAGGATAGGAGAATGTGAATAAAGGTGGTGGGGTACAAGCACTTCTAAAAGGAGGAGGAGCTTTGGAATCAAGCCACTTTTTAGCATAGACCAATTCATTTATTCAAAAAGTTATCAGTTAGAAAGTTATGTATGAACAATTTTTTGTAGTCTTTCAAAAGTGGTCATGTAAATATCACCTATTTCTTTAGTCTTATTTGCAACTTTCTGCCTTCCGTAGGCTACCATGGGCCCCTGGACCTGTACCCAGAATTTCACAGGATTGCTACTGACCCAAGTATTCACACTGTGCCGGAGGGGAGACCCGTTAATGTCTGTGTGGGAAAGGAGTGGCACAGATTTCCAAGCAGCTTTCTCCTGCCAGATAAGTAAGTTGTTTAATGTAAAAGGTACAATTTGGTGAGATTTGTAAGGAGGGACACTTCTCTGAAGAAGTATTAAGAAGTATTTATGGGACTAACCTTCAAGACCATGTATCTCTGTTGACACCAGCATATCCAAACCAAAGGATTCTGAAGTTTGGTGTCAGCAGATTGTGTTGGTCACAAGCTACTGGAAATTTGTGGTGTGACTGCTCCTCTAGCAGGGCTGTCTACCCTCAGGAATGAAATGTCCTTGGTTATGCTTTTCCTTTTCTCCACACAAAATGTTACTAGCTCCTGCATTTTACTGTTGAGCTTTCTGACACTGTTCTCTGCAGCTGGCAGCTCCAGTTCATCCTGTCAGAATTCAGGGGCCAGTTACCAAAACCATTTGCCAAGGGACCAATGGCCACACGGATCATTCCCACTGACATGAACGACCAAAACAAGGAAGAACCATCTCGATATGTAAGGATTATATTCCTCTTTTCTTTTCCTTACCTTACTGTATAATTTGTATTATTATAATGCCTATGATTGGGTCTTCCTCTTTTGTTTCCTGGGGACCATACAAGTTACAGAACAAAAATGGGCTCTCTGCAGCACTTGGAAATTTCCCCATTTATGTGAGTGGTTTCTGTTTGCATTTCATCTGTCTATTTTCATTTCAAGACATCATTATAAAAAAAAGAATCAGAAGAAGTAGTAATTCCTAGTTATTGCAATTTTGGGTTAAGTATAATGTGTTACTGTGATCACAGGAAAGAGAACTGAATGAGTAGTTTGAAATCCCCCACAGAAAATGTTTGTCACTGAGCAGGGATTGCAATTTGCCTTTGTACTTTCCTTTCTTTTTAAATATAAATCTACTCATCGTATTTGCAACTGAGAAGGAGAAACTTCACTGAAACAATTGCATCAGTGATTTAAATGGGAATCTGTTAAGATAATGTATACTGGTATATTAATATGTTACTTTTCCTGGTTGTATTCTGTTACCTAAACAAGAAGAGTGCACACATATGAATATTTTAAAATTATTGTAAGCTAACTTCTTTAAAATTATTTAGTAGGTTAAATCTTAGCAGTGCACTAAATATTCTTTGCAGTGCACTAGATACTTAGTCATCCTTTCTTTTTTGTCCTAAGGGTTGAATGAGAGGAACTGCCAAGAAATGCAGTCCTTTCTTCATTCTCTCTTAGCTCCTTGGAGGATAGCTTTGCAATGTCCATCAGTATATAGGAAGCACTCACATGTAGTACACCAGGTCTCTGGTTTACATGAGTGGGTCTGTCCTGGCTGAGGACAGTAGACATATGCTTGTTTATGTGACTCATGACTTTGGCCTGTTAGAAATGGTACAAGCACTTGTGATTTGCTCATAGAAGTGGATGAAAGGCAGTACTGTAACCCAGGAGCAAACTGTGGATAAAAGCAGGGATCAATCTTCTGGGTTAAAGCTCTCTTATTTTGAGCCTCATTATGTAGTTACTGGAAATGGGAAGGAGGCATGTTCCCACCTGAGAGAAGCTGTCTGCTGCAGTGCATTTAATTTACAAAATCTTTACCTGTGGCGTATTTTTAGCACAGACAGCTGGCTGGTGCACAGCCTGTGACTAATGGAGCAAAACACACTTTTGTTTCATGGTTGTTTCTTAACGTCACCCTACAATTTTTTTATTTCTCATGCAAGCAAAAACACTTACGACATTAGAAATTAGTTATTAAATGTGAATTTTAAATGGAGTTTTAAAACTTTTACTTGTGACCTGCTAATAACACCAAGAGAACAAGGTCTTTTCACAAGTTTAGTTAGCTTACAAGTGCAAGCATACCAGATTTAAAAAAAAAAACCAGTTAGCAAGCACTGGAAAGGACTATCATAGCGAATAAATCTAAATAGCATGAGTCTGTTGGTCAATTTAAATGGGAGAAAACAAATGGTTCAAAAGGATTATCTGAGCCATGGACAGCTTAAAACCAATTAATGGCTGCAGAAATGGGACTGATCTCTCTGTTTCAAGTATAAGTATCTATTACTGCTGTGCTTGAAAATTGAAGAGTAAATCTCAGTGTTTCTGTTGCTATGAGACACTGGGGAAAAGAATTATTTGATCTTCTTGTTTTGCAATTTTTCCTTCCTCAATCATGTTGAACAGCACTTAACTTGTACTTGTCCTACTGAGGAGATTCATTTGTCTCTAAAACTGCTAAGAAAGAAATAAGGAGTATTATTTCTTAGAAAGATGTATCCAAGCAGGAACAGTAGGTTAGGCCTAAACCTGAAACTGTTAAAAACTCCTGACTTCAGAGGAAGTTTGTTTAACTACTTTATTTTCACTTCTTTTCCAATTCCCTTTAGCTCTGTTTTGAACCATAGGAACCACCTGAAGCTTGGTTTCATTTTGGAAATACGCACTTGAGTGATCAGTAAAACATCTCTGGTTTTGCTCAAAACAGTTGAACTTTATCTGTGGTAAACCAGACAAGCCCCTGTTGTGCTCTGTGTGGCCAGGCTAACATCCATCCAGACACCAGTGAGAGATGTGTGGCTGCAGCAGTACAGCAGCAGGCTGCGCGCTTAATTCCATCTCTGTACTATACTGTGCTCACTCCTGTTATTCAGGATGTGATCAAGTGTAGTTCTCCACCACTTAGCATAGCGGTTGCATCAAATAAAAAAAGAGTGGGAGGAGGAAAAGGAAAGGAGAACAGAAGAGGATAGGATGTAATTTAGAAATTCCTTGCAGCTCCCTTCACTAAGACTGACTTCTTTCTACAAAGAAACATTCAAGGTCTGTACATGACCAAATCTTCTGTAAATCCCCAAATAGATGCATAGGTGCTGTGTTGGCTCTCTGACCAGGATGAATATTATCCTTAGCTTCAGTGTAATTTGTAAGAATGCACTGTGCTCTACTTGGAGTGGTAGAAGGGAAATCTGTCTTTCAGCTGGCAGATAATTCATATGCATTGGAAGTGCCAGCCCTTTTAGGGGAGCATTTAGAATGGAAGAAGTGAGATCAGTCTCAGTGCTTGAGGCAGTAACTTGTCTTTCTCTGAATGATTCTACATCACTTACAGAAAAACTTAGTTAGTGGTTTGGGAGTCTTTTTGCTAATGAGCCAGAACCTCTCTTAGGGCCTGGAATGTTCTTCTCATACAGTGCAAGAAGTGGATTCAACATTCTCCTCAGCTGAGTTTCCCATTGTGTAATTTCATTTGCCACTCAGTTGTGATGCCACGGAGCCATCTGGTATCCACCTAATTAAATTGTTTTCAGCCCAAATTGTTACAATAAACCCCAAAGGTGCTTCAGAAAAGTGAATTCAAGCACGTCCAAGGAAGTTTGCATAAAATTTTGTGGGAACGCAAACTGAAATGTGGGATCCCGCAAGGAAGAGTTTGAGGGAGTAAGACAGAATAAGACATAGTCATCTTGGAGAATCTCAGCTGCCTGTATTTACGATAACTGATGGGTAGAGGCCTTTGCAAACCTGGTTTAAGGGGCCTTAGATTTTCCTTTGACTAATCCAGCTATAGCTGCCCTGCCTTTTTCTTCATCTTTTCAATGTGTCAAATGTATGCAGTGAGTGACTCTAATGAAATTTGTTTCCTTGTTGAAACACCTGGTCATCACACATAACCTTTTTTTTCTGACTTGATGAGATGTACACACTGTTGTGCAATCAGCAAGACACAACTGTGTATGTTGTGTTCTGCCATTGTTAACTAAAGCGAAAACTGGCCTCCTAAGGAGTGCATATAGATCTCTTACAAAGGCCATGGGCCCTCTGTGTACAAGTCAATGAAACCAAATGGAGCAGAACTTGTTGCTCCCCAAATTTGGATCATGTTTCTTCCACCAGGCACATAACTTATTAATGTGAGTCCTCCTCCTGATAGGGACCTTAGTCTTTCCCTTCCAGCCCCTGCTGCCCTGACTGTTTGCAAAAAAAAAAGAAATAAATCTGGAGAGGCCTGTCATTTTACAAAGGTCAGTGATGATCTAACCTTGCAAGAACTCTCCTATAGCCTGCGCATTGAAAATCTTGTGCATGAAAAAGGTGAGATTGCAATCTGCATTCTGTTCAGAGGCCCTGAGGAATGAATAAGGACCAAGAGTTTGTGTCACCAGCTGAGAGACAATTTTTTTTGCGTGTGCACTGTTGACAGGATCTGATTATGATGCTGTGTGATGCTGGGGCCACGGAGCCTGTTTCCAGACACTAATTCAGCACAATGATTTGTTTTTGTTGCTGTCTTCAGAAAAATTTTGTAACCAGTCTATACCGAGACACATGATGGAAGTTCTTAGCCTAGCACAAAAATTTTCTTACGGGTCACTTACCCTCCTCATTAATTTCTTTCCTGGGAGTGCAGTGGATTGCTAGTGGAAGATGTCCTTGTTTATACCTGGGAGTGGGAAGGAGGCATGTTAGAAGCATGCACCTGTCCTCCGGTTCATGCAGTTGGGAGTTCAAACACGAGCTTGGCAGCAGCAGGGTGTTTGGGAGGAGCTGGCTGGACCTTTTATTTGCTTGGCAGGTTCCCTGGTGTTTGCTGAGCTGCTAGGGCTGGGATTAGATGGCACAAAGTGGCCTGGCATTCTGATAACCCTGTCCTGCTGGATGCAGGGATTGGTGGCAGCTGTAAACTGAGATACCACAGTTGAAAACTTGGTATTTTTCCTAAATTCCCATGTTAAGTCCCCTTCCTTTCTCCCTTGTATTCCACCTGGGTGAAACATCCGTAAAACTAATGAGACTCATGTTACAATTTGCAAATATTTATTGATTGGAAGTTATGCCCTGTCTTCTGTTCCACTTAACCTGAACAAGGACTCTGGTGAAGTAATTTTTTTAAATCTAAATGCATGTATTCTACTTCCCTGATGTCTCACAAATAAAAATACCTAGATTATTTAAGGAAACCACCAATAATTACTAGGATGTGCTGTACTTCACTGGTGTTTTTTCTCAGAAATTCAAAATACTGTCCTACGTTTTAATGTACAATGCTTAATAACGTATCAGAGGCAGAAGTGGGAATCATTAGTCTCCTTCATCAGTTGGGAATATTGGAGTGCCACAGGGATGGCTTGCAGACCAACAGAGCCAGAAAAAGCATCCAGGAATTCTGTGTGTTCTCAGTTCACAGAAAGAAGTACTGGAGATAGAACTTTCAGATTAATCTGATTGGAAGTGGCACAAGAGCATAAGACAGTTGCAAGTATCAGTCCTGTTGACTTCTAGTGCCTCTCAGGTCACTACTGCAAGCTCTTGCCAGACGGTGCCTTATGTGTGAAAGTGTGACCCTTGGCTGACAAAACCTAATGTCAGCAAAATACCCAGGTACAGAGGCAATACCTGGTGGAAATTGCTTTGCTCCAGTGGCTGAAAATCATTATGCCAGCAAAAGCTCAACCTTGCTGCTGCTGTACACTGCATCTGCGAGGGGCTCATTTTTCTGGTGTATTGTAACAATATAGCTACCCTGGTACAATTGAAACATGGATTTAGGCTTGGGATTATTTCACTTTTGAAAATGTGACTTAGATCACTTAAAGACACTTAGATCTTCAACAGGAGGACATCAGCCCTTATTTGTAACCTATCCTCTCCTCTAGATCTCTTACACTCAATGCAGAGGTTTCTATACAATGTAGCCTCTTGTTGGGCTACCTCGTATGAAATTTATCTCACATCTGATGATTATTATTAAAAGGAAATTTGTCCTGGTAGGAACTCAAGTCTTCTTTGTACCTGACTGTTCACATTTGTCTTGGCAGAGTTTTTATTCCTCAGCAGCTCAAGTGCACATCTGTAGGGGTACCTGTGAGGAGGGGGGAGAAGAGGGCAGGAGGTGGGGGCTGTTAGGCAGAAAGGACAGAGGATATTAATATAAATGAACAGTACAGCCTGTTCATATCCAAGAGCACTCTCCCCTGCAGGAAGGAGAAGGTTGCATAACGTGAGTCTCCTGAGGACATTGCCCGCAGCTCATTTATCTGGGAGGTCACACACATAATTCATTTCTGTGATGTTCCCAATGCTTCCTCGAATGCATTTTCATAATTTGGCAGGGTGTTGCCAAACATTTTGGTCAGGACAGAGCAGTTAACTTGCGTCACAGGCAGCTGATAAAGGCATGACTGTGCTGATACCAAGTTCACATGGTCTGAGAGGTGCAATGTGATGTCCATCTGCTGCAAATGAGGCAGTGAGGGTCATCAGTGCTACAGGACAGGTTATTCATGCACAAACCCCACCGTAATTTGTGCCAGACAACAAGCTTACTCTACCAGAACTACTTACTGTTTTCTATGATTCTGCTTAAGACCTGCCATGAGATGAGAAGACTGGTACCATGAGGCTTGCAGAGTTAACAGGTTGTGAAGCTTGTGTGATCCTTATGGGTAACCCATATTGATCTGTATGTGTTCTGAGCCAAATGTGCTGGAATTGCATGCAACTGATTCTAAAAGGACTTCCAAAGAAGGCATGAAAAATTAGGTGAGTGAGGGGATTTCTTTTGCAGAAAGTTGGTAGATACACTGTTTCTTACAGGAGGATAAACCTGACCCTGAGGCACTGGCTCCCCTCAGCCTGATCTCATGTGTACTTTGTTGTTTTTCTTGGGCAGTAGGTCAAGCCTTTTGTGTGAACTTGACTGTACATTCTTTAGGGCCAGGACAGCACCTATATAAGGTGTTAATTGGCAGTGTCTTTGGATGTTTATACATTACAAACAGTTCATGATCATGACAAATGAGTGCTGAGTTGGTACACTTCCTAGCATCCATGTCTAGTGTTCCTCTGGTCTACAGAAATATTGCTCTGGATGTGCCTTGACATAAGGTGCCCTTCTCACTGTTGTGCATGCACTTTGGGGCAGAATTCATGAACTGCTGTTAACAGTAGTGATAGGAGTGGTTATCCATAGATCACTCAGAATGAGACAATGTACTGGAAACTGCAAAGGTCTGTCCTTTTCAGAGTTTTTATCAATGATTTGCAGGGGGGGGAGGAGAAATAGGCAATAGACTTATTAAATAAAAAATTATGTGAGAGAAAGTACGTAATTAGAATTCAAAGTGATTTTGACAAATTAGAGAAAGGATCTTAAAAAAAAAAAAAAGGGGTGAAATTTAGAATGGACAGTGCACTAGACAGAAATAATTAGGTGAATAAATGTAGGTTGAAGACCAGACAGTTAGGCACAAGTCCTTCAGGAAAGGATCCAGGGGTGCAATGAGTCACTGGATGAATACATCTTAGTAATGCCATGCTGCTGTATAAAGAGATGAGCCACATAGAGGGTTATATCCACAGGAGCATGTTGTGCAACTGTTGCTTTGCTGCTCTGCATTAGAACGTCCTTCATTAAAGTGCTACATTCTACTTTGGGCACTGTATTCAGGAGAGATGTGACTAACTGAAGACCCTCAAGAATGATCACAGGGGTAGAAAACATGACTATAGAGTAAATTAGGGTTGTAGAGAAGGCAAGAGCCATCTTTGGATAACAGAACTCTAGTATGTAAAAACTATCACAAAGAAAATGATGTTTTCCTTGTTCAGGATGTAAAACAAGTAGGAACAGGCATGAACTGAGACAGAAAAAATCCAGTGTAGACATCAGGAAACCTTTCTAACAATAAAGATAGCGAAGTCTTGCCTGGGGAGCTTGTGCAGTCAGCATTGTGAGAAGTCTTTAATAGCTAGTTAGAGAACCACCAGGAAAAACATCAACAGAATTGGTTCTGCCGCCTCAAATTCCCCTCTGTGACTTGCCAGTTCCTCAGTAAGAGAGCTGGCAGTGGTGCTTCCTCAGAGGAGGACCCTAGGACTCTCCTCCTATGATCAGAGCAGTAGCGGTAGCTTGCATTCCCCCATAAAGGTTTTACTTGAACACATTCAAAATATTTTACCATGTATCTTGCATGAAGCATTTGCCTGTTGCTAGAAATTTAACCACCTTCTCATTGATAAGTAACAGCCTGTATAAATGAACACATACAACCAGAAGCCTACAGGAAATAAATGATAAGATTGTCTTTCTTTCTGCAGACTGACATTTCCAAATGCCACTATCTGGTGGACTTGGATACAGCAGCTGAAACCCCAAGGGAGCCAAGGTATTCCTCCAACAAAGAAGAGTGGGTAACCATTGCCTACAAGCCATTCCTAGATGCTTCCAGGTATGCTTTACACGTTTGAGAGGGAGGGAGAAAGGCTAGCAGGTCTGTGAATGATTCTGTTCAATCATCCGCTTGCAGAAGTAGCTATATACAGGGAAGAAAGATACATTGGCAAATACCAGCTTGAAATCCAGTTTCCAGTAAAGGCAGCTTGCTCACTACAGTGGAGTCTTTGTCAGACTTGTACTTGCAATATTTATGACCTAGGTTGCTTTAGAGGGTGAAGCTAGCTCAGAAGGGTAGTAAGAAGGGTTATTTTTAAAAAGAATCCTCCCTGTGCACTTCTTGCTGAAGTAATGTTTTTTGTTTTGCTTTCTAAAGAAATGAGGTGTATGTCATCTCTGAACAGACTTTTGGATCTGCTGTCTTGTTTCAGCCAAATTCCAGACAGGTGTAAGTCAGTCTCAAAGAGTATGAGCTCTTACAAATTTTATGAAAGCTGACAGACAGAGAGAGGAGGCAATCTCAAGTGAAAAGTCAGCAAAGTCACACCTTTATTAGGCATCAGAGAATCCATGGAAAAGACTTCTGTTAGAATCCATTCTTCATTAGTTCAGCTGCTCACTGAACAACTTGCTTGTGTGTCTGAATAGGAATTTCTGGGAGAAGCAGAGATTGAAATTGCTCTCTTCCAGGCTAACGGGGTGGAATCAGGGTTGTCAAACTGTCAATACATTCCTGCAAATACAGAAACCCTCAGCTGTAAGGGGATAGTTATTTAGTCATTTAAAGCTCTGTTTGTGGAGCTGTCATAACAGGACAGAGAGGCTGACTGGAAAAAGTCTCTGTAAAAAACTAACACAGGGTTCAGTGCCCTCCTATTTTCTATCTGAGACCTTATTCCTTCCTAGTAACAGGACCCTCCAGGGAGGGGGCTGGTAAAAGCAGTTGAACAGTGAGAAAGAGTGATAATGTTAGAGCATCTCCCAAGAGTGCTGTAATGTTCCCAGCTTGCTGACACAAACAAGTTTTCTTGGCAAGGTCTTTCATGAACTATGTTTTCCAAGAGACCTGCTGTTATATTTGGGCAGGACTTTAGGAAGAGAGAATGAGATGGCCAGTGAGTCTTATTAATGAGGCAATAGAAGCATCTGCATAAGAGTTTTGCAAAGGACTCCTGGTACAGAGCATATACCCTTGAATGTACATTTCTGCTCTGAAGACATATTCATGTGTTTTTAAAGCTGGTTTATCTTGCTATCCTCTGCTGAACAGCCAAGCTTTGATTGTTTGGACCTGATCTAAAGTCCTTTGAAGTCAATCAGAGGCACTGAGTCAGGTCCAAATGAGCCTTAAGACACCTTGGGTTAACCATGAGAATGTAATTTGCTAGGGGTGCTTTCAGAGGTAGCAGCTGTCTGCCACAGAGATGCTAGCCTGCCTAAAGAAAGCAAAGGGAATTATTCTGGTATGGATGTACATCTCCCAGACTTCTCCAGAATGTCCTGGATTCTCCATGGCTTCTTTCCACTTTTGTTCATTTTTCCTATACTTAGCTGATGTTTGGTAGAGAAGGATTTGGTCTGCCTCATGGGGCTTTTGGATTATTGCACTTTCAACCCCACCCATAGCCTCTGAGCTTTTGATTAAAGCTCATGAGAGACATACCACTGCTCTCTCTGCTGAACCCATTTTGTACCCCCTTAGAGGCTGTGCCTTGCTGAATACAAACCAGCATCTGTCTGGAAGCAACAGCACTGTGTATCTGCTCCTTTTGTGGGGAAAGAGTTGAGTCTGCAACTGTAGGCTTTACCAAAGGATGGACACAAGTGTTTCAAGTCCTCCACTTTCACCCAGGCTTTTTTGTTCATTCCTAACTTGGCTGGGGATTTTTCCTGTAAGGTGTGTGTACATCTGATACCATCTCAATCCTGACCCTACTGCAGCCTGCGATGCTGAGTGGAATCGGTGCAAGGAGTTAAGCTAGAGCCAAACGCATAGCTCAGTGCTTAGCTGAGTCCTTGTCACTCTCTTCACTGCTTTAATGCTGTTTCCATATGAGTCACTCTATGACATTTTTCTTTCTTCTTTTTTCCCCTCCTTATTAGGGAAAATTGATAGGATTAGGGAATTTCCCTATTTACAGCTAAACCCCTGCACCCTGCCAAGCATAAATATCTGGCTGGCTTCTCAGGAATTTGGCTGAATACATAGGTAGTTGTGGTGTTGCAGCTCTGTGCTTCTAGGGAAGATGCTGTCAAAGTACTTCTTGCTGAGGCTGGTAACTTAGTCCCAAGCTTGGCAGTGAAAACCTGTGCAATCATTTTGATTTGATACATGATACTATGTGTTGCATTTAGATCATCTAAACTCCAGCTAGATTCCCAAGCTGTATGTTTCTTGTTGGCTAAGCATCTCTGCAAGCCTGCAGCCAAACTCTGGTAACCGACTTAGTACACGGATGTCAATTTCTGCGTGTGGTCCTTCATGTCTGGCTTGTGAAGGGAGAGTACATGTGGCTGTTACCACTGGAAGTAATGGCTTGGCTTGTTGTAGTAAAGGTAGGATCTCACCACAGAGCAGCAGCTTGTTGTGAGAAGCTGGGAGTCACAGAGAGATCCTGAAACTTCAGAGCATACTGATCCTGGTAATGATGAGATGTAAAGACAGAATACTGGGGGTGGGGAAAGGGGAGCATATTCCCTGGGTAAGCAATCACCAAGACCTTAGAACAGATCATCTAAAGGTGGTGGGAAGGGAAGGGAATCTTTCTGGCTGCTGTGTCCACCTTAACAACAGATGCTGTTGCATTAGTGGGAGACTGGAATAGAAGAGGGTTTGCAGAGCATGTCCCAAGAGGAGATCAGGCAGTCAGATCCTTAGCCCTGCTGGTGTCGCCTGTCAGCCTCATCTGCTCCTGTTTTTGTGCTGCATGGAAATTCTCCATGCTGTTCCTTATCAACGCCTCACAGCTGGAGCAGAGGGGAGGTGTGGTGCCTTCACCAGTGGAGGAGGCCAGGTTGCCATAGCAGCAGATCTGATTTCCATCCCTGCTGTCAGTACATCCAGAGCTCCCGCAGTTTGGAGCGCTGGGCTCTGTCCCTTCAGCAGTCCTTCAGCAGTTGGTAGGTGGGGCAGCTTGAGTGCACAATACTCCTGAAGGACTAGGAGGGCATGTGGTTACCTGGGGGGGTAGCACTGATGTGAGGGATGAGAGAACCAGCAGTGTCTCCCCATCGTGTCACTCTGCTTGTTTGACAGATTCTCTGTTCCCCCTGAAGAAGAACAGTAAGCCAGGAACCATGGCCTGCCTAGCAGGGCAAATGCATAGCAGTGGGCACAGCTTCCCAAGACAACTCATGGTACAGTGAAGAGCAGAAAGAACAAACAATAAAAGGTCTGATCTGCCCTGCTTTTAGCCAGTGTGTCATTTAAAGGTATCACATTTAAAATTGGATGCTACAGACAAGGTCAAGGCCCCTTTTGCCTGCCCATCCACAACAGCATGAGCAAGAGAAATTTCTGAAAGGCTCTTTTTGGATTGCCTGCTTCATAATTTTTGTCATATATTTTTAATTTCTTTCTGTAATTTGGCCCTTGGAGAAGAGGTAAGGTGGATGAGTGATTAAGGGGCTCAGCTGGAACTTGGTGCTCCCGTGACTCTGTCCAGGTCTCTTAGACCCTCCCTGTGTTGAAGTTTCCCATTTGGAACAAAAGTTGGTTAGCTCCCCACTTGTCTCCAAGAGTTTGTTGGCAATGAATGAAAGAGTGAGGAGCTTCAAGTTCATAATAGCACTGGCAGGTAAATACCATTGCATTGTTTTGCATCCGAGTAATAGAATTTTGCTGCAACTTCCATATAAAGGTTTCCTATGGCAAATGTTCATCAATCTGTTGAGCTCCTTGCTCTGAATGCGTCATAGCATTTCTAAAATAAGACAGCGTTGTTTGCTTTGGTTTTTTTCCCTGAGTGTGATTGAGTTGTGACTTGCATAAAATAATGGGGCTCAAGCAATTCTCAAAAGGGGAAATGACACAAGTTTTGCAGTAGATTGGGAACTGACAGATGAGTTAGCTACTGGCAGTCACAGATCTTCCTAGCAATTGAATGAGATGCGAGGGTCTGTCTCACCCTGCAGACCCAGGCATTGGCTATTGTCCTTTTGTTGAGATTGGAAAACCTCATTTACAAAGGAAGTACTACTGCTGCGTCTTTCTGTCTATGGCTGCAGCAGTCTCCCTTGCTGCTAGTCAGCCCATGCTTTGCTTGCTTCTGTCCTTATCCCAGTCTGTAGAGTACCAAGCACTGCAGAGCCTCAGAGGGAGGACACTGAGAGTTGCCGTCCATCCAGCTGGAAGGTCCTCTGAGGGCATCAGTGATGCCCTGAGACTGTTTCAGGGATGCAACAAGTACTTCTGTAGTCCTGAAAGTTGTTGGCAGGCCTCATAGCAGAGAAGGTATGGAAATCCCAGCAAAAACACTTCTGTGTTTTTGTTCCATTTTAATTTGAGACAACAAATCTAGGCAGCACTGTCTCTCTTAGAGTTGAGAAATTGATCATTCTGCGGAGTTTAGCTGCAGGAGAGCAGCAGTAATGCAGTTGTAACAGAATGTTAGGTGCTAGAAATTGGTAAGCTGAAAGGATCCTGAGCTAGTAGATCTGTGGGGAGAGTTCTTCCCAGGGTCAGACACACAGGTCTGTGGGTAGAGTCAGTGAAGATGCATCAAGAATGCCTATAATGATTGAGGCTGCTCACATTTCTGAGCATGTACCTTCCCCCCCTCCCCAGCTCAGCAGAATGACGCATGTCTCAAATCCAGCACCTGCTTCCATACAATGATTTGGAAATGTCCCCTGCTATCTATGAAGTAAGTGCAAAAACACTATGAAAATGCAGCTTTTTTTATAAAAGGGAAGGAGGAACAGAAGAAGTGTCACTTTGAACTGAGCTGCAAGGGAAGCTGCCAGTGTAGATTTCAGGTCTGCAGCTCAGCGGTTGCAGAGCAAGGAGCATTTGGGGAAAAAAAAAGCCATCAAACACCTCCCCACCCAAAACGAAACTCCAGCTCTTGTTCTTTGAAAATAAATGACCCCAGCAGTTCAATTCACTCCTGCTGAACTGGAGGCTTCTGGGACTCACTGCAAGTCTCACATTGACGTCAGCAAGTGCAAAAGTAAATCTCAGCTGGCTCTGATAAATGGTGCTGCTAATTGAATTAGAGAGCACTCCAAGCCACCAGCTAATTATGCTCCTCAGGAAGCTGCTTTGCCAAGGTCCATTTAATTCTATATTGGCTGAGCACTCCAAATCTGGCACAGAAAAGGGGAAATATATTACAGTTCCCCACTGAGGAGCACATATTTTCCAGCTCTTCAGGCTGAGCTGTCTGCTTGCTCCAAACGCTTGGGTTTTCCATCAAAAAAATTATTCTTAGTGCAAAATTAATGATTCGGTCACCTTGTTCTAGCATATCATTACCCTGGTTTGATAAGAGACTCTGTCTTATTCCCTTTAATGGTGCTTTCCTCCATGTTACATGAAATGTTTTCCCTTCTTTTGTTTTACAAGTAGCTGAATTACTTCTTAGGTGCATGGTTGGTACAAAATTTAACACCTAGAGGAAGTACAAATGTTAATGGGTTTTCAGAGAGCTTTGATCATGAGCTTCCTGTGTATGCCCTTAGCTAGAAGGTACTAGGTCCTGCCCACATGGCAGAGATTCAACTTCTTCCTGCCTCTTCTTTCTGCCATTCCCTTCTCTTCTTCCTTCTCATGCTTCTTTCTGAATTTTGCTGTCACTGTGGTAAGAAGTTCACATTACAAGATGCAGTTAGGAAGAATCTCCCACCACTACATGTATTTTAACTGCTTCCATTCCATGTCAGTCTATGAGCTTGGGAGGGTGGACTTGAACATCTTCACTTAGCAGTCCTTGCTTCTGTTCCAGAAGAGCCTCCACTGGCATTTGTAGAATAGGACTGTTGAGTTGCTTTCTCCTGAAGTCCAATAGGTAATTGACAGAAATACGCTTAGCATCAAATGGCACTGTGGTTCCAGCTCTGCTGGGCCTACTGGTAACTGTGCACCTCTGTCCTAACTGGGAGCTGCTCTGGGTGCTGCAGCAGTTGCTCCCCTAGAGACCAAAAAACTGGCAAAGAATTCAGACTCCCCCTGCAATGTGGAATACCTCCCATGTCTGGAGCACAGCAAGAGCTGGGAAGAATTTGCCTGTTGCCTGGCTCCAGCCTGGAGCCCACCACTGAAAGAGACTTGCAGCATCAGTGTTCCAGTAGCATTGCACTAGACCTTTGGCTACACAGCTTGGAGTGATTGTGGCCTTGATCTTGCTACCAACATGCTTGGGAGCTCTCTGCTGATTAAGGCTACACACATGTACAGTCTCTGGGGGACAAATTTAGAATCAAATGCAAATAGAACATTATATATATTCACTGTCATCTGTCATCCCAACCCTTTCCATGTGCCATCTGTTGTCTGAGGTTGCTGAGCCTGACAAAGTGAGGTGACAGGAGGTAAAGGTTCTCTGTCTGATTTTAAAGCTCTGTCATGACCTCCTGAGCTGTAGGTGCATCAGCAACCATGGTTCTCTTATGGCTGCTGATGAGAGCAGGCATCCAGGGTTTTGTTACTGCGTAGTTACCAGCAGCAAAGAGAGCAGCCTTGTGCCTGTGTCCAGTCTGAGTCTCTTTTCAGTGACAAAGTTGCTGCTGAACAAATACAAAGGCTGACCTTATAGCTGTGGAGTGGGTATGTTGGTGCTACCATTTACCATGCTGTATTCAGGATTTCATGTTTTTATATCTGAGATGTGATTACCTGAGCACATAAATGTTACTATTTTTAAGATGCCTCTTATTTTCTGTTGCCTTTTTTTAACCTGTGTCCTTAGACTGGGTAATTGGAACCAATGTAAACTGTTCCCTTTTCACCTTTGTAAGTCTTGTTAGTGAAGAGTCATTTTGCTATGGCACCGGCAGCCTGACTAGCTAACACCTGGTAGAAACCAAGGACTCATTTCACCTTGAAGAGCAGGGTGAACTTCACTTTTGGGGTCTCTGGCTGAATGAGATTTACAGCTCTCCATTCTTGGAGCATGTACTTCTTGTTTTGGGGGAGGAGTGCAGGAATGTAGATCAGCTGTGGCCTTTATACACAAATTCACTGTATTGTTATTTGTCATGAGTGCCTTGGCATTATGTATGACATCCACTGGTGGGAAGAGCAGCTATCTTTCTGCTCTGTGTTTCTCGTCATTTTCCACCCTTGGTATTTTTTTCCATCAGTTATTCCTGCCTCTCCTTTTTTGATCTTCTTTTTACCAATAGTATTTTCCCCACCCGTTTCACTGCTAAGATAAACTGTGAAACGGTGAACACTGACATTGAAACTGCTGCTAATAAGGGCTGAGTTGCCAGCAAAGTTAAGAGCATGCAGAGAGCTTTCATTGCTCAGAGTTGTTATTTCAGGCTGTATGCAAACTCAGGATGGTTACACTGAGCTGACTTATTTGGAAGGAGATTTTTTGCTACTGCCAGCACCTGGAATATCCTTTTGTTCTAGAAAGCAAAGCTGAATCCTGCATATTCTGGACCTATGCCATAAAGACCATGTGAGCACAACCATGTGAGCTGTATTGGGCCTATATTTCAGAATACCAACAAGTAAGAGGTATAGGGAGTGTTTCTCTCAAAAGGTATAAAGAAGAGGAAGTACAGACTGGATAGCAGTGTTTCTGCAGAGCTGTGGGAGGCACCAGCACTGAGGATAAACACACGCACTTAGTTCCGTTGCACCAGCAATCAGACTCACCATTACTGAGTGCCCACTGTGTCGTACAGTGCTGGCCTGGGCAGACTGTCGGTATGTAGATGCATCCAGGTCAAGGGGAGGATGTGAACTTGGTGCTGTTGTCTGACTGCAGGCAGCTCTATGACTGGACTGAGCGACTGAAAGCATTTTCAGTGCTACAGACTGTATACTCAGGACCTCAGCCTCAGCTGATGGTGCTGCCTTCCTCTCTGTCCCTGAGCTAAACCACACAAGGCTAATTCAACAAATTATTTCATCTTAACCCAAGCACACACCCAGAGCTCTGGGGAATTGTGCTAGTTTCTGTCCCTTTCTTACAATGTAGCAGCAAGCTGGTACTCTACCTTATTTTTCATTTTCCTTGTTTTAAACAGCATCCCAAGCAGCTTGAACACAGTTGCTTTTTCTTGTTTTTCATTCTTTTCTTTTTCTTTGCTAAAGGGAATTGAAATGAAACCACACCATTCACAGAGAGCAGCCATGATAGCAATGGTGGGTGGTTAGACTCAGAGGAGGAGATGCCAGAGTAAGTTCAGCCATGACATGATGTTCTTTAGCCACAAGGGATGGAGGAGGAAACTCAAGCACTTGTTTTCAAACGGATGCCTTTGCTTCTAGTGACTGGAGGGAGGGCTGACCTCCAATTTACAGGCATAAGGAAATGACAGCTGCAAAAAATGTTCCTTGTTCAGAATACACCAAAATTACCATCTTCTGCCTAGTTATTTGCTACTAACATGCTTTGAACATGTTCCCGATTCCAGCACCTCGGGAATTCACAAAGAGCAACCATTTCCAGTGATTCTTTTATTTAGGGACTTTGCTGGGTGCTTTGCAATTTATAAAGGGCCTAAGCATTATCACTGAGCTTTTTGTTCTTCAAAGTGAAGCAATCAGCATTTTTATATCCTAAAGCACAAGCTGAGCGCTTGGCAAAAAGCAGGCTTACAAGATGCTGGGTGTTGAAAGGAGGCAGAGTCTCACTGTTAGAAGTGGGACTTGTCAATTTTAGTAATTCAGACTTGCTCAGTCTCTCTGAGGTTAGACAATACTTTCTGCCTCAGTTTCCCCTCTCCAGTGTGGCAAGAATACTGCTTTGTCTGTCACTTTGTCTTTCTAAAGAGGGAACATTTCAACTGAAAAATGCCTTGCTTTGTGCTTGTATGGCATCTTATGTAACAGGACCCTGCTGCTGAGTGGTGCTATGCCAATGCAAGTAGATACCACCAGTCTTTTCCTGGACAGTCTTTTACTCCAAGTTGCAGGAGATCAGGAGCTGCTTGTTCTCAGATAAATTACAGTAAGGCTGGCTATCTAAGAACCCTGGGAGCCTCCGGGGAGATGTAGTTCACAGTGGCAGTTCCTGCCATTGTTTTTTAGACTGCATTTTTGAAAGATATCCAGTGCTGCCTTATAATAAGCAAACAAAACACAATTCATCTTTCTTCTGAAAAAGTGACTTGAGTTGGATGTCCAGAACCTTGGCTGTGTTACCAGCAAAGCTGTGTGAGTTGCAGTGACCAGCAAGTACATGCTGGATGTGTGTACCGTCCCTGACCACTTAGCATGCTGCAAATCAAATTTGAGTGCTGCTGCTGCTTTTCCAAGCTTTATGGGGATGGAATTAGACTTATGTCTGTCAAGGGCTGATAGTTTACCAACAAGTTGATCTTAAAGAGAAAAAGAGATAAGCATCAATGCTGAGGAAGCAAGACTGCCCCAGCCCGGATTTCAGTAAGTTGCTCAAATTTTTGAAGCTTCTAGCAAGGTTCAGTGCTGCTGCTGAAGGACATTATATTCGTCCGCTTCACATTTAAACCTGGATTTTCTATTAGTTTGCTCAGTGAGAGAATACATGCATTTAAAATGTACTTAGCTAGCACAGTTCCAGCAATTAGCAACCAAACAAAAGGTACTAATTTGATGCAGCCATTAAACCCTCCATGCTTGAGTACTCCATTGGTCCAATTGTTGCAAAGTGCTGTGAAATGCCAGCTCCCAGCACTAGCAGGGCATGGAGTCAATGCTGGCAGCCTGCAGCAAACTGCCTTGTAGGCTTTAGAGCAGTCCATCCCTCTTTAATTCAATACCCTCAACAGAAGATCAGCACAAGAGCAAAACTTCAAAATGCCAGTACCCATCAAAGCTTCTGTCTGCCCTTCAGACATGCGTGGAGGAATAGGCAGCCAGAAAGATTGGATAGAAAAGAGGAGATGCCAGGAGCTAAATGCAGCCTTCACCTTCATAGCGTGCCCTGAGGAACAGGAGGCCTGCCTGTCTACAATACCAAAGGCCCACAGGGTTGTACTGTCTGCTTTTTGGACAGTGGTATCTGGGATCTAAGTTTCTTTCGATAATTACACCACCTTCTTGCCCTCTCTCCCCCTTAATCCTACTGGAATGGATCGTGGGCGAGCTGAAGAACTGGGCAGGCTGCTGCACTTAAACTGGTGATGCTGGCATAAACCAGCTTTGGTCCCACCGACAAAGAGAAAATGGGACTGGGCTTCATATGCCTGAACCATTAGCATTCCTCATGTCACTGACTCACCAGCCCAAATCTTTTGCAAAGCCTCATTTGTATCACTTTGAACATACTGGCAAATGAGCGCTTTAAGCATGATTTGTTTTTCCTTTCTGGTTTCAGGTCCTCAAAGCTGCTGCGTGCATTCTACATCCCTCTCCTCTCAGAACAGTACACGTGGTATGCAAACTATACTATTCTGAAATCCCGGAGGTCGAAGCAAACCAGGAAGAAAACGGGAGGCTAGCAACACACCTGGGCAACAAAACCAAAAGCATCCACTGAGACTCTTGGATAGCTGCCTAAGCCATCTTCAGTTCTCTTTTTGAAAGATTGCACTTGTAAGATTCACTAATAAAGATTTCCCACGAAGTGATTTTGTTCTGCAAGCTTCCAGCTGTAAAAAGGGTGCATCATCTGCTTTCAGTTCTCAGTGTCAGGCCTCTGCTCTGCCTACACAGAACATACTGGTAAGAAACCATTTGAAAATCCAGCAGCCACCTACGAACATATTATCCCTGCTGCTTCCTGTGTTATTATCTATTACACCACGGAAGAGAAAAATGGAAAATAAAAAGGAATGACAGTATGAGGTTCTGCTCCAGGTTGCAGTCTGGCACTGGGAAAATCCATCTCAGCCTCTGTCTTTCTCTCTCCCACCCCCCTCTTCCACTGTTCTCATCTGCTTAAGTAGTGCCCACCTTTTCCTAGGGAACTTTTTCAGGTAACAATGTTTAGGAAATTAATTTTTTTTTTAAAGAAAAAGGAAGGGGAAAAGAGGAAAACACCTGAGAGACAATTAACTGAAATGCAGTGAATCTCAAGGAATGAAGTAGCGTGCACCACAGAGAAATAGCCTAAAGTTGCCCTGTCCAGGAGACACTTTCAAGGATAAACCTGTGCTTTTGGGAGAAGAAAACCCCAAACTTAGGGGTTGAGCCAATTATCTGTTTTATATGGAATCAGAGCATTTTTGTTATCTGTGAAACCAAGGGTTTGTTTGCTATTTATAATAATTTTTTAAAGATACCTGTAATATCCTTTGAATTCTAGACTACAGCATCTTAAAATTTCTGGAATCATCCAGAGAGGAGAAGGATTAATTTTTTTTTTCAGTTCTGTTTCCCAGAATAGACAGTATGTGTTACATTGGTCCAATATGCTTCAGAGCAATGCTGTATGTATTATATCTCCATTTTTAGAACATGCAGTATCACAAGATAGATGAAGGGGGTTGTTTTCACTCACATCCTTGGAACTCTGTGCGGTTGGCATGAGATAGAGCAGAAAGGAAGTTTCCTTTGCAGAAAGGCTGCACATGCTCTATGCTCCACTGTGACTGTGATTAGATTGGTCTGTGTGTGCAGTGACAGAGTGCCAGAGCAGGTGGATCAGGAAGCAGATTTGTATGTTTGGAAGTTGTTGGGATCCAAACAGAAAAGCACATGCAAATACACATGAGGATACATGTGTTGGTCCAGGTGTAGAACGTAGTGCTTGGCAGATCTCTAGGCCAGTCTGCATGTTAACAGCTGAGCAGGATGGGAAGGGCAAGCTGTACCAATGGGGCTGTTAGCTAACATCATACTACTGGGGCAAAGCAGGAGGAACTGGATGAGCAACAAGGCATGGGCTGAATCATAAGAGAAAATTCAGAAACATAGGGAGAGGTGTTCTGAATCCCCTGCATTTCAAGGAGGAGTTTTTTTAACGGCATTGTGCTCTATTGGAAACACAGCTTAGGAAGTGCAAAAGAGCAAACAGTGCGCTGCTTCGTTGTCTGGATGATTACAGCATGGAGAATGCAGTTCCCTTCCATTGCACCCCCACTGTATGGAGCAGCAGTTTGAAGCTGAGACTCTGAATTCAGACTTTGAAGGCTTAGGGAACCATCTGTGGTGTCTAAGTCTTGGCTCTCTTCAGAGAGATGGATTTCACCCTGTGCAAGTATCACCCTTCATAAGAGTCAAATGTGGAGCTTCAAGGTTTTCAGCCAAGCAACTGGTGTCCTGGGTGAGTTGGTCTGGAAGGTCAGAGTCACACTGCAGATCAATGTTTTAGTGTCTGTGCTCATAGTATTCCCCCACCTCCCTCCAGCCGGCTCTACCCCTCATAAAAGTTTACATGTGCTGAACAGGGCTCTACAGTGCCAGTAAATCAAAACCAAAACTCTTGCCCTGCTTGTTGCCTCTCCCCTTGCTAATCCCTGACCTTAAATCAAATAAACAAATGCAGTTAAAGAACCAATTGCACCTCTCTCTGGTGCTGTTTGTGTGACTGTTCCATGCTGTCATAGCCCATAACCTCATGTTTAACGTGAAAAGACAGTGCAGTAAATAACTGTTTTGAATTACTGTGGCTGCTCCACCTTCCTCTCCAGTTTGATTCCTGTTTTGTGGTGGTGGTGGGAGACTGAGAACTTGAAAATAATTAGGAGTTATTCATGTTTTCCAGAGGAATGCGGCAAATGTTTGGTTCCAGGTCGTAAATGCAAGTGCGGCTACAGGTAGTGGACAGCTGGACAGCTGTGCATTCCAGAGTTTCAAATCAAGGCAGGGACTCCATTTTGCTGCTTAACATGCAAACAGGTGGAGTTAGTCCTGCCACCTGGAGAATTTGCAGGCTAAAGAGATGAGGCAGAAAAAGGGAGGGTTGTTATTGTTGGCAAGAGTAGATCACATTTTAATGCTGATTTTAGGGGGAAGTTGAGAGTCTCAGTGCTGCAAAGATCTTGACCCAACAACTCATTTAAGGTCACACATGGAGTCTGCCTACAAGTTGTTTCTCATCTAGTGTCTTTGGCACAGAACCAGCCTTCCTGGCAGCAGGTAAAGGAGCCAGAGCCTCTCTTCCTTTAGTCCCTGCTAATGCACAATTGTCGTCATGGGTAGTGCTACGGGCAGCCAGATTGTAGCATAGAGGCAATCTATCAATCCCAGCTGAGACCACTGGCGATAAGAAGGTGAAGTTGCTGCTAATGGTGTTTTCATCATAAAGACTGAGCCACAGGTGAGATTTCTGATAGGAAATGCTAAGGCTCCCCTCATCTTTTCAGAATTCACAAGTCAGGACTGTTGCACTCTGTGCAGTGCTGAGATGAAGGAATAAACCATCAATAACAAGAAGATTGCTAGTAAATAAACAGACTTGATGGAGTGAGCAGTACAAGTCCAAGGAGTATGTGCATCTGGTCCTGAGCAAGAGACTGCAAGAATTGCCAGCCTGGCTCAGGTTTAACTGGATGAAGGATCTTCTTTTTGAATGCAGATGTGCACCAAAAGGTGGAGCTGCATCCAAACCAAAACATTTTTAAAGGCATTTTGTAGTTTACTTTTCTGGTTTTGTTAGCAAGCCTGAGGGAGGGGCTTCCAATTTTTTTTTTTCTTTTCTTTTTGCTTTGACCCTAATTAACGCAAATGTATGATCTCATTGTGAGGAGGCACGCTTGGGGCAGCTAATTTATGGTCTGTATTAAAAAATAAATAAACTCTTGTGGTTTGTGAGCTTGTGGGTAAAGGGTCAAACCACAAATTGCTGATCTGCCTCAGCTGGATTCCCTTCCTAGAGTTTGCCTTGGGCAGAGAGGGGTGTTGTGACCAAACCTGTTGAGTAGCACATCAGGATTGTGTAGGCAATCCACCTTTGTCTCCTTTCTGTCTTTGGAGGAAGGGCTCTTCCTATTATTCTGGCTGGTTCTGGAAAAGAAGGTATCTAGATGGCTTCCTGCAGTGCTGCTAGTGTCTGGCCTGACATGGTGACAGAAGCTGGTTTCTTGACAGAACCACAGATGGGCACAACCTTGCAGTCATGACTGTGGCTAGATCAGGTGTCTTGCATGAAGCTGAGAGATGGCGCAAGACACTCGCAGTTGGTTGGAGAATGTACAGGGGTTACAGTATTCCTAACCTCCTCTTTGCTGGCAGTATGTCTCCACCTTTAAATTGAGGCTGAGAGCACTGCAGGTTGAACAAGTGCTGCTGTGAAATACTGGGACCCAGTAAATTTCATCTTGTCTGAGCTCATCCAGTCTTTGCAACAAGGAGCACTGAGGTGGAGAGTCCCTGAGGAAGCGCCAGCAATGAGACAGATTGACAGTCTCAGAAATAGGCTGAGGGAAGTCACGATTTCCACAGAACTATTTTTTCCTGCTTGTCTGCTGCAGCAGGATTTAAGGTCCATTTCAGTTTTGCTCCTGCTTTTTCTGCCTGTTCCTGAGGTTCAGCTGCAACCTGCTCCAAAGGCAGGCGTATGTGTAAGCTGGTCATCTCCACCTAGGGCTCTGCATGGGCTCAGGGGCATGTCAGAGGAGGGCACTGCTGGACTCGAACATGTTTCCAAGGATCTTCAATGCAAATTTGCTCTTTTTTGAAAGGAAAACGTAAAGGACACTACATCTCCACAGAGGTGGTACTTAAGGTTTCCTTGACTCAGGTTCTTTTTCCTGTTCAAAGTTTTTTGTCTTCTTTCTGTAAGAAAATTATTTGAAGTAATGTACTCATTAAGTACATTAATAAGTACATTAATAAGTCAGGAGCTGAGAGTGTGTGTGAAGAAGTAGGGGCAAAGGAGTTGAGGTGTGTGGAGCAGATACCTTGGACACAAGTAACAGTTAATAAAATGTTGAGGGCTGCATGTAGGCAGGGAAGGCTTCAGGCTGGCTTAGCTGGGAATGCCACGGGCCAGCTTTCAGGTGTGACTGGTGGGTCTGCACAGGAGCTGGTTGTTCTAGGACAGATTTATGGCATGCTAGCAGCTGGTCTGTCATATCTAGAGTGCAGCTGCTGTTTGACAACTCTTCCCTCCATAGGGATGGGGAAGTACTTTCACTTGCCATGTTGTATTGGTGGGGTGAGTTATTTCCAAAGCAGACTCTGCATCCTCTGAGTGATACCGAAGGGACTGGACCGAAGTTTGGTACCTGGGACAGTGATGGTCAGTGTCAACAACAGCTGTTTCCTCTCCCCTATTCCCCTGCCTTGTCTCTAGTGAGCCTAACGCTTAGACAGTTCTTAGTTGTGGCCTTACTGGTAACAGCTCTTTCCTTGCTAATTGTACTAATCTCAGAAGTAGGGATTATGATAGTATTTGAGTCCACCTCACATCCAACAAAAGGTATCGAGTTAGTAGGTTCTATTTTTATTTTGTTGCTGTAAGAAGGGCTCAAACTAGCAGTGGAGAGAGGCCCTGGTAATGAAATTCTGCAGTTTTGCATTCCTAGCTCTCCCGGCACTGCTGGAGGAAAGAGCTGTGAATTTCTTTCTCCTCCAGCATCTGTCAGAACCTGAGCATTATCGCAGCCCTGCTGAGATTCAGCGCATGTCCCCGTGAATAACTGCACATGTCTCTATCCGCTCGCCTGGAGAGGTACTAATGAGGCCCCATCTGTCTGCTTTGCAAATTCCAGCTATGTGTGCTAAGCAGCAAAAAAAGGTCAGGGTGGACGTGCAGAGTGAGAGAGCATCATGGCCTAGCAGGACTCTCGATCAATGCCTTCCTGCCCCGTTCTTCATCCAGAGGGTAACTGCTGTGCAAGACTGGAGAACTGCAGCCAGGACTGGACAGAGGTGCATTTTGTTGTGGGATCAGTGAAGAGGCAGGGTCTGAGGCTGGATGCAGAGGCAGAGACTCCCTGGTCTCCTCCAAACAAGTGCATATGACTGGATGCCTGACTAGAGACTAGACAAGAGAGCCAGCAGCCTGGGTTCTTGTGCAATACTATCACTCACTTGTCCTGTAACTCCATGAATCCTGCTTGGGAGGTGAATTACTAGGTGAATTTTTAAACATGATTGACAAAACAGGCTTCAGACAACTTTTTCTAGAAAGGGACAAGCTTCTCTGTGTTCCACCCAGCACAGAGAAGGCTGCTCTGGCCTTCTCTGGTTCCTAATAGTCCACATGACATTGTAGGACTTGTCCTGCCTTGAGTGCGCAAAGAGGCATTCTCTGGGAAGTTTCCTCTGTCCTTTGTTGAAATGGGCTGGTTGGAAAGACTGTCTAGCGGAGAGCAGGGTGGAGAGCTGATGACTGCAATTATTTTGCCTCAGAACATGCTGTCCAGGTGCTGCCCTATGCTGCAAAGCCCAGCCCTGTTTTCTCCCTCATACAAAGAGGCAGCTGTTTTGACCTTTCCTGTTTTAAATCCTCCCCTCCTACTTGGCTGGGGAAGCTGCACTTTCAACACATTGTGTCTGAGTCAGCAAGAAACAACAACAGGACCGCTGGATGTGGTTTTTGTGGTAAATTCATAAGCAGTTGCCCATGCTACCAGGTCTGGTTTGAGACCAGCCCAGTGGTCAAGGCATAGTAGCAGCAATCTGTAGACTTGGGTTTTCACCTTGATTTTGGGACAGGTAGCTTTCCACATCCCTGACGTTCTTTTCCACTGCTGCAAAATATTTGAGGCAGGTGCAGTCCTTGCCCACATTTCACAGTGCATTGCACTATGGTTCCTGGACTCTGCTCAGTGCTGCTGCAGGTGTGAGAGAAACCAAAGGGTCAAAGCAAGAGGTGTCATTATCAGGCTCCCTGGCTTCTTACCTTTCTGTTTCAAGAGAGGGAGTGGGTGGTTGGCTTTCCCTGGGAGGAGGCTTTTATACTTCTTCTGCACAGCCCAGTTTGCTCCAGCATCTCTGCTGGCTCTGACTGCACCTCTGAAGAGACAGAACCTGCTGGTACCCTACTGGCTTGAACCCACTGCAGCTGGACTCAGGCCCTCCTCTAACTCACAGCTTCTCGAGAATATGCTCTGGGGACAGGCAAGAGCTTTCCAGCAGCTTTATGCAATGCTGTCTGAATCACGCAATAAACAAGTCCAAACCCTATTATTAGACTTTGGAAACTGCTGCCTTAGAGACAGGTTTGCTTATAAATATCCATTATTTTCTCTCTGGATCTTCACTAGGGAAGCTGGCACGAAAAGGGATCTCTGCTTCTCCAGAATCTGCCTGCCCCTGCTGTTATTATTGCTTCTTCCCACCTGAGCTCATCCTCCTTGCTTTTCCAGCCTCCCAAGTTCTAGCTGTGCTAATGAGACATCTGCTCCAATGTCAGCAGGGTGGAAAACGCCAGCTATTTTGGAGGGTGACAGGAAAACACAAGTGATAAGCAACTAGGCAGAGCACTTGCCATGGTCACTGCAGTGTGTAGGTATGCAAACCTGCTGCTTTGGTGGCTAAAGCAGAAGTACTGGGTCTAGTTCCCTACTCAGCTCCAACAACACCCTGCATGACTGTGAGAAAGCCCCAATGCCTCATGAAACAAGGATGACAGCACTTCCTTTCTCTGCCTTGTTTGAGGAGGGACAGATTTAAGGTTTACCAAAAGTCAGTGGAAATGGCGACTTCAACAAGCTTTGCAGCAGGCCTCTGGACTGCACAGGCTGTCTCGTAACGTGAATACATCTGGCCTAACAGGACTGCTGTCTCATTCAAGGTTGTTAGGTTTCCCATCCAAATGAAATAGCAGTCTTCTCCCCATGCCAAATCTACCCAGCACAGATTCCCCCAACTCTCCTGCCTGCCGGTGCTGCGGCGCTCTCTGCCTTTTTCAGTGGTTTGGCACGAGTACTTTTAGCTGTAAGGTGCTTTATCTTCCCTTGCAAAGCTGATTTTGTATCTTGTGCATGCAGTATTTGCTCCAGGGAATTGGGTTCAGCTTTCTGTCAGAACCCAGGGCTCCTCTTCTTACCTCCACTTGTTAGGTAATGCTCTGCTATACATAAAAGCCCCAAAGCTGCTCAGACTGCACCCTGTGTCATTCTCTCTATAAACTGGGGCAGGCACAGAATAGCCAGAACATGCTGTAGGCTTGGAGAAGGGATAAAGGAGGTATTTTTAAAACAATTAAAGAAATGGCTAGCTCCCCTCCAGTGGCTGTTGCTGTTAAGGGTATGGGGAGGGCTGGTGTGGGAGCTAAAATCTCAAAAACATTTCTCATTCTTTCTCTAGGTGACTGCCTTGCAGCCCTGCATTACCTCTGTTTCTTCTAGCTGAGCCTGGCAAAACAGGTCTGTCTACCAGGTTGGGCAGTACACTCTGCAGTGCAAACACAACACTTGCACCTTGCCATGCTCCCCACACCCTGCAGCCTGCTTTGCAAACAGCTGGAGCCAGTGTCTGGTGCTGCATCCCTAGTGCAGTGAGGAGGTGAGAGGGAGGAGACAATATTGCACGTCTCCAGTTGGCTACCTGTGCATCTGTTTGCTGGCGTCCTCTTTCTACATATCTTCTTTGCCTGCAGATATGTCTTCGTCAGGGGAGTGTTCAGAGAACTCGAAGGCTTCTCTCCTCTTTGTCACAGGGATGGGTGTAGAAGGCAATGGGTAGTGTCTTTAAGGAGACGGGGTGCTCGGATCACTCACCAAGTGACACCAGGGAGATTTAGAGAGAAATGTGTACAGCTGTCTGGCCTAAGCCGGTTATACTGGGTACCAGGCAGAAACTAATGGCTTCCATGAAGAAGGAGAGTGATGCAGGGCTATAAATCTCTGCCTCAGGCTTGCTGGTGAATTCCAGGGAGTGGCAGAGCAGAGCGGGTGGCAGAGGTGAAAGAGCAAAGGGAGGTTGTGTGTAGGGTGTAGTATTAGGAAAAGGCATTTGTAGTTTTTCAGCCAGATATATATAGTGAGGGTGGTGTAAGGCATAGAGACTGTAGGGGAGACAGGACAGGAGGTGGAACCATGTGGAAGCAGAGGTGTGCTTGTGTGAAAGAATTATGTTGGCTGAGGCATCTGAGGGAAAGAGTTGGAGGACCAGCCCCGCAGAAAACATGTTCATTTCCACTCAGCTTCCAAGCATTTTTATGATCCTTCAGCTTTTCTTACTTTCCATACAGCATCCTCTGCAGGCTGGTGGTCAGTGGTGGCAGCTCTAGGAGATGGGGACAGCAGTTTGCAAAAGGAGAGCTTTATTCTTCTTCAGTTCTGTTAAGATGGTCTGCCTTTGGAGGCCATGGCCGACAGAAGCTCATATAAGGGATTGGGATCACAACTAACAGCTGGGAATCTCTGTTTTAAGCTTCCTCCCTTCCAGCCCCAAGGCACTGGGTCCCTGGTGGGAACCTTGCTGAGTTTCATCACCCTACTCCTGATGGGAAACGCATCTCCAGCCTCTTCCTCAGGCTCCCAGGAGAGGGCACCGTGCTCCACCAGAAGTGGGGAGAGACGGGGTCTTCAGGGCTGCCTGCTGGGCTGAAAGTCTTGGGGATAGGGTGGGGAATTGGGGTTTTTGCTACAGGTAAGACCTTGGGTTTCAGGACTGCAACCTTGCAGTTGTGTGGCAAGGCTGACCTTGCTGGGTTCCCACTGGGAGAGGGGGAGGAGGTCAGCAGCTGACACCTGGGTGTTTTCTCTCCAGAGGGACAAATTATAATAGAGCTCCCTGCCACTATGCTCTGATAGCCTGCTCCTGGCCTCCAGCGCCTTTGTGCTCTGGCCCGAGGAGACATCACAGGAGGATGCAAGATGCTCCTCGAGGGGCTCAAGCCAGCAGCTGGGCTCTGGTGCTGTGTGGAGATAAGGCCTGGAGGGCTCTTCCTACACAGGTGGGCAGCAGGCTATGCCCAGCATGCTGGGCAGGCAGGTCATTGCACCCTCCTCTCTGCTTCAGTAGAGATGTGAAGGAGGAGGTGATGCTGACTGTTGTTCTCCCTCTCTGCAACCACAATTATGTATCCCTTGTTGCTATGATAGCAGTGAAGTTTCAGTTTAGTTGGTTCAGGTGGGTTTATGGCAGCCAGACCCTGAATGAAGAGGATGCACCAGCCCTTCCTCAGGGGGTGCAGAAGTGCTCATAGCTGGAGAGGGGGAACATCCCTCTCTTTACATCCCTAGGGTAGTCTCCTGCACTATGGTCAGTGCTTCAGCTTTCCAGAACACACTGTTCCTCCTCGTTGTTTCAGTAGCTTCTGTAAAGTCCTTTCATTGTGATGGTCCTGTCTGTGAGGTTGTAATACAGCTAGCTTTTGTGTGTGTCTGAGCATCCCACCAAACATCACTCAGGTCTCCTGTTCCATCACAGGAATGCATCTCTGGCCTTAGTTGGTCAAGGTAAGTAAGCACTGTGCTGCCTGTTGTGTGGGGCAGTCTGAACCCAGCCTGCACCTGGCATGCATGAGGCTAGGGAGCTGCAGACTTCTCACCTTCAAATCCTGGGTGCTGGACTGAGTGAGAGCAGAGTGCCTTGCCTGAAATCTTGCAGTCAGTGGAAAAGTTTTGAGCATATGTGTGTGCACATGTTGAATTCCTGTGCAAGTTGGACTGCTGCCTGGCTGGGGGAGAGCCTCCTACACTGCCTGTGGAGTGTGTGGTGCGCTTTCCAGATTTCTACGGACGTTTAAAGCCACACACTATTGTTAGTACAACCAGGCAGGGTGGGAGATGGAGGTGCTGAACAAGCAGGGAGTGAGGAAACTTGATGCCACCCCACCATGCTGAGACTTTCCCTTCTCCCTTCCTCAGGGATTGCTGATGGTCCCTTTGCTACTGTGCACAAGAAATGAGAAGCTAAACCAGGGCCTTTGGGCAAAGCAAGTCCCCTCCCATTCTTAAAGCAACCCAGAAAACTTTCCTGCCTAACTGGGATTATTTCTGGATCTCATTTTCTCTAGAGAGTTGACACTTATTGATAGATAATCCATGTCTGTAAGGAAAACTAATGATGAATTGCTTCCTTTCAATTAGGCTCCCTGTCCTCTATCTTGCAGAATTTGCTAACAAATATATTCTCTTTCTGGCAGTCTAAAATAAATAGTTGGCCTCATGTGGGAGCTGGTGCAGAATGCAAGGCTGTACTTGTCTTCACTAGCACTAGCAGGCCTGGAGATCGGAGTCATTGTGAAGGAATAGATGCAATCCTCATCCACTTTTTTGGCCACAGGCAGGTGAGAGGGAATAGTAGTAACTTAGGCAGAGAAGAAATGGGTGGTCTGATTTCTACATTTTGTGAGAATGTGGAGAACAAGGCAGAACTTCTAAGTGTAGGACTTTTTTTTTTTTGACATCATAAAAACTCCCTGGAATTTTGGCTACGGCATATATTCCATGGTGTTCAGGCAGGAAGGTGTTTTCTCCTAAACACAGGGAAAGAAAAGATTACAGGGAGCTTGCCAACAGCCTCGGGCTTAATGGGACTTCCTCTTAAATGTCAGTTATGGTCTAACATGCCTGCTGCATTAATGATTTACAGGAATAGCAGTGTGTATGTGTCTGAGCTTTCATTGTGAGAGTAGCTGTGATGTCTGTGAGAGTCAGATGACTCTAGAGCTGTGTTACAACTCCCAAAAGCCTTCTTTTACTTTGATTGTCTGGTAGTCACCATGTAGGGCACTCCAATTACACTAGTAAAGGACTGTGCATGAGGACTGTGAATTGTAGTGTTTTTTACTGGTGAGTTCACAGATGCATTTCTGTGGACTTTGTACCTAACAGTGGGGTGATGAAAATTGTTGACGTGCTTTTGTGCTTGGTCTTCGTGCCCTAAATAGCTTTGGCCAGTTCTCCATCAGCTGACTGAAATGCTGATGGTGCTTGGGCAGCAAATACTGCTAAGGAAAGCTGGTGCAGGCAACAGCTGAGTCGTTCAACCTCTTGAAAGGACTCCTTGACAAAAGAGGGCAGACCAGTGTCCAACATCTGTCCAGGAGGAGCTGGGTTTAGTTTCCTGCTCTGCTGGAGCACTTGATGTTTCTGGGAATCTGTCCTAACTCCGTGGCCATCCTCCTCGGCTGGGACAGGGAGGTGTGCAGACAACCCAATCCTGCTTACCCTTGGTGTCATGTGAATTCCTTTTATGTTTTTAGCTTACTCTCTAGAGGCTGCAGACAGGCTCTGGGATTCCTTTGTTCATGAACAGAGCCATTGTGCAGATCAGCTGTCTAGTGCCACCTCCCAGAAATATTTGCTAAGAAACTTCCTTGTAGTGTTTTGTAAGCCCAGTGTGCTTGCTAACTTGTGAGGGCTTCTCCTCTGTGCCAGAACTGCCCTCACTAAAAAGGAGGATGAGCTGGCTTTTTCCAGTTAACTAGTCAATATTTACTCTTCTAGGCAAGCTGTTAAAATGCTGTTGCTCTCTTGTTTTGGTATTTGTTTCTCCTGTCTTGCTGGAATATCGCCCCAAAGTCTCCCACACTGGCAGCTCTTGTTTGTGTAGCAATGACATGTGGGCGTTCATAAAAGACAAGGTTGTGGGAGCCTTCCAATGATTGCCAGGTCATGTTTTCATTTTCTGTTCTGAGTGTGGAGTGTGTTTCAGCCCATCTGCTTCAAGAAAGGCTGGAGTTTGGGAAGAGAAAGCCACAGGATCATTTCAATCCCAAGGTGAAATCTTGCTTCCACTAAAATCCATGAGAAAACTCCTGTTGACTTCAGTGGAGTTTATTTGCATCCTCTGTTATCAGGAGAGAGGCATCCCAGATCTGGTTTTGGCAATTCCCATCTCCCCAGTTTCCTGTCTTCCTTTTTGTGCTGTATCACTGCATGCTGGGGCTGCAGCCCTAGTGTTCCCCTGCATGTCCAAGGCAGCACCCTGAAATGATGACTGAACACATAATAAAAAGTGAGACGCTATCACCCTGCTGAGTATGAGGGGTCAGCCTGTGTCAGGGGCATCAGGAAAGCCCTGTCTCCTCTGTCCTTCAGTACAGTGATGCTGGTGTGCAGGTGGCTTGTCCCTCAGGCATTTTGCTGAGTTCAGTTCAGCCAAGGCAAGAGTTATGAAGATAGTTCCACCTTAGACTGATAGAAATTAAGCTGGCACTCCTCTTCCATCTCCCCCTCACCCTAAGAATTATAGCATGGTTTTGATCTGTAGTCTTAGAATGATTTTGTATTTGCTAGATGGAAGGATACATGGTATTGAAAGGATATATAACTTGTATATGGTGATAAATCTCAACCTAAAGCTTTGTGCCACAGATCCATAATTCTCCCATGCAGACCTGTTCTCGGCAGGATACTAGAGCATTCCTCTTCAAAACCCCAGGGCACAAATGTTTTTAAATGACATTTATTAAAACTGTTTGTGTGTTAATGCTTTCCCACAGAAAGTGACAAGTCTTTGGACTTTCAGATAACCGTGAGTCTTCCCAGTATAGAAAGGGAGCAGAGATGCCCTAAATTAAGAAAAACTCCTTTGAACATGTCTGAACAGATCAGTGCAGACAGATTTCCGCTCTGATACCATGTTTCTGGCAGTTGGCATGTAAGCCAGCTCCCATACAGAAAACATATATCAAGTTAGCAAAGTGTTGCACCTGTAGTTTGCTGAGGCAGAGTGGTTAGGACAGTTCTGGAATAGCCAGCTCAGCACATGCACTGGAGGGGTCAGTTCTGGCTGCATTTTTCTATGCCATCAAGTCCTTTGCATGTGTACTGTAATCATGCTAAGTTGGGCTCTGGTGATGACAGTCCACACTTGCATTACTTACTTGCAGTGTAAAAGTAACAAGGATGCTCTCTAGCAATAGCTTTTTTGGAAGTCCTGATAGAAAACCTTGGCCAAATCCTGTCTTAATGGATTTTTTGTGTATGCACCACTTGGATATAACTTGTGTGTAACACTAGCTGGAGCTTTGTCACTGCAAGTCCTTGGTCTAGCAGTCCTCTATGTTCAATTATTGTGACACTTAATTTCCTTATTACTGCAATTTCCTATAATGCCCAAGCATTTTTTAAAGAGAGGAATTACAATTGCTGCCCTACCTTTCAGTGCACTTGCTGTTGCCTTTCTGGTTCACTAACAAGAAGCTTGAATATCTTCACTGTGCAAATTGTTTAGTTTGTCAAAGTTATTTGGCTCCAGTAAGAAACTTTTCTCCTCCACTAGTAGGGGAAAGCAGCATGGTCCTTAATTGCATTCTGCAACTTAGCCAAGTGAAATCTATCTTTATGCCCCTGGAGCTGAAGCCAAAAAAAATACCCCCCACTGGTCCCTCATGCTTTGCAACTCCTCACTGAGTAAGCCTGTTTCCAAGTGCTTGTCTCTCCTGAGATTTGTAACCATGGGGTAGTTAGCTTGATGGAGAAGATTTAAAGTTCTTGCGTGCAGGAGAACTCCACATTGGTTTGAAGGGTGATTTGCACTAGTTTATCTTTGTTTAAAAGTCCAGGTAGGCAAGACTGGAAAGAGTTTTAGTGAGAGAGGAAGAGGATGCCCTGGACAGTTCCCAAACCCATATTTCACTGGTGTGTATTATGTTTGTGTTGGTGGCTAGATACAAACCCCTGGCTTGTGACTAAAGGCACTGAACTCACTCAGGTCTAGAGTTCAACATAAAACTTTCCTCCTGTGATAGGTTGTAAGTGTAAGTCCGCACCATCACCTCCCATCTGTCTGGATGTACAGTAGCAATGGTATTCTTCCTTCTGATTGAGTATGAAAGCCTCCCTGATCATTGCCGCTCCAATGGACTCCCCAGAAAGTCCTCTACAAAGTCACTTCAGTGCATCAGTTACCTCCCATTCTGTCCTCCAAACTCCACTATGCCGTAAGGTCAAAAAACCTGTCCAGTGGTGTTGTGCTAACCAGCAGGGCTCCTTGTCCTTTGGCCAGTCTCATTGTCTGTCGCCAACTGCAGTCTCTGGCCTCAGAGAGTGAGCTCAGGATGACTGTGCCTTAGTCCTGTTTCTGTGTGGGGCTAACAGTTCTGGGATAGCTCTGCCTCAGAACTGTGAAAGTAGAAATTATTTGTAAAAAAGGCATTCACTTGCTGGTACCTTTTGGTACCAGCTGGATTAATCTCTCTTGTTGGTAATTATTTGTTCAAATCATATTAATTTTAGTTTTGTTGGCTTCTGTTCTTCCCTTCTGTCCTTTGCATTTTTAACTATTTTGAGAGGTTTATTCAAAATCAGTTTCATAAATTCTTACCCCTTGCTGATGGAGTCAAAAGTACAAGCCACACAGGTTAGAGAGTGGGGAGAAAAAATCCTGGGAAGCCTTGAAGAGAGTCCTAGAAACCGTGTGGAAAATCATGGAACCTTTTCAGGTACTATTTATACCCTTGCAGGGGAGGGAGGGGATTAAAACTCATCCAGCCCCAAAGACAGGTTGTCGTGATTTTGTCTTTCAGTAGTGCAACTAGGAATGTGTTTTCCTAAACCTATCAGAGTATTAAAGCAACTGGGAATGTGTTTCCCTAAACCTATCAGAGTATTAAAGCCCCAATTAGACTGAATTTTAGGAACGCAATAAAGACCATTTGCAGCAGCTATGGGGCAAAGTGAAATAGGCATTGTTCGTGCAGCTGTGGAGTACACAGTTCTCCTCTTGCACAACTTCTGTTGCTTTGACTGCTTTATTCCAGAGAGCTTGTATACCACAGCACTGGGAGCAATTTCACAAGCTAGAAAATCAGCTTCCAGGGCCTGCTTCCCTGGCAACATGGGCAGATTAGTTTGGTTGGAGGGAAAGGGATTCTCCACCTCTTACAGGTGTATAGTGTTAGGTAATAACTTAAGAAATGCTGTGGCACGTTTTTCTTGAAGGGAGACTTTTGGATGGTTACGTTCCTTTGATGATAATTTACAAAGCTTAAGTGGAATTTTTCAGGTGATGCTGGGTTGACTTGGTGTGTGATTAATGAGCAATTATGAGTAGATATAAGTAACAGTGGATTTAAGTATGTGTAGATGCTATAATTAAAAACTAATAATATTTATTAATATTCAATTATAGATGACAAAGGTTGCCATATAATTCTGTAGGACTTGACTGATATTCTTGGGGAGGGACTAGCTCCTCTGTTTAATTACAGCAGTGTCTAGGGAGTAAAACCCTGCCTAGACCACTGTTGGTCTCAATGTGTGAACTCAGTGGCTGGAGCCTAGTTAGCTTGCTGAGAAGTGCCTGGCTTTCATGATGGTGTCTTTCTGTAAGTACACTAGGTGTCTTCACAAACAGAAAGGCAGGATGACCCCATAACAGGGCACTGTGGACACAAAAGGTTGTCTTAGAGCCTCTTTGCTCATAGTGTCTAGGACATACTCATGGAAGTAGGTGCTATGCACTCTTGAGTAACATGTCAGACCTGGTCCTAAATGAAACATGTCTTCAAAAGTGAAACAAGACAGTAAAGGTGGAGTGATGGGTAGAGGAGATTAGTAAGAATCTGGTTCGTAAATGTGGAAAATCTTTAATGCAATGGGTGCTTTATTCAGGCTGTGTGAATTCAGGTTGCCAAATGGAGCAAATGCTTTCTTTGCAAGGAAGGTTAAAATAGAATTTATTCGTGTTTGTAAAGCTCTTTGCACTGTTGGCTGGAAAGTAGAGTTTCAGTTTATAGCACTAGCTCCTTTTCAAAGGTGGTTTCCAGCATGCTGGCTGGAGGGGAGGCATCTGGTAGTTCAACATCACCAGGAAAATACAGCTCAGATGGGGCCAAACTACAGTAAATGGAATGGGGCCTTGTGTGTATGGTATGTGCTCTCTGAATGCTGGCATGTACCTATTGAGAGCTCCTGGCACCTCCTACCTCTGGGATCTTGGCCAGAAGTGCACTTTGTATGAGATACAGCACAGGAGACTGCAAATTAGCAGCTTTCAGCTAGGTGCTTACTTTAGCAGTCAGGCTCCCCCAGATACTTAAAAACTTGTTACTGATAAAAGAAGTAGGTAATTGCCTAATCCAGAGGGGAGGACAGGTCAGGAAAGCAATGCGAAGACAGTTGTTTTACTGTCTTTGGGAGGGAAGCTGAGCCACAAAATGCCACAGTCTCCAGCAAGCGTAGTGGCAAAGTTGAGAAATTAAATGCATGTCTCTTGAGTCCCAGCCTGGAGCTTTCTTGGATGAGGCTGTGCCATGTCCTGTTGAATGCAACATCCTGCCTTACAAAACAGTGGCAGCAAGGAGATTGAACACTGCTTGCATGAGAGATTACTTACTGACTGCAGATGGTTTAGTACCTCTGGGGGAAGACGGACTTCAGGTGGTTGCTGCAGTCAAGGAAGCAGGACTACAGGAAAAATTCCCTGCTGCTCTGTAATGCTGCTCCCTACTTTCTTTGGGCTGCTGGGTCCCCATACAAGGCTCCAGTTTTCTCCATGTTTTCATATTGCTGATTGCCTCTAAAAGTTGGCATCTCTAAAGTCTTTTTAGAAGGAGACAATCCTAGATGCTGCAATCTATTTCCTAGATGCAAAAATATATAAGGAAGACACATGTATTTGCCTGTGTGCCAGCATCAATGATTTGTGAATGACTGAGCACCACACCTTCTGGAGGGACAGGAGTTGCTGGAAAACTGAGCTCCTGTGCCCTTTTATTAAGGACACCCTTGTAATGCTTTTTTTGCACAGCACCTGCGGGAGCAGAGGCTTTGGTGGGGCAGCTGAGTGCTCCTATGGCGTAAACATGCAGCTGTAACATTGCAGCAGAGCTGCTGGGCCCCAGGCTGCTGCAGCTATGTTCCCTTGCCTGCTGTAATTTGCTGGTACAATCCTGTATTGTCAGTCATCAGGTCCTAAGACTGAGCGATCCCCAGATGCCAAGTTCATCAGGTGAAGGCTTCAACTCCAACATCCTATGCTGGGGAAACAGGAAAGCCTGTACTACTAAACAGGTTGGAGGAAACTGGCTTTTACCTCCCTGCAATTGCAAACATGCCCTGGGTTTCAGCACAGGGTCTCCAGGGTCAGAACAGCTTCTCTCTACAAGAAAGGTATTTCTTGAACTGCTGGGCTCCCAAAAACCACCTGAAAAGCGTCTTTAGAGCCCTTTTATAATAATGCATTTGGCTTGGGACCAGCTCCTGAGTTCAGCAGAGATTCTGGTTGTGTTATTGTTGTTGGAGTTTTGTTGTTGTTTTACTGTAGCAATAACTATTGCCAAACAGCAGCCTTTTGGTCAGGAAAGTAACCAAGGAGAAAGGCTGAGCAAACGGACTCCCTGTTTTAAGTAAATGCTGGTATGTTCAGTACTCACAATCCACAAAGTAACACAGAAAATGTGTTGCTGGGCCCCCTCCGATGTTCTCCTGGCTTGTAAAAGTTCAGCTTTTTATAGTAAAAAATTACATTCTGAAGGGTTAGGCAAGCAAGCAAGCAAGGGAGAGTGTATTACTTGTGTGGTTTCCCCCTTCCCTTGCAAAGCAGCTGCCAAAATTTGATTTAAACATTGATGTGTGGGTTTATAAGAAACCATGAGCTCATTCCTGGGGAATCTAATGGCATGAAGGACCAGACTGAACGAGCCAAAATGTGATTTCCATGATGCCCTGATAACAATGGGCCTGACCCAGAGCTCCCTGAAGGTTTTCTGTTTGCTCCAGTGCATCCTCCCTTAGATGTGTCTCTAAGGGGGTACCAGGAGATGCTTAATTTCATATTGGTGAAAGAAATGTAAAAGTTGATTATTTTATTATTATTATGGAAACATGACGAAGTCTTGTTGGGCAGATGCTCAAGTCTTGCATTCTTTCAGGGAAAACTATTTGGGAAAGTCCTAGCCTGGAAGAAGTCTCTGCAGGTTTTGCACACACCAGCAGGCTGATGTAAATGTCTCACCCATGTGTTTATCTTCATCTGCTTACACGTGTAGAAGGGACAGCAGTTCTATCTCCACTATGATTTCTACCTGCTTTGAAAGACGCTTCTTTGAATGAGAGAGTAACATCAGTGAAAGACAGCCCCCCATGCAAGCAGCATTGGCTAAACAGAACAGGCAGCAAAAGAGCAGGAAGGAGATTAATTGTGAGGGCAGGGAGGAGCCATGTCTGAGGTCCCTCCAAAGCAGTAGTGGTGGCAGGGCTTGGAAAGCTGCCTTCTGTTCATAACCATGGTCATGAAAGCACTGTGCTTCAGCTGTGCTAGGCCAGATATCTGCTTAGTTCAAGAGCTTTGATTTTGGTGGAATTCCAGCTTTTTCATGGAAGCTCTTTGGTTTTATATGAAAGGCTCCTCAGAAGACTGCCCTTGCATCCCACAACCTACTGTGTGTAAGAAGGGAAATGTTTACCTGAATCCCTGCTATGGGACTCTTCACCTGTCTCTGAGACAGCTACCTTACTTAGTGAAAGCTGCGAACACCCCTGTGCCAATTTGCTTCAGTTCTCTTGTTTTTGCCTTTGGTTTACTGAGCAACAGTAAAGACAAAATGTTTTTATGCTCCTTCCTTTCCGGGAATGGGACAAAATGGCGAGTGCTCTCAAGACAGCCCCACTTCCAAAGTGTGCACTTCCCTAAAGACAAAGGGTGAAATCCTTGAACACTGAAGTGAAATTAGAACTTTGCCTGACTTCAGTGGAACCAGAGCTCCACTGCTGAGGACCTGAGCTTTTGTTCTGCCTCTAAAGGAGTGTATTTAAGCTGCTGTGATCACTTGAGTTAGATGAATAATCTTAATAGCCACTAACTGATTTGTTTCCTGGAAGGTACAACAAATACAAGACCTTCAACATGAAAAGGGAAACCAGACTTGTTTATTTTAGAGGCTACCTTGTCTACATGTAGTTGACTCTGCTATTGGGCAGTGATGTCATTCACAGAGCAAGTGCTTGGTGAAGGGACTGGTGTTAAAGCAGATGGTGTGATGGGAGTGGACATTTCTTACAAACAGCTTTTTAAAATGAAATTACCCAAGGCTGAGAAATTTTAAGCTTCTCTCTGCCTACAGGCAGAGCAGGCAGGAAACTTGCTTTCCAGAGCTGGAAAATGTATTTTATGGGGCTTATCCTTTTGGGTTGCTCTTCCCTGTTCCAGCTGGTGCTTTGTTCCTGTCTGTATTCTCTAAGGAACAGTGTTTCAGGCATGACTATATTAACTCCAGCAACTCCCCTGTAGGCAGGTCAATGTTTCAGACCACTGCAGAGAGGGAACAGTTGTACAGGAAGCTAAAGGTATCACCTGTACACCCATGAAAAGTTGGATTTACAGGGTAATTCCCAAGTGAGCCATTCAGCATTGGGTACCGTAGCTTTCCAGAAATCCCGAGAACGTGATTTGCCCTTCAGCTAGCAGCAGTTTCTCTCTGTTGGGAACTGACAAGTTCATCCTTCAAGTCCTCAACTGTAGGCCCACAGGACTCCATCAGTTTCAGAGCCAGTATGGCAAAGCACGTGTTTCTCCCTGCCTTTGTCTAACATTCACCTTGGTTAGTGAATAAATGGGGGGATTGGTGGACCTTCTCCAGGGAAACCCTCAGAAATGTGTAGCTAAGCCAGATTAAAGTGCCATGCAGCAGTGGGGAATATGTGACTCTGCTAAATTTACACACGATCTCACTTGTTGGGTATTTTTGTGTGACCTTGGAAATACCCTTGGTGCCTGGAGCTAAGCTTGTCAGTAAGGCCTTATCCTCACAATCTGGTTAGAAAAGTCAGATTGTTCCCAGTTATATTTTTAAAACCATTCTGTTGAGGTTTTGGATATTTTCTTTTATTATAAAATATAGAGTGTTACTTTCTGTTTCAAAAAAAAAATTTTTTTTTACTTTACAGAGCATTTCTGTCCTTTGAAACTGCAGACTTGGTAGTACTGTCTCCAAAATCCCCTCTGACAGAACAAATCCCTCCCAGCAAACCCTTTAGCCTCACCTGCCTTGTGACTGAGACCTACTTCAAAAACAGGGAGAAGGGCACTACTGAAAACAAAATGCAGCGGCTGATCCTGGCTCCAAACAGCCTGGGTGCTTGAACTGCCTGTTGGCAGCAGGAGATCAGATGCTACTGGCCATCAGCTGCCTCTCCTCTTAAGAAATGTTTTGGCCATTTTTCTTTCTGTTTAGATACAGCCTGAATTGGTGCACTAGCCCAATAACCCCTCACATGCTGTCTTCACTCCACAAAAAAAGCTGTGTTTCTGGAGAGCTAGGGGAGCGTGTTCTGAGCTATTGTGTGAAACCCAGCATAACCCAGATCCTGGGGTCCTTGCTGGTTATGGGAAGGCCTTTGCATAGAAACAGTGCCTGTGAGGGCAACGTCCTGACTTTTTTCTATTTTATGAACCAAACTCTAGATACCAGCATCACACTCTGAGGGATGCTCTCCACAAACTACAGCACTTGGTAATAAGAAAGAGCTTTTTACGTGCCTTACGTTGTCTCTTCCTGGAGCTCTCCTTTGTGCTTGCAAAAACTGATTGGATCATGTCAGCCTCACCCCAGTGGCTTTTGCACCAAGAACACCGCTAGGACATGTGAATTGTTGCAGGTGTGCAGCAGCCAGACCATGCAGAGTGTATTGGTTTTGTCTGGCAAGGTTTTGGTAGCGGTGGGGGTTACAGGGGTGGCTTCTGTAAGAAGCTGCTGGAAGCTTCCCCTGTGTTCAAGAGAGCCCATACCAGCCGGCTCTAAGACGGACCCGCCGCCGGCTAAGGCTGAGCCAATCAGCGATAGTGGTAACACCTCTGTGATAACATTTTTAAGAAGGAAAAAAAGTTGTGACGAGTGAGAAACAGCCACCGGAGAGAAGAGTGAGAACATGTAAGAGAAACAAGCCTGCGGACACCAAGGTCAGTGAAGAAGGAGGGGGAGGAGATGCTCCAGGCACCGGAGCGGAGATTCCCCTGCAGCCCATGGTGAAGACCATGGTGAGGCAGGCTGTCCCCCTGCAGCCCAGGGAGGTCCACGGTGGAGCAGATATCCACCTGCAGCCTGGGGAGGACCCGACGCTGGAGCAGGTGGGTTCTCGAAGGAGGCTGTGACCCCGTGGGAACCCCGTGCTGGAGCAGGCTCCTGGCAGGACCTGCGGATCTGTGGAGAGAGGAGCCCACGGAGCAGGTTTTCTGGCAGGACTTGTGACCCCGTGGGGGACCCACGCTGGAGCAGTGTGCTCCTGAAGGACTGCACACCATGGAAAGGACCCATGCTGGAGCAGTTCGTGAAGAACTGCAGCCCGTGGGAATGGCCCACATTGGAAAAGTTTGTGGAGGACTGTCTCCCGTGGGTGGGACCCCATGCTGGAGCAGGGGAAGAGTGTGATGAGCCCTCCCCCTGAGGAGGTGAAGCAGCAGAAAAGAACGTGTGATAACCGTAAACCCCATCCCCGTCCCCCTGTGCTGCTGGGGGGGCTTGGTGGAGAAATCCGGGAGTGAAGTTGTGCCTGGGAAGAAGGGAGGGGTGGAGGGAAGGTGTTCTGAGATTTGGTTTTATTTCTCATTACCTTACTCTGGTTGATTTGTAATAAATTGAGTTAATTTTCTCAAATTGAGTCTGTTTTGCCCATGATGGTAATTAGTGAATGATCTCTCCTGTCCTTATCTCAACCTGCAAGCTTCTTGTTATATTTTTCTCTCCCCTGTCCAGCTGAGGATGGGGGAGTGATAGAATGGCTTTGGTGGGCACCTGGCGTCCAGCCAGGGTCAACCCATCACACAGAGTCTCCAAAGTGTGGCCCCCTGCCCCTCTGGGCTGGTGGGCAGCACAGTCCTCAGCCTTCATTCTGTGCTTCTGGAGCACCTGTGCCTGCCTGGCTGCTGCTAACAAGCCCTGATTGCCACCACCTGGGTGGCACTGAGCACTCAAGAAGTTTCTCTGCGGTTGAGTTGGATGCAGGTGGAGGATGTGGTGACTGTATGCTGTGTGGGTTTTTGATAGCTAGAGGCATGGAGGTAAGATGGGAGGAATGAGGGGGGTTTGACTGTGGGGTGGAGGTGTGTTGGGAGGAAGCTCTCTGGCTGGCTGGGGAGGGCAGCTGAAGTGTGGCTGAGGGCTCCAAAGGTACGCTAAGGTGCTCTGCTGCTTGAAGCAGGTCACTGCCAGACAGGATTGAGGGCTGGTGTGTTGGCAGGACAGTGAGCTGCACCTCTGGCTGTAGACAGCCTTGTTTATTCTGAGTCTGTGCAGAGCTTGTGCTGTGTGAGATGTGGCTGTGCTTGGCAAAAACAGTAGTGGCTCTGCAGCACCAGTGGCTCCCTGTAACCACAACCTGTGATGCTGTGTTTCTGTATCCTGTTTGTAACATGTCTTTGTCGGGCACTGTATAGACTGAGCCCTGAGTGGCTCCTAGTCTTGCCTAGGAGGTGGTTCCTGGAAGCCTACAGTCAGATGCCAGTAGCCCACTGCTCTCTGTTCAGGGAAAATAGAATGCCCTTGTTTATGTAGATGACTTGATTTGAGAGTTGAGGATTGCTGTGGAGACGTAGCTACTAAGTATAGGTCCTTCTGGTTACCAGGTGAAGTGGTGTGGCTGTTTCCCTTTGTTGCTTTATAACTGAATGTCTCTGAGCTGCTCAATGACTACAGGAGGTCTCTTGGCCTGTAAAGTAGGTTTCCCCCAGTGACCCAGCTAGGAACAATGGAGGCCACACAGTACAAAGAGTGCTGTAATAAAGCTGCCAGAAGCTGATGTTGCTTTCCCCTGAGTTTTTCCAGGCTTATTTTTAGGCAGTTTACAATTAATTCTTTTGGAGAAAAAAAAGAAATTGCCATTGTGGCTTCTAAGAACTGTTGATATAAAAATCAGCCCTTTTAAAGACTGGTATTCTGGAACAAATACCCCAGGGAAAGACAAAAATCTGGATATGTCATGCCAGGGCTCTAGGCAACAAGTTCAAAATAAAGCAAAAATGCATGGGTATTTCTTGCACTTTGTACTTTTTACTCAGTCTCCAGTTCTGAGTCAAGGGTGATACATATATGAGCTGCTTATGAACCCTTGTTTTTTTGGTGTTGCTGTGTTTGTGTTTATCTTGATCAAATCATGTCATCTGAGCAGGTCAGAAGGGAGTTATCGGGGCTTCTTGGAGTTAAGAAATGCTTGTTTGAGAAGCAGACTGTCTTTGTAGGCTCTTTGAAGTAGGTTCTGTGAGCCTTCCTGACAGCGATTTTTGGAAAGCTTTCCCCAAAATTCTGGTTGTCATTGTAACTGCTTCTGCTGAAATGAAGTGAATGGCACTCGAAGTGTTTGCTTTCCAAGTCCATTTTGCTCTATGGAGTATTAAATGCACCAGTTAATTGTCATTCACCAATATTTAGGCTAAATTGTTCTGGAGAACTGAGAAACATCTAATCTTTTTAGACTGGCAGTACTGAATCAGAGCTCTGGCATCTCTTCAAATATGTGATTACTTTAAAGAAACGTTAATAAAACGAGGTGGAGTGCTTGGAGCCACAAGAGTGTCTTTGGAGCTAGAGGTTAAGGGCCTGGATTAAATTAGAAAGGCTAAAGGTTCTAGGAGGAGGTCAGAGTCTTGCTTATTTAACTGGAGCTTGGCATTAGAGTGCTGTGTGGCAACCTGAGGTATTAAGGGGAAAAATAGCCTTCTGGCTTCATGATACCTTGGCTGGGTTTTGCTTACTCTCACTCTTGTTAGAGGCTTTCTGGGGAAACAGTAAGTGTCTTTTGACTTTTGTTTTCACAGACAATGCTGTAAACATATAGTGTTAACCTCTGTCCTGTCCTGTACAGCTTGGTAGGAGCCTCAACAGTTCAGTGCCAGGGACAGCTGCTCCTTCAGGGCAGCACAATCAAACAGGTCCAGGGAGGAGCAGGGTCCCATGTGCGTGTGCACTTCGTTCAGGAGCACACAGCCAGTGTTTTGTTTGACTTGGCCTAATCCAGTCCTTGATCCAGGCTTGTCTGGAGCCATGCAGGTCTTGGAGGTTGCTGGGCTTGGCTCTGTCAGAGCAGAGGGTGAGGGTCTGGATAGCACAGAATCATCTTGCAGCTGGGGGTGCTCATGGAGACCCTCAGTGATTTGCTGTTTCTGCTGGAAAAGGGTCATTTGCCTTGTGGCTAGAAATAGGGAATCCTGAGTTGGTATGCCTTGTAGCAATAAGCCTTACTGTGGTGAGGTCTGTGTGCAGGTGTGCTGGCTGTGGGCATGTTTTTCTAAGGTTTAGAGTAGGATGTGCAGAGTGTACCTCTCTGTGAGCCTGCTGCTTATGCTGAGTGGGAATCATTTGCTGCTGGGCATAAGACTATCTGGTTTGTGCCTCGGTGACTCAGGCTCTAGGCAATTGCTGGCAGACCAGGACTCCTAGTATGGAGCTGTTGGGTTTGGGGGGTTTTGTGTGTGCGTGCTTTTGTTGTTGTTTGTTTTTTGGGGGTTTGGTGTTAGGGTGTGGTGGTTTTTTGTTTGGTTGTTTGGGTTTTTTTTTGAACTCGCTGCATCCAGAAGAGTTGGTGGATCCTGTGGCAGGGGAAATTTGGCGGCTATTTCTATTTCCATCAGTAGCTCTGCAAATTCTGTCTGGCTTGCCACTGCTCCAGCCATCTTCCTGGGGAAGAGCTTGCTTGGTGCATGAAAAGGGTTAAAGCACTTCAGAACCTTCCTTGGCTTTCTGTGCTAAATTACCTTAAAGTTTTGACAAGTAGGATGGCCCAGACAGATGTGTTGACATGGCAACCGCTCCAAGGAAATGCTTGTCAAGAAAGGAGAGCAGCTGGCCTCCAGACATGACAAGGTACTGCAAGCAGGAAGCTGCAGCCATTGCCGTTGATGTGCCCCCAGATCTTGCTGTCAGTGCCCTGATTAGTGTGACTAATTCATACATCTCTCCAACAGCCTTTAATGTAGCTGCAGTGACGTGAGCAGTGCTAACAAGACTCCACCACTAATTTGCTGCATTAATAATGTCCTTCTGCTTTTGCTCATAGCAAGTGTATCCAGGGAAAGAGGTTAAAGCCAGGTTTTCTGCATGGTGGTTCCAGTTGTTGTTCCCCTTTTCACCCCAGACAGACTGATACACTTGGAGCTTACAGTCTGCAAGGCTGGTAATGTGGGGTGGGAGTACATGCCTGAACTCTGACAGGCAGGACCCCTGGCTTTAGCTCCTCTTCTGCCTTCTCTGAAGGCAGCAGGCCCAGCTTGCTGGAGAAAACAGTGTGGCCTAGTGGCTAGGGTGCTGGGCAGGGGTTTGGGAGATGCTGTGCACTCACTTGCCAGCTTTGGCACTGTTTTTCTGAGCGGAGGTGGGGGTGATTCTGCCTTTATAGGTATTTAAAGAGTTACTTGCCTGAGTATCTGCTATTAATGTACCTACTATTTTCTGGGTGCTGTAGTCTGAGACCCTGACAGTATTTGCTAGCCAGCACTGCTGTGCAGTTCCCTTTGGTTGCTGCAAGTCCCTCATGCAGACCAGCCTTGGTGGGCTGTCTTGTTGAAGGAGAGGACCCCAGATCTTGCAGAGCCTAAAAGGGAACTCTGCTGCCTTTGTGGACACGTAAGCTCCTGATTCCCCAGACCAGCAGAGAAGTGGCCTTTCCAAGTGACTAAGAGGTAAGCTGTTAGCTGCAAACAGAACAGCCTGTCCAGGAATAGGGAAGGCTGCCTTTGCTCTCTTCTGAGAGGTTTTGCTATTTGGCATCTGTGTATCATTGTACCCAGCTCTTGGTACGTGACCGGAGCAATGGTGCTGTATACTGTGCTTTCAAAGAAAGAGACAACCCTGAGCCCCAAGAAGCTTAATGTATTTATTTTTTCTTGGGGGGTGCTGGTCCTGGAGAATATTTGCTTGATCTGATGTAGCATTTTCCATGCAAGCAGACACCTGGGCTTCCCAGACTGCTTTGCAGCACAGTGTGCTCAGCAGGCTCTGTGGAAAGGGTAATGCATACCCAGGTGATTTCAGTACATGGTATTATTTACCCTATTGACGTCAGCAGCTGTGTGCTCTCGGCTTCTCTCTGCTATAGCAGCCTGCAGGAGACAAGCTGCAGAGAGCTTATGAACTCCCTAAATGTGCCTAACCTTTCCAGAACTCAGCATATAATTCTCAGCTAAGTAAATGTCCATTTGTGAGTATTTTGGGAACAAACCTCTTATGAGCTTTCTGTGTGCAACTCGTTTTGCTCCTATTCTGCAAACCAACACCACATAGATTCTTAAAAAACCACTGTAGCCTTTATCTGCTGATAAGTCAGTTCAGCAGGGACTGTTACATAAAACCATTTACAGTATTTTCCTTGCAGAAAATTGCCACATTTAAGTACCTTTTTGAGCAAAGAGATCTCTTCTCAAACAGCCGTATTTAAACTCTTTCATAACATGGAGTCGCAGCTTATGGGAAATGGAGCCTTCCCATTAGGGATGTTGTATTGATTCCTCGCTGGAAAGCCCTGGAAAAATGGACAGAACTTTTGAAATAAACTGGAAAGATAGTATCTGGTGTATGAGTCGTCTTTTGCTGAATAGCCTTTTATTGGTATCGATGCTTGTAGGGGAACAAAGAGAAATCAGTGTGTCTCGCAGCATAACTCCATTTTCCTTTTAGCAGCAGGTTGGGCATGGACAGAGTGTTTTGGACATCCTGGTATTGTCATGTGGTGCTGCTGTTGTGTGCTTCAGTCTCAGCTTTGATTATAAAGTCTGGCTGCAGTAGTTTGGGTTAGAAAAAGCAGCTTTGATGTGAGCTGAGTGTAACTGGAGCAGAGGAGAGCTGTCTGCCTGGGTTTGCAGACAGTTTTTGAAACAAGCCACTGTGAGCCACTTGGTGAACCGCCCCTCTCATCTCTGTAGCTTTGTGAGGCCGGGTGGGAGGTGACAAAGGTTCCTGTTGCATACTCCTGCTGTCTTTGGCTGGTGGGAGAGGGATGATCCCACACATAGGCTGTGTTGTTTAGAAACAGTTGCAGATAATAATGTTGCGGCAATATAGCAAACCACAGTGTGAGTTCTTAACAGGAGGGGAAGGTGATTTTATTTTAAAACAAGCCTGACTTGAATTGCTTACACCCCTGTACCCACATGCTCATGAGCATGTTGCCATGATGTGTGTATGTATATATGTGTGTGTGTGTATATATATATAGCCATGTGGTCTGTTTGGGATTCCCTGCAATGATGCTGAGGACAGGGATGGTGCCTTAGGGCATCCTGCTTGCATTTCCATGGTTATTCTTAGATTGGTGGTGATGTGTGGGTTTTGGATAAGCCTTTTGACCCCTTTAGGAGCTGCAAGGTTCAGTTTCTCAATCTTTACCCCCCTCCTGGGCCCCACCTGGCTCTCTGAGCCCCCAGGATTAACTTCTCATCCTTTGTAATATTTGTGGGTTTTCTAACATAATACACAGTTTTGCTGTTTGATGTTAGCTTGTGGACAGTGAATTACTGGCACTGAATGGTATTCTCTGTCGAAACTGTAGATTTGAGTTTTCATTTGGGGTCTTTTCTTTAAAATTAGAGGATACTGTGAGCTAGACATGTCTCTTCCCTGGTTTCAGTTTCCAGTCTGTCTTGGGATTTTACACTCAGATTAACCTAAAATTTCTTGGTCTGTCTGCATGTCCATGTTCTAATTACTCTTTGTTCTACTAATTTTCAACCACTGAGAATCAGAATAACCTGTCCAAATTGGGTTAATATCATGTTTAGTCCACACAGAGTATATTCCTTTAGACTTGGAAACCTTAGTCAGTGACACAGTGTTATTCTCTGTATCTTGAGGTGTAAGCAATAGTGCAGATGCCTTGCAAGCACCTCCTGCAATCCTTAAAGCAGTGGAGGCAGAAACATGCATTATTTTGCCATTATCAGTAAGAGGCGCATGAATCTCCACTAAAGAGTGAGCTTCCCTTGATTGGTGAAGCTTTTAAATTGGTTGTTTTTTTTTTTCTCAGCCCTTCCTACATGTTTTTACCTCCCTGCTGATCGTCCTGCTCTAGTTTTTCGTGTGTCTTCCTTCACCTGTGGCATTTGTTTATAAGGAGGGTTATTTCTGTTAAATGCTGGAGGTTCATCTGTTTATATTTACAAAAGGGCCTCCCCATTTAGACTGTAGATTTTGGGGGTTTTGGGTGTCAATTTCAAACACACAACAAAGTCTCCTACTCACATATGAATACTGGAAGGCTCTGTAACCCCTCTGAAAAAGGAATCGCTACCAGACAATATTCATTGCTGTGGGCTGTTATTGTCCACTTATTCAAACATGTACTTGTAAGCCTGCGTGCAGTCTGACAGCCTGCTGGGGTGGCGACTTGTGTCTTTGTCTTGCCTCTTCTTCTGCACATTTCAATTTTGGATCCAATCTCTTGGCACCTGTTTCTATTTTTGCTGTTCCACACTGCTACTTAACTTATCTTTTTCTAGTTATCATGTAAAATGTTATGACATCAGTTTATCAATTCTTCCTTTTTCTGTCTGCCTTGATCCTGTTGTTTCTGTTGTGCCAAAATAACAGCCATTACTAGTTGCTCCATGTGCCCCAGGCTGGCTGCTGCTTTAGCTGCTAAATCTGCCTTATTTCTCAGTTCACTTTCCTGATTCTTATTCCTTTGAGTTTTTGTGTACCTAATTCACAGTTGATTCCCTGTGAGAGTCACCCAATTAGAAGTTTCTTTTCATCATATTTAAAATGAGCTTTCTGCCATCTGACCTCCAGTCCAAACATGCAATATAATATTCCCATCAGAAAATAATCTGAATCAGCAAAAATCACAATGCTTTTGTTGTCTTAACTTGCAATTCTCTACACTCAGTTGACCTGCTTGGCAATGTTCCTTGTATTTTTGTCTCCATGAAGGTCAGGGCTACAGAATTTATGCACCATTTCCAGTTTTGCACTTCAAGTGTCCAGTAGTGGAGGGGGAAAGGGAGGAGGGGGGAATTAATTTCTGCTATAATTTTATATTCAGTCTTACATGTTCTTCAATTTTATGTTTAGGGTGTTCTCATAAATGATTAAGTAGTCATGCTCTACTCCCTCATTAGAAAATACACAAATTAAGAGATTAAGTTCTACCCTCTGTTTGTCATATAGTATTGCATTCAGTCATGTCCTCTGTAGTGGCAGCTAAATAAACTTGCAAGTCTCATCTTGCATTGCATTCCCTGCTTCAGTATTTGTAAAGTCTGATTATCATTGGTCTGTTGCTGTTGTGCCTTTTTGTTTCAGCTCTCTGCTTCTGAGAATATTCTTCTGTGTGTTCTGACCCTTTTAGGGGGCCATGCCATTAAAGGCAAAGAGGGTGCCCTTTCTCTCCATTTACTTTATATAAAGTAAAGATTTTACAAATACTTGTGTGTCTGCATAGAACAGTATTTACTAAATATGCCTCATCATCAGACAGGTCTGCGTGTCTGAAACTGCTTTAGCAGTCCAATGAGCAAGTCCTTCTCTTGGATCAGCTCCTTCATAAACATCCTCTAAGAACCTTTAAAGAGGTTACCCACTCTGTCCATCTTAGAGATAAATTATCTGAGTCCTTGCTTTTTTTTGGTGTGAATGTAAACTTAGTTGAGCCTTTTCAGATCTGCTAGAGAACTTGCAAAATGCAGCCCTCTGTCTTTCAGGATGTGCACATCTGATGTGGCTGCCAACTTTCTATTTAAGCAGTTCCAGTCTAAGTAGATCCAGCTGCTATCTGATGTGGTGATTAATTGTAAAATTCATCCACAATATTTTTTTTTGTTTGTTTATAAGTAATGCAGCCCTCTGCCCATCAGCTCCATTCTTATTTGGAAATAACAGCCATTAGGATAAGACTGGTTGGTTTTATTTTTTCTCAAATCCCCTAAACCAGCCATAGCATAAAGCCTGGCATATGTGTTTCCCCTTTGTGTTGCCCAACAATTAAGTCTATACACATTCCACCTACACCTTGTGTTCTTCAGTTAATGTGGAAAATAGTGTTGCAACAATGTGAGGTCTTAGAAGAGGGGAAAATGTGATTTTAATTTAAAATAAACTTGATCTTACTTGCACTTTCATGCCCACATGCTCGCAAGCACCAAGATGTGTGTATCCACGTGATTTGGTCAGGATTCCTTGCAATGATGGAAGATGGGGTGATGCCTATGGCATCTTCCTTGGGTCTCCTGGATTCTTAGATTGGCAGTGAGATGCTGGGTTTGGATGTACCCTTTTAGGAGCTAACAGTGATCAGTCTCTCAATCTGCTTCACTCTTCTACCCCCCACTTATTCTGTGAGCTGTCAGGATTAACTCACCATGTGCTGAGATCTGAATGTGCTGTTAATCTAGATGCCATCTACACCTTCTGTTCTTAAAGCCCTTCTCCCACACTTTGTTCCTTTCAGTGCTTTCACACCTGGATGTTCCCATTCATTCTCCATTCACATCAGCCCTCATGTTTATGTCATGTTTCTCTAGGCAGTGGGCAGCAGGAGGGGAATAGTCCCCTCACCTCCTGGAGGCTGAGTTGAGAAGGGGCAAAGGAGAAGAACTGAATCTAAAAAGCATGTGGTCCCAATGAAAAAGGGATCGTTTGTCAGGAGACAAAACCTCCAAAGTCTCTCTTGTGTCATGAGACAGTCCTTTGCCTGGCTTGCATGCTGCTCTTCAACTTCAAGCTCTGCTTTGTTGATTGCATTTGCCACCTCACAAGGGCTAGATGAAGGTATGCTCAGCAGTAGATATGAAATAAACTTATCCTTCTTAGTGCTGCAGGGTGTTGGGCCTGTCCAGAAGAGGTGCTGGTGAAGCATTTATTATTTTGGTGCTTGCTTTTATGGGCCTGATGTTTTGCTGTGGGAGAAAGTCTGCCTCTTGGGAGGAGCTGTAGGAAGGAAACCAGCTTGTACTTGCATGCACAGTCCTGCACTGGCTGTTGCTGTAAAGCAGATGACTTCTGTCAGTGCTATAGCATTTGGCTCCAAGTGTCACAATTCCTTGACACGTGAGCAAAGTGCGCATCAGCATGGGTGTTGTGTGCAGGCTTTGCACAAGCTGGGAAGAGGCATGGCTGTGATGTGGAGTATTCCTCTGGGCAGCACAGGACTGGGCAATGCTGTTGATCTGAAGGACTATGCTGAGCTCTGCAGCTTGTCTATGATGTTTCAGATAATCCTGAGTTAGTATCTCAGCAAGCAGAGCTGGTGAGGGAGGGGAGACTTCATCTTTAGCTGACAAACCTGCTCCTATCAGGAAGTTGGCCAACTCTGTTTTGCAGCTGGGTAGGTGCATCCTTCCAGTGCCCAAGTCAGTATAGCTCCAGGTAAATGCATGCAGCCTTGTTGCTGTTTGGTGCTGTTTACCTATCCAAGTATACAAATCTGCCTCTACTGGGAGGAACAGTCTAGATTTGGCTGAAGCCCTGCAAGACTAAAGCTTCCAGCTGTTGGCTGTATCACTGTTGGAGCTTTTCTGGCCATTTGCCTGCATTCTCGTCTGCAGAAGTCCTTCCTGCTTTGTACATGCAGAGGATCAGGTTTTTGCAGTGCATGTGTGATAGAGGTTTGTGTCTTTTTGAGCTGTCATTGAGAGTATTTGCTACCTGCTCCTGCAGCCCTCTCCAAGATGGTCACCCTTTCCTTCTTTCTAATGTACCAGTTCTTTCATGGGCTTTCTCTCTGCTCTTCCTTCAACTAATTCCACCACTCCACTGATATAGAGAACCACCCCCACACTACTTTGCTTTGCTCTATACAAAAAGGACTTGGGGATGAAGCTTTTCAAGGTTTATCCTGAATGTGTTTAGGACTCCAGTGCAAGGTGAGCAGAGGCAGAAGCTCACACCCGTAGAGATGTTATGCACCAAATTCAGATGCAGTTTTAAAGCTACACTCAGATTGTAAAAGCCTCATCAGCAGAAGAGATGTGTATGTGTTCTGCTTTCACCCCATGCATAAACTGTGCTGATAGTCGGCTGCTGCCTTGTGTGTATTGTGTTCCTGTGACAGCCTTACTGCTGATCCATCTGCCAGGGACTTAAATGAGCACTGTCAGCCAGATAATGCTGAAAAGGAAAGCTCTGCTGGCCTGAGGCCCAGCAGAGAAATGCTGTGCTTTGCAACTCTGCAAGGGATTTAAAGGCTCTGACCTAGTCTGTAAGTCAGAACTTATCCCAGTGAGGGAGAGGGCTTTCTCCTGTCTCCACTGGGATAAGGAGGGCTTAGCTTTTGCATTGTGGGGTGGGGGGAGTGGAGTGTCTTCCAGACAGCTTTTAAGGTTAGTTGAGGTAACACCTTAAGGTGGGACCTTCTCTGGTTTTGCTTTGGCTGCTAGCAGTGAAAGACTGTGTCTGTATGGGAAAGTGTGTTTGTGTTCTTTTTCCTGTCCTGTGTGTAGCCTGTTTGAGGTGCTGTTGGGGAAGGAGTGACTAACAGTCCCTGTCTCTGTGCAGCTTGAGTCATCCTGTGATCTCTGACTTGACGTCTCTGGTTAAGCGGGACATGCAGGCAGATATGGCGCTTCACCCTTCTCGCTTGGATCATTGCCTAAGACTCTATCAGGAGTTTTGGGAGTCAGCAGAGGACTAGGGTGTGTGGGAAAGCAATCGTGAGAGATGTTGCATGTGTCGAGCTTGGTGTCAAGTTAAGGCACAGCATTACCAGTATCCTGTCTGGGTGCGTCTGATTCATGGGAACGTGGAAGATGATCAGTGAATTGGTCAGTACTGTTACAAACCAAGTTACAAATTCTGTTGCGAAGTGTTTTGTGTCCCAGTGGGTCATACCAACTGCTCAGCTACAGCTGTTCATGGCCAGTTGTAGCTGAGGCTGCTACAACAAATGCAACAGGGATGGCAGTTTCAGTGTAGAAAGATAGGTGAATCTGCTGGATACTACACTAACTTTTGCTTGACATCCCTGAGCATCGCACTTTGCTTCCTCTTGGAAGGGTTTCTTCAATAAACCCTGAGGGTCACGGGAGTGTTGCTAGTGTTGTTAAGAAAAGAGCTATAAAGATTTTAATTTTTTTGTCACATACATACATACACATGTCATGACCTTTTGTGTCCTATAACTGTTGTTTCAGTCCTATGGAAGAACTGTAACATTTTCCTGACGTTAGTTACCTTCTGGTCTGTGTTCCCTCTGTGAAGAGCATGGCATTTTGCTTTTCCACAGAGACTCTTCTGGAGTTGCCTGTTCTCTTTGTGAATGTAGACTTTCTGCCTAAATTACCAGAGAACAGATAAGGTTCACTTTCAGTTTTCACCCTCAACAGGACAGTGGTGTAGTGCTTCAAGAAATAGAGTAAGATGAATTTTTCACTGTTGCTTATAGTTCTAGGGGAAAGAAACGTCTATTCTTGGAGGAAAGTCCTAGATTGTCTTAGGCTAAGTCAAAGTAAGCCTATTAACACCCCAGATCAGGGTAAAAGGCTTTAAGGAAAGTAGTTAACAGGAGATGCAATTAATGAATATCAATGTCTTCCATTCTTAGGAGTGGGGCTTTTCTTCTCAGGTCTCTTTACAGGCCAATTCAAACTTGCTGTCTGAGCAGAGAAGGGGGAGAGCAGTAACTTGATGAGTAATCTTATTGTTTCTGATTCCATAGAAGAAAAGTTTTCCCCAACTTTGCCAACTGTTTTTTGATCTCAAGTAATTTTGAATGAGTCTTCTATTAATGAAAGTGGAAAGTACTGTAACAGTGTTGTGGCAGGAAGTTTTCCAGTCTCTACAAAAGACTGCAGTGTCCCATGCAGTGCCATGATTCTTTGGTCTGCCTTAAACCTTGTATGTATGTGGACTGCAGAAATACAAACCCTTGGCAGTTGGTAGCATAACTAGCTCAGTAGGACCTAGTTGTAACTTATTGTTGCATGAGTAGCTTTCCAAAACCCTCTTAATTTAGGAACAGTCAGTAAAATCACCATGTGGTACTGACACCTATTTCCAATCAATACAGTCCTGTACATCTATGGAAATATAACCATTGTAAGAGACACTGGATGGTATAACCATATCTATAGCATTAGATTGTACTAATCCATTTTTTAAATGAAGAATTAAATTAGTGGAAAGTATGTGTGGTCCAGATCATGTAATTAACTTTAAAAAGAACCTGTTCTTCAGTTCCCTAACAGCTGTTCCTATGCTATCCAGAATGGCTGTAACAGGAACCTTTTTTTTTTTTTTTTTTTTTTTGCAACCTTTTTCTCTACAGAGAAAGATAAGAGTTTAGGACATTGTTTTTATTTGAGTCTGTTTCCTTTAGTGAGAAATTGAGGAGTTTTGTTTATCCCAGGAAAGAGTTGATTTAATTTTTTGAGGTTCCCCCATCCTGTCCCGAACTACTTTGCTTTGCAGAGTTGCTAAAATAAATATTGTAGAGGATGTACAGAGGAGGAATGTTTTTACGGGTAAAGATAATGTGGAAAACTAGAAAAGCAGGTAAGCAAATCTGTCTTGTGGACAATCTTTTTTTTTTTTTTTGATTGCACTTGATGTAACAGGAGACAGATGAAAAATCTAACCTCAAGAAATTTCACAGCAACTTTGGAGTCTTGGGGAAACTGTTCCAGTGTGATGTCTAAAAAGAAAAGTCTAATTTTTTTCTGTGAGGTAGTAATTCTGATCCCAAGCAGCTCCCCCCGTAAGTGCTTTTTCTGGTCAAATCCAGGCTGGTACTCTTCTCAGCGGAGCACGGAATGACATAGTGGCATGCTGTGATTACATTAGTAGAGAAATTATGATGGATTCCCTCTGGCACTACCCAAACCCCCATCCCCTTCACCCAGTGTTCCTAGGGTTTAGCATTATATGATCAGCATTAAACTGCTTTTGTAGCATGTCTTGGATAGGGTATACTGATTAATGTTGAAAAACATCAAAACTGATGATAGTTTTGAGAATAGGTTTCCTCTTTCAAAGTCAAGGCGCTATACCACTGACGGATGACCTTGCCTGTGTTGAAGGCATGTTCCTGCAGTGTTTGACGTTCCAAGGCATAGCAGGCAGTAAAGAAATGCAGCTTTTTTTGTTGAAGCTATTAGAATACTTTGTCCCCATTCATATTTGCCTTCAAAAGTCAGTGATATCAACTACCCCAAGTATGTCAAAATGATAGGAAGCAAACTTCAGTCTAGCAAATCCAGCCTTTGCAGTAGACGTTCATTTTCTTGTCATTTTTAACTTGGTGCCTCAGAGAGAAAATAACCTCAATATAATACATAAGAGGCTGCTAAGAACACAACAGTGGCAGGGGCTGCTTCAGCTCACTAGATATTTAAAAATGAAATGCACATACTCTTTATTTTGTATTAATACACTGTAATTGCTTTACAGAGTCCAGCATATCAGTTGCATGTAAATACTACAGATGAACTTACCAAACTGGAGCTCACAAAACTAGTGCATTTATCCCAAAGCAGAGACTAAACCCTCTAACTCCTTAAAAAAATACATTAAAGAACGTACCACACACACACATATTGCACTTTTCTCCATATGAAATTTTTACCCCATATACATCACACCAAAGTCTCTTCAAAGAAGTAATGCAAGATAATAAAGCTAATAATTATTACTCTAACAGTAGTGTACACAGTTCTCTAATGTTAGACATTTGGATTTGAAGAAAAAAGCCACTTCAGAGTAGTATGAAGTGGGTGCCCAATGGATAGTCTGCTGTATTAGAAGGCATTAGAAGCCTTTTATTCTAATTGGCTTAAAGGAAATTACATGAAATGTTAAATATACTTGAGGGGAAGAGTCAGTCTAAACTACATTAAAAAACATTGTAGCTTCCCCCTTACCAGCACTGCAAAGCTCAGACTAGTTGGCACATCCTGATAAATGAATGGCAGAACTCAAGAACAGAATTATTTTTATCTTCAAGTCCTGAAATGTACAGTATCCTAAAGCTGGATGGGGAAGGAAGTGGTTATAGTTATGGCAGTAACTGCTCCTGGAGCAGAACTGGGCCTGACTCCATAAGTATTGTGTGTCCTGTCAGCAGTTCTCACTGCATAGTTCCTTGAGTGCTTGGTCAGATATTAAAATACCAGAAAGTGTTTATTATGCTTTGGGGTAGGGAGGAAGGAATGAAAGGACAGGAACCTCTTTTTCTTTTTTTTGCAGTAGTGAAATGCCTGATCTGTTGTGCTGCAGTATTTGTCAAGCCGTTTCCCTTCCCTTTGTTAGTCACTGAAGGTGTCATAGGGGTTTCTGTGTTCCATAGCTATTTACTCTGTCAGATGAGTTTCCTTTTGAAGGGAAACTACACAATAAAAACCTTTTCTATCATCTCAGCTATTTACAGTAGAGCTTTCTAGCCCTCTTTATCTTGCATCACTTAAGTAGTGTATGGATGTGATCTCTGTTCTTTAAACTCTGCTTTTCTGATGCCTTGAGAGTCACTGTGATATCAGAGGTAGAAGCTGAGCACTTACAGATTGAGTCCAGCTGCACAACTGGACCAATAGCAGAGTACGCTACAAAGCAACAGGAGTTCTCTCTCTATTTGTAGTATACAGGAAGCAAGGTGCCTTCTGTCAGTTGTTTAAACCCTTACCTCCTTCACACAGCCTACAATGCAGTGACTAAAGTCCTACTATTCCACACTTAAATGTGGTCTTATTGCTGTAAAGGCTGGCTGATTATCCACTTTTCTGCACCCCTTCATTATTTGTAGAATCAAAGACCTTGGCTCACCAAACTTCCCAGCAAAGAGTGGTGGTTTCTACATATGTGACCAGCACAGTTTCTCTGCCGTTCTTTGTGCTTTAATGAATCTGCAATTGTGCTTAATGCTTGCTCAGAAGGCGGCTGAACTGTCTAGCTGTGAGCCTTGGTTGTCTATCATCCTGTAATGTCCCACAATACTTAAAGGCTAGAGCCAAAACCCAAACTAGAGATCTAAGCTTTCTGCAGATTCCTAAACAATCCTCCTATGACTTGCATTTCATGGCTGAAAGTTCTGGAGACACAAACTGCTTGTTGAGTTTAGTATTTCTTGAAATGGTTGATACATCAACAGTTCGTGATGCTAAATATTGCTGTAATACTTTCAATGTTATATATACATGAGCAATCAAAACACTAAGAAAGTTAAACATAATGTTCCACATGGTGGAACATGTGCTCTGAAGGGACTTTGGCTATAGCAAGGATATAAATGGGGTATTGTCTACTTGCTTCAGAAAAAAGCATATAGGCTGATAAAGAACTGAAAAAGGCACAGCACTATCACTTCACAGGGTGTTTTTTTTTTTAAGCTCATTGTTTTTATCCTTAAGTTCTAAAACCCTAAATAATAGTCCAAATATACAAAGCTCAATAAACCACCAGCAACACATACTGCAAATTCAAAACACAGTTTGTTTGCTTGTTTTTAAAATGCAACAGAAGGACAGATGGATCCTTTCCAGTGATCGGAACTTCTCCAAGACAGAGCCCTCCACAAAGGCCTGCCTGCAAAAAGGGTTGATTTCAAAAGCCACCCAGGTGGATTTTTTTTTAAATGCCATTGGCTACAGCTTTTGATTTTTCTCATGGTACTTCTTACCTTCTATCTCTCTCTGTTAGCTAATCCTTTATCCTTTAGTACTCTGATCCCCGCCCAGAGGTCTCTACAAACCACTGTGGTGCCCTGTGTCGGTTCCAGGTATCTTTTGACAAAGTCAAGATGTCACTTAGCAGAGATCCAGAAGCTTCCCTTGGTGGACAATTAAGAGTTCCTTGGCAGGCTTGGGAAATACTGTTTACTTGCTAGCAGGAGGAAGTGGAGGCTGCCCGAGATGCCTGGAGGTCTCAAAGACTTACCTTGGAGTAGTTCCAGATCAGTAGCTTAACCAGCAGTTGGATGCCAAAGTGCAACTTTCCTTTAATTCCACGTCATACTACTGTTTCAAGAGTACTACAGTTGCCATCAGCGCAGACCCAAATCTACCCTGAATTTAAATGAAAACCTATTGCTTTTATTGCCAAGAAGTACAACACATTGTGCACTCATTCTTGTTTCTCCGAGTGAATGTTGAATGCTGACAAACTCCCCAAATTTTTTTAGAAGGGGCTACTTCCTTCCTCTAAAAGTCACTTTTTTGCCTTCTATGCAAACTAGTTCTTTGTGGGATGAAACTGCACAATCTGTTCTCTAGCCCCTGCCACCAGCAAGAGGAGCTAATGGCCAAACACTTCTCACCACCTTTTTTTCCAGTCAGGTGGATTTTTAGTTCCCCTGTTAATTCAAGGGTTAAGAAATTACCATGAACTTTGGGGTAGGAACAAAAAAAACCAAAAATTCACATGCTTCTCCATTTGTCCTGTCTTCTACTCTCATGTTAGTCACCTCATGGTATTAATTCACCAGGACATAGCCACTGTGCTGGGGATCTACAGTCTCCATCATTTCACAATCGAAAAGTCCAGGCAATTCTGACAGGGTTAATGCATCATAGTTTGACTGGGACTCATGAGATGCTGAGCTGCTCTGGCTGTCAGGCAATGCTACACTGCTCTGTTGTACTGGGTCCATGGAATACTGGCACTGATCTGGGTAGTCTGGCTCAGAAGAGGTGGCAATAGGCAATTCACAAGTCTGATATGAATATTGTAAAGACTGTGGTGGCTGCTGCACCTGAACAGGTGATGACAAGCGTGATGAGCTGGTGATCTGGGAGGGTGGCAGTGGATCCAGCTGTACCTTCTGGTATTGACTGAGGAAGGGGTCATATTGCATTTGTTCTGAGGAAGGCTCCATCACAGGGCTCAGAGGCTGCTGCAGGCTGAACTGGGTTGATTGCTGCTGCTGTTGCTGCTCCTCCTGGCATGAAAGTGGCAGTTGACTTGACCTTGGGTATGAACTCTCAGCTATTTGCATCTGGTTAAAATAGGCCTGCAGCTGGGATTGCTTCTGGAGAAAGAGCCTCTTCTGATGCAGCCTGAATCAAGGACATAAACAGCAATTATTTTCACCTTCTGAAGTGTTAAGGTGCTAGCATGAGTCTTGCATGCTAGTCACTCAAACAGTTCCAGCAGGGAGTGAAGTACAGAACTGGAAGATTCCTGGGCAATCTTGTTTATTAAATTTTACAGCAGACCAGAATCTTCACCTTTCAGCAAATGTACAGAGGCTCAGTTTGTAAACCTCCTTTTGCTAACATTTTTAATCCCCTAGTGAATTTCTCCTGTGCAATTAAGTTAACCCCATGCGCTGTTTAACTTTGTTTGCTAAGAATAAGATGTATTGTATATGTATTTCAAGCCTGCTTTTCACTGCGCTGTGGAACTTGGGAGCTGACTTGAGTATCACTGGCTACTAATGCAAATGAAGAAAGTCTCCTTCCCCCCCCATGTTCTTTTTCTCTGAACTGCACTGCTCCCTATGAACTTTTATGAAACTCCATGTTTTTGACTGACTCGCTACAAACAGTAAGAATTTACAACACAATGAAAGGTTATAGCTACCTTTGACAAATTCCTGTGATATGACAAAGTGGAGGTCTCCTGCCAGCCAATTCCCAAAGCATGCAGAAATAGGAAGCCTACTACTGATGCAAGCCAATAGTGTTCAGAAAATGAATCTATTGCTTCCCAGCTTATTTCTCTATGCAGACCTTCTATTCTTAAAGTACACCAAGCTGCTCTCAGTACTGTTAGTTAAATTCTTGATCAGGATTAATCAACTCTACAGTTGTCAGGAGTGGCCATAAGCTAAAAAGTAATTACAGATTGCATGCTTTCTGGAAATCTAGTAACTTTATACCTCTGCTCCTCAGTCCTTTTGTTCCAGAACACATGTAGCTAGGTTGTTATTTTCCTTTCTCTTTCTGTGATTCTTTTGCACAACTTGGGGATAGTAACTGTCTTTAGTATCTATCTGGCTTACTTGTTTGACAATTAACAAATGATGAGCTCATGAAGAGCTTACAGACCTTTAACTTGGCAATTAAAATCTTGTCTGCTGTAATACGTACAGTTATAAGGAGACACATCATATCTATTCACTCTTTACTGTAACGTTTTCAGAGGAGCATCACTTCTAAACTGATATTATGAGATGAAAAAATTTATTTACTTTACTGTAAAATTATTTGGTCATGGGAATGAGACAGGAAATACCTTAATGACTGCAGGGCTTCCCAGCAGGCAGAAATAGATGATCTGTGTTCTGACTTATGATAAATACTGCAATATGTAGGTTATAAACAGTGGGTGGTTGAGAGGATGAGGGTGAAATTAAGTACAACAATGTAAGTAGTAGGGTAGCTTCCTCCTATGCTTCTATACACCCATTAGCACTAAATGAAGCATGCAGGTATTTGCAGTTTACCTGCACCCTAGTAGTGTTAGCTGATAAAGAGCTCATAGCATATAAATTTGTAAGCACGTCAGGACTGTTGTCCTTCTTTTAAATTTGTAAGGACGCAGTCCTCCTTTTTAAAGTGAAAGTTTCCTTTTCCAAAGAATTTCTAAATGGACAAATATTGTTCCAGTTCTTTTATTACTCGAGAGTAAGAATAAATAATATATCTGCATAGTTTGAAAGCTTCTTACCTGTGTTCCTGTAACTGCTGTTCCAGACTCCGGGGCAATTCTTTGCAGTATAGCTGGCAAGTATTCTGAGCTTTTGATAGCAGAGTGGTTTTCTGCAAGAAAAGCAATGCTGTTTTAAATTGCATTTGATTTAATGCATTAGTCTAGAAAGCAAGTGAAAGAAGATTGTCTACTTTTATGACAACAGAGCTACTATCTAAAACCACAGCCACTACTGCTTATTGCCTTCTAACCTTTAGACAAAGAATATCTTTGCATGATAGATTGTATGATAAAAATCCATAGGAAAATTTCTTCCCAAGTGAAAGAGAAGCTGCAAGCTAGAAAAAAGTTTTTTATAAACTAAAGCTATATGAAAATTGGTTTAAAAAAAGGAGGGGAGGGAACAGTAAGCCCCAGGGGGTCAGAAGTGGCTCCTCAGATGGTGATGCATAACCTTTATGGGGTGCAACACAGATAATACGTATTCACTAGTAGTTACTTTGAATTGCTTTAATAACACTATACAGTAACAGACTGAGTAGGAAAACAGCAGTAATATAGTATACTTTTTGCATAATTAGGGTCAGTGTCTGACAAAAGAAAAAATATAGCATAATTTCAAATTCAGCTGTTCTCTGCTAATTTAGCCTTTGACTGATTTTCCTGAGTAATAAGATCTAAAAGGCTAGTCTGCTGTGTAGTAAGAGCAGCTTGTTTAATTTAGTGCAAGGGAGGTATGATACCTGGAGCCTCTGTTGTAAGTACTGTGTTTCTAAGCTCTGCCGCCTGGATAATAATGGGGGATGTGCACCATTAGGGAAAGCAGAGGCAGCTTCCTGCTGCTGCTGAGATGCTTCCTCCTGCAGAGAGAAGAGGAACAAGTTTCATCCCCATAAAAGGCTTTTCTGCCTCAACCCTTTCTTTAAGGATTTCCCTTGACAGGTTTCATAGTTGCCATATGGACTGCGCTCTGGTGTCACTCACCACTTTCCCTGCATGGTGAGGAGCCTAAATTACAAAGCTATCTGTGCTGCAAAATGGCAAGGGCTTAGATCTGTAACTAGAATGATATTAATATATAATGTATTTTCTGACTTGCCCTCTGAAATAGTAAATGTACAGGGTTAGAAAACCATCCCAACTCTGTGCTTTTGTGCAGCTCTCATTTCACAGCTTCAAAACAGAAGGTGAAAAGCTTTCAACAGTGGTGAAGAGGATGAGCATGGAGTAGGCATCTCTAGCAAGCTGGAGAATGCTGACTTGGGAGGGGAGTGAATTGTTGTTGTAAGAATACTATGAGCACTGTAGCATGTTTACATCAAGTGAGAAATTCTTGTGAAAACATTACAACTTTGTGGTTGTCAGAACTGAAGTCTTCCAGCAGTCAGAAGTAACAGCTGGAGCTCTAGGAATAGCAGGCTTCACCTGAAACATTAGGTGCTTACAGTGCCTGTGTACTTCTTACCAGATTTATTCCTGGGGTTTAACAGAAACTTATTCCTGTTTGCTGTGACCTGTTCCATTTGCAATAAGTAACTAGGGAGCTGGTAGAAGGTATTCAGCATTTTACTATGCAAATCAGGCTAACTTATCACTCTGCTTTTGCACTTCTTACAACTATACCAGACCAACTCCAACCAGGAAAGATGTTATTGGGCTTTGTTAAATCTAAAAAATCCTTCAGATTAAACGTAGTAATAAAACGTTGGATTTGGAAAGCTAACAGGGCCATCTCACTGACATCATGAGGATAGTAAAGGCTAGCCTGCAAATGCCCATTCTCTATTCTGCAGAAGATGGAAAGGAGAAGAGGTAACTTTATCTGTAAGTTAGCTCTTCTCAGATCTCTGGAAAACCTTATCTTCTCCTTATCAGTCCCAAAGCATTAACACCTAAAAGATGGAGCTTGATTTCTGGTTTAAGTACCTGTGGAGGACTATTAATGAGGTCCTGCAACTGGGTGGCAGTTGATGTCAGAGAAGGTGGTTCTTCTGATCCCATCTGTTCATACAGCAACTGGACTTTGTTCAGTTCCAGGATTCCTTTGGTTCGTGCCAGATTCTGGAGGTGCTGTCTAAATGCTACAATTCCTGGAGAAGAGTTGAGCAAAACCCTTGTCAGAAAATCAGTTAATTTATATCTGGTTAGCGCAGCAAACATGAGATAAGCTGAGTAACAACCAAGTCATAAGGTGGCTTGGTGCTTCTGTGTATGGAGTACATTTACTACCATGTCTAGGTATAATGTGTCATGACAATAGTATAATTACCTTGTGTGAGGGATGTGTCAGAAGCTCTACGCCCCTCTCGGAAACTGACAGGAGAGCGATTGTGGGTCTCTCGCTTTTGGGAAGTGAGTGCCTGCATGGCTGGATTGGCAGGTCTTAGACCTATGAAAGGTGTTGTCATTCTGGGTGCTTGTTGGTTAGTTAGCACTATTTCTTTCAAGGAAGGGGTGTCTTCCAGGAATTTAATATCTCTCTGAATGGATCCCATGTCATACTCTGAATCAATGCTGCCCAGAGACGAGTTTTCATCCAATGAGTAGACTTTCCCTGTGACAAAAACCAAAAGCCAGAATAAAAGGAAAGTGCAGCAAAAATTTAGCAAAGCAAAGGAATTGACACAGGCTCAAGCTATTCCTGCCAACAGCGACTGTCTTAGAGGAAATGAAACAAAAAAATCAAGTTTCATAAAGTAATTGTAATTTAACAATTGCAGTACCAGAATGGGGACTTGCTACTGGCTTTTGCATTATTGCAGCAATAAGGTGCTATGCAGATGGTGTTCACTTGCTTGTTTGGAGATCATTCCGTGGTTTGGTTGGTTGGTTTTTTCCCTCCCCGTAGATATTCCTGACAAGACTGTAGTGTGACCTGAAAGGCTTGGTCATCTTGCTGGTTTTGGAATACCTGAGAATTTAGAGGTTTTTGTTTCCCCACTGTCCTCTTCTGCCAGCACATCTTTAGGGGGTGAATAATTTGGGGACGTTTAGTTATGTGAAAAAGAACAACCTGCCAGAATTTACCAGGTGCTATTGGGGTTGTACATGTCTGTGGCCAGCTGTGTATTTGCTGCATTAGTTTTATACTGTCTGTGCATCCGGTTTGGGGGCATTGTGTTGTGGTGGTTTTTTTTTTTCCCTTTGGCCATTACAGCAAATGCTAAGTAATAAACCCAAGAAACTCTGTCTTATACTTGTCACTCTTAAAACCTAGTGTTTTCATCCTGGGCTTATTAGATTGAGTGCTGAGAGCAGGAAATGAACTTTGAGATGTCTGTACTAACTTCTGTACCTGTGCCTGGCATCATCACCAGCTGGTTGGTAACTTCTGCCAGAGTGTGACGCCGCTTCCCACAGCGAGCTGCTTGGAGGGCTGCAAATGCCTGTGCAGGGTCATCTTCTGACTCGCCTTCTGTCTCTATTCCTTCATCAATAGAAGTTTCCATCATGCTGGTAGGCAGTGATTGGCATCCTTTCCTAATCACCACAGGAGGTACAGGATCTAGCAGGCACCCATTTACCTAAATGGCACAAGGAGAAGATGGACATCTTTCAGTTATATACACAGAGCATCACCCCAAAGTGCAGGAAATCTCTGCCTATCATGTAGAGTGAAGGCAGCCTGGATATTTAAAATGCATGAACCTCCCTATAATCTACTGAGTTAAGTAAGACTTGTTAAGAATTGCACGTGACAAACAAATCCCTCCAGGTAAGATTACCACTAACATTCTCTTAGTACTCAACTCCCTAAATATAAATATTCTTATTTCCACAGTAGTATGTTCTTCAGGGCTGCTCCCCCCCCCCCAAGAGTTATTAAAAACCTTTGCCAGCTTAGTCACAAAGATAAAATACTTCTGGAATGTTGTTTCCCCTTACTATACCTATTGTGCTCATTTATCATGCTCAGATAAGCTCTAAGAAAAAATAGTCTTGTATTTAATTCTGCAGCATTCTTGCAGAGACGTGTTCAAGAATAATACATTAAATACACCCTTTCCAGCAAAAGTCCATTTGATTCATGGTGTTCCTCTGCAAACAAAGCTTGCCTAGAAAGGCTCTGGAATCCCCCTCCTTGGGTTCACTCAACTTGATAAAGCTCTGAGCAACCTCATCTAGCTTTCATATTAGACCTGCTTTTAGCAGGAGGTTGGACTAGAGGGCCTTTAGAGGTACCTTTCCAACCTAAAATACTCCTAGGATTTTAGTTCTGTTTTTATTCTCTGAATCAGTTTGTCCTGAATCCTTCTGTACCTTAACTAATTCTTTGCCATATGCAACTGCTTGTGTTTTGAGGACCATGGCCTGCATGTCATGCAATTTTGGGGTGGGTATTCTGTTCTGGAATACCTTTGAAGCTCTAATTAGTGTCCTGTTGCACAAGTCACTCCTACCATTTTGGTAGGATCATGGGTAAAATATGGATGAAACAATGCATTCATTTAGCATAAAACCTGGCACTGTTACAGGTGATTTTATGTAAACTGTTGACTGAACCATTCCTGAATTTTCTTCCAAGTTCTTCAGTATTTCAAAAACAAGTGTGTTTGGAAAGAAGTTTCACTGTGTTAACAGTAGCTGTTAACAAATGGTCTTGCAAGCAGACTATATAGTAGTATTGTAGGAAAATATGTAAAGCAGTATCAAAGAAATAGCTATAAATATTTTGAGCATCAGTAAAATGATGATGCCTGCATAGGAAAATCCTGTATCTGCTGCCTCTATTTTAATTTAATGGATTATATCTTTAGGCTTAATTTCTTGCACACATTATTTTCCATTTGTGACTTTCCTATTCAAATGCCTTCTACTGATCTGGCAGCAAAAGCACTGGAAATACTATTTAGTGAACTGCTGGAAAGGAAAAAAAGAACCAATACCATGTGGGCAATTGGCTCTCTACAGTTTACCATGGCACATGGATCAGAGCTTGGAAGTCTTTAGCAGACATGTTCTATAATACTTAAGACACTGAATATTCCCAAGTCAATTGTGATTTGACACCTCACTGTTGTCACCATTTGTTGGTCTACTCTGTCCAAACAGCATCTATAAAAGCAAAGGGGGATGCAAAATAAAGTTTATTTTAATTTCCAAATGTCTTTGAACTGCCTTTTGCTTTCCAGCTGTAAGAGACCACACAAGGAGTTACTTAAAACAGTGATGAGGATCCAGGGCCACACTCTTAGTGTTGGTAACTAACCAGTAAGTGAGCAATAAAAGCTTCAAAATGGCAAGCATGAAGGCAAACCCCTAGCTGGCACCAGGCAAAATACAATATGCTGGAATTAAAGTTATAATGTGATGTGATATGAGAGAGAACAACAGAAGTTTCATGACAATAATAATATACTTCATAAATGTAATTCTTTTAAGCTATTTCCCCTTCCTCACAAAAGCTCTAACTGCTAACTCACATGTATTTCACTTATTCTTTGCTACCCTGCAGAGTATTGTCACAGACCTCAAAGTTGAATGGCAAAATGGATCAGACTGTGGATCCCTTCACTTAAGCTGTAACCATACATTTGTAAGGCTGTGGAGCCGTCACATCGTATTAGTTAAGTCTGTTAACTGTGGAGGTGGGGAAAGCCTACACAAAGTGTTCCAGTCTGATTACAGGAAACAAAACCTACTGGATGGAGCTGCAATTTTATATGGTCTCCAGTGAAGATTTTACAGGTGTTCCTAGTTACAGAAATGGCCTAGCTGAGAACTGCTACAACCTGTTTGAGATGCTGCAGTTCTAATAGTTTTTGACAGTCAGAAGGTCCTGCTGGGTATTTACTATTCAACAAAAAATTAACAAAAATGTAACTCTTTTGGCTAGCTTATTATGAAGTTGGCAGGGATACAGAATTTTAGGTGCATAGTATTTTAATTGCTTTAGCTGCCATTATACCTTCCTGTTCTCATTTGTCTGAATTTTTGGATGAGTAGCTGAGTAGGTTACTGTAGACACTCAGCAATGAACCCTTTATATTTGAAGCTATATATGAGGAGTCTTCATCAGGGCTCTTAAATACATTTGAGAAGAAGAAAAAACCAACCACTGTTGTAGGTTGATTTTTGTTTTACAAATGACAGTGTGGTAAGACTGGAATGTAAGCAAGTAACACAAGAGGCAGATTGTGATCAAAAAGACACAGCTGTTTAAAGTTATATGCAAGGGAGAAGTAGAAAGAATCTGGAATACCTAGAACTCTGACACTCAGAGAATACTTAAATTTAGGGAAACAGGCACAATGTGTTTTGTCCAGCTAGTACAAGAAATGCACAAGTCAAGTGTTCAGATACTAAAGGTCTTTGTATTTGACATGTTGTCTAACCTGAGAGGTTACCCAGGAATGAGAACTTCCTGGAGACTGGAGTTTCGGGGACAGCATACGCTTAAGAGTAAGTGCCTGGAAGCATGTTGAGAACATTGGTTCTTTGACAAAAAGGCTACTGAAAGCAGAGAGAAGCAGCAGGGTTCTCCAGCTCAGCTACCTGCAAGTGTCAAAGCATAGGAGGCATATTAAGGTCAATGAAGTGACATTAGTTTGGATTAGAAATGCTCTGGTCCTGACTCCACAGTGCTTTGTGCTAGGATGATGAACTCTACCCTGTCAGAAGGAACTGGTCTTCAATTAATTATTGAAGATCTACAGCTACTATCACTAGCTGTGCTTTTACTAGGCAGTCATTCAAAAGGCAACAATATTTTTTAGTCTTAATGATTTTTGACAAAACACTAGGGTGATTTTAACTTGTACCTTTGGTGTCTCAACTCTTTCTTCCTCCATAAATGCTGTCTCTCCCTGGCAGCTGGATGGAGGGAATGAAAAGGCTTCTGCTCCTGAAGCTGAGGGAAGACCTGGAGACTGCAACAACCTTGCATTCTGTGAATGCAAGTTAACTGAGGGTACCACAGCTTGTGCCTAGAAAAGATTTTAAAAGAACTCCAAAACCAGAACAATTTTAGGTAGAAAACACCACACAGTCACAAATTAAAAATAAACAATACCTAGTCCATTTCTGAAGTAGCAGAAGTATAAGATTTATTTCCTCATTCTTGATGAATTACATTCTTAGTCTTCAGACTTTAAAAAAAGTACACACACCCCCACCCCAAACCACACAAACACATACCAAACCCCAAACATCATTAAGCCAGCTGCTTAGTGAAGCTGAGCACTTACTAGTAGTAAAGACAGCATTTGGGACCCTTTGGTGCCCTCCAACTTCTGACATTCTAGAATTCCTTTTTATATTCAGTACAAACCCCCTTAATATTACCATGAGGCATAGGGCTAGTTTCAGTGCCTTTTCTAACATGCACTCATTCCTGTAGGAAAAAGCATGAGAAAGAATAGAGCAGGCTGGATCTAAAAGAAGGTATTTCAACAGAGGGAGCACTGTTGAAGGGAGAGGTGTGCCTCAGGGAAGGCAAGCATGGCACAATTAGGAAACCCGTGGTTTTCACTATTTCTTAACCTTAATTTCCTGAAGTGCAGTATCCACACAACTTGCCTGTCCAAAAGGAAACAAGCAGCCTTATACAGGAGCCTGTGGTGCCACCGTGTGTGAAAACAAATTATCTTGTTACTCAGGATAACTGCAAGAGTGCTTGCAGTCCTGAGGAAAAAGTGCTAATGCGGCTATGAAGTACAAGAATTTAGTACAATAAGGAACTACTTTCTAGGAGGTTTTTTTTTCCTTCTTCCTTGTTCATCTGTCTCCACCTGCTTTTAATACATCTTATAATTAATAATCTGCTTTTGAATTCTGTGTCTTTCTATCATTAGAACTACTATCTAAGAAAAGAGCTGATTTTAATCTTTGTCAGCCATATTGTTCCTGGACCTATGTTTTCATAGCTGAAACTATTTGACTTTCATTTCAACAGAATCCAAAACCAAATCTGATCCAGCAAAAAAGGAGCAGCATAGTTGTGATTCCTCCTAGAAGTGGAGTCTGGGCACTTGTTCTATACAGCAGCAATACAGTATCTAGGAGGCTATGAACTTGAGAGAATGTTTACTTGAGACTATGATAAATCTGAGTCATCTTAGGCCAAGTCTTTCATGTTTCCAGTTATGCATTAATAGAAATCAAAAGCTGTACAATGTCTATGTATCTTAATGAAACAAAAGAGCATGTAAAAAAAAAAATCTGAGAATTACTGGAATAAGACATGATAAACTGTACATGACCTTTCTTTCTGAAGAAAATTACTAGGAAAGAAGCAGACTGAATAGCCTTACAGCCTGTGCTGAATCAGTCAGTATAATTAGAGAGGATACTAAGTGGACAGCCTTCTGCAATGGAAGGGCTGGCACCAGATGTAAGGAGCACCCAGAATTGCTCTTGATAAAATACACATGACATCCTTAAGACTTAAATCAGCTAGCCAGTCATCACATTGGCTCTATGCACATAGAGGTTTTGTGTCTGTGCTGCAAAGTCTCCCATGAAATTGGACTCCTGCTGGGTCACAGGAGGAAAAAGTGGTGCAAATCTTAAAAGAAATGACATTATTTAGGAACAAATCTCCGAGTCTTGAGCCATTAAGAATCTCATGACAATGATATTTTTATCGGGTACTTAAGATATCACAATGAATTGGCATCTTAACCTGATAGGTTGATCCTAGTATTTTCTTTTGGGTACCCCTTTACTATTCTTTGCCCTGCTTCATTTCATGGGAGACAGAAAGCGTATCTAGAGAACAGCAGGGGAGAAAGTAATTTTATTTTCAACAGGTCCCTTTAGAGTGACTACGTTTATAACACAATGTAAAGCCTGCATGCTTTTAGCCCCCATGCTAGCATAGCTCTTCATAAATTCAACAGCTCATTTGTCAATCACACTAAAGATACGCCAAGTGTTGCAGAGTCTCCAGAAATGGTATTTCTCTAATATTTTAACCCATGACTTCCCAGCAAAAGATTTGAAATTCTCAAAAATGAAAGTGTTCCAATTAGAAGCACAAGCACAGTACTTTCCCTTTAACTGGGAAATAAACTGGGAGTTAAGGTTAAACCATGCAGATATCCATTAATGCCAAAACCATTGTTTGCATTTTGGGCTTCAGAATGCAGTCAACTTCCCTTTCTCATTTAAATCTTATCCAGTCCCCTCCAAACTCTTTTTTTTTTTTTTGGGGGGGTGGGGGGGGGTGGGGGGGGTGGTGTGGCAGGGAGGAGGCATGCCAGACAACTGATTGTCATCATACAGATCTGACAGGAGGCAAATCCAAAAATGTCTTTCCAAAATGATACTGCAAGTCTATATACTATAGAAATTGGAAAACAGCAATGGATTCTAAGTGAATCTATGTAGAAACACCATTTTGAAAGAGAAGAATGTCTTGCACAGTCTTAAGCCCACTTCTGCTAGGAATGAGACCTTACCTTGGCTACTGTCTGCTCAGCGATGGTGCTTGGCCGACGCTGACGAGCATCAAGTCTCTGTTCCACAGGGAAGCTACTCCGATGTGATTTGAGTCTTTCCACTAACAAGTAATAGATAGCAGCAAAGTGGTTATAACTCTTGTTCTGCAGAGACTGAAAAAGAGAAGCACAGAAGTGTGGGTGCAGCCAAATATACATTATCTTTTATATTCTATAAGACCAGGAAGGAAGAATTGCAGGGGGGGGAGATATTTAAGAGGCTGTGGGGTAGGCAAATGTTCTGAATTGAGAAAGTTTCAAACCAGAACGCCAGGCAAAGAAAAGCATCAGTCTTAGTTCACTGGTGAGCTTGCTATGTTCTGGGCTGCAACAGTACTTGTAGCTAACATTCAGGTGCTACTCTAAACCCTCAAAAATTTGAACCTGGAGAAAGGACTGAGCTCTAGGATCTCTTGAATATGTTGGCCATTCCAAGTGACTAGAAGCAATGGGGAACTGAGCCTCTGCAAAGTAGAGAAACTAGCCTCTTCTAGTAGAAAGTAGTCAAACTGCCAAACTCCACAATGGTTTAAAGTATCAATCATTCTAAAGGAAATGATTGTGTTAACTCCATAGAGAGTCTTGGCATTTATGTTTGGTAAGAAGCACGATTTGGGATTGGACAGAGACACTCAACTGCTTACTGCTTTTATGTTCCTATTTGAATTTAATTTTTTACCCTCTTAGAAGTTCAAAATGAATTTACTTTCAGTTTGGATTTCCCCTCTTCTCCATTTGACAAGTAATGATTTATACAACCCAACCCAGGAAATCTAACAACGTGAAACCTAATATGGCTCCTTTATTTTACTACTTTGCTTAAGAATCAACTTAGCTAACAAACAGATCTCTAGAAATGACCAACTGTAAACAGCAACAAGTATCACCATTCTAACAGGCAGCCCTATTGGGCCACCATTTTTTACATAGTGCATACTATATTTCTCTGCATCCCCTAGCTTAAAAAAATTCGTGTTGCAATTGCTTTAAATGTGTGCTTGTTTAAATTAAAGTAAGTAGTTAATACACTGGAAGAACACTACCTACTCCTGGAGTACATGACCAGAATACATTCTTTTTCATGGGTTCTAATTTGGATTCCTGACACAGAGGAGTATCCTTTCTCTCATGGTGCTGCCTTTTCATTGACATGTTTTCCTCTATAGGCAAAGGATGCCTTGGACTGGAATGTGGTGTGGCTGGCACATAGGTGAAGTTGTCTGTGGGCCTACTGCACAATGTTTTGCCTGCAGTTTGCATAACACAAACACCTTCTCTCTGCTAGGGAAGATCTTTAGGAAACTTTCTGGAGAGATGTCTCTCCTTTTCCTGATCAGTCTGCTGGCATGGACTGAGACATCAGTAGGACAGGGAGGCAGCAGCACAGCATGTTTAAAATGTTTTCCCTTGCTAGGGTCTGACCAGGTAAAATATACCACCAGTGTTTTTTTTTTCTTACCCCTCTGCACAACTGCTGAAATAAAGAATGTTGCAAGCAACTCAGGTAGTAAATTCTAGTCATAAATACAAAACAGGAGACCTTCCCCCTAGGGACAAATACCTGTTTGAGTCTATTTTACCTCAATAGTTTTCTGTTGGTCTATTCCAAGGCTGTGCATTAGCCTTAAGACCTGCTCATTATACTCTCCAATGGAAGGCTCATTCTCCTCTCCTGGTGGATAAAGAATAGGTCTCTGTGCAGGAACTTCTATAAGCATCCACTTGTGCTCCTTAATCTGAGCAATAGTTAACCGTTTGGATGGGTCTAGGACCAACATTCTTCTAATTAGGTGTTCACACTCTGTTGGGAAAAAAAAAGTTACCAACCTGTTAAGTGGTACTTGCATATCTTCACCTGAGACCTACCAATACAGAGCATGACAACAGGAAACTGCCTTACTTCTACCTAACTTCTGTGCTAAATACATTTCCTGAAGGCTAAAAAAATCTCTCAAAACAAGATTAAAAGTCACATTAAGATGGAAAAAACCCCAACTTCTCTGAATGCATGGTATGGCTAGCAGTGCCGTTCTTTCTACACAGCTCCCACATGAGGGTAATAGTAATATTTAGTACCTCTTTGAAGCTGCTTGTGCTGTTCTAAGTACAGTGCTAACATTAACTGATAAAGCTTCAAACAACCTCTGCTAAGTGTGGTGGGGAGTAATTAGCATCCTTCTCCAGCACAGTTTGAAATAGCTTGTCCAGGCTTGTAAAACAAAGGATTGGCAAAACGAGGGATAGTGTCTGGATTTTTTTTTTATTTCCACCCTAGTGGTCTCAAAAACAAAGGTAAAATAACATCTCTGTGGCTGTGAATAGTAGCCAGTGGGTCTGCAGGTTTATCTGTTTTAATTCCAGGATCAAAGCACAATCAGTAGTCTTAGGTGTCAGAGTAATTCTGAACACACAAAACCATTGCTGCTTTCTGACTACTACATGCTGCACAGCACTAAAACCATCACGTTTTTCTTCAGATCTCAGTTGGTTTTTGGAAGATGAGGGCACGAGAGACAAATGTGCAGTTTGTATATGACAGGAAGTCAATGTAAGTTCCTTCAAGGGAGCTTATCAGTCTGCCATGCATTTCTAGCTGACCGTGATCTGGCTACAGTACAGTTGTTATAAGTCAGTCCATTCAGGTAGTTATGACAAATAGTTTAGAGAGAGATTTCTGGCTATTTATTCCTATTTAGCAAAACTGTGAAAACAAGAAAGATAAGAGGCACACCCTTCCCCACTCCCTGCATCACCATGTGATCAGCAAGGGAAGCAGCAAACAGCCTGTGAAATAGCCGATCTATACTGCAGTCATAGCAATGATCATGCATCGCAGTAATCGCAACTCACACAAAGGTACCTGGATCTAGCTTGCATACCCATGTCAGCTAAGTGACAGAAACACAATACAGTTCAGTGCCAGCTGCAAATGTGCCCAGGAAGCTGAGGGGTTGCCGTAGTGCCATAATGGCATTGCTAAAAGCAATTGAGTGCACTATAGCTACACTGTAGTGGCTATTTTCAGAGGTGGTGCACAGGAGTACCTGCCACTAGAAAGAAAAAGGGGAAGACCAGAATGTTTTACACCACAGAACCCTTAACAACAGGACTGAAAAACATATTTTTAATTCCCATTAAAAAAAAAAAAAAGCACAGAAACTAGTGTATCGAAAGAGGATTTGATTCAGAAAGATTCTGAAGTAATCTGGTTTAGAGACCCTTTAATATAGGTTAAGCTGAAGGACACCATCAAACCCTGTGTAAAAATGGCCCCACTCGTTCTTGTCTGAACAGGCATCAGGGAGAGTGAAGCCCAACAGATGGGGCAATTAAGTAAGGGAAAGATCTCATAGCCACATGTGGGAGTGCCAGATACATGATGATGAGAACATAGCATATGAACTGGTAGTGCACTGTTTTGCTTTTGTTAGCAGACACTGTCAAAAACCAGGAAACACCCAATCCACAACTTAGGTTTGACAGTGATATTGCTCTCAGCTTATTTTCTTTCCACATTAAAATGTATATGGCCTTGCAGGAAGAAAGCTAATTGCTACACAAATGTGCCTCTCCCCCTGCATCCCCATATTTCTGCTCACAGTAGGATGAGAGATCCTTCAGCTTCCATTTCAACTCTCTCCCTGCCTATGGGCACAGCCACACTGCAATCTTCATGCATTGCACAGAGAAAAATGGGTTGGTTTTACTAGCAGCAGCCTAACTGCAAAGACATACAGCTCACCTAGGCTTATTTATGTTTTGGTGCAAAATTAAGTCTGCCATACCATAATCTAGTGTGCAGATGCACCACCCTTTGCTGTATTGCAACAGAGATTATTCTAAAATTTACTCAAGGTTTACCACACCAAGAGCATAAGAGGACACATTATTACCTTCTGACATAAAATAAGGGATCCTGAACCTTCCTTCAAGAACTCGTTGCCTCAGTATGGGGAGTGTTGGTCCATCAAAAGGTAATGCTCCGCAGACCAAAACATAAAGAACTACACCCATGCTCTGTAAGAAAGATAATATTCATTTCATTTTTCAAGCTACAAGCAAAGTCTCTGAGGTTGGCTAGCCAAATCCTGTCACAGAAAAAATTAAAATTAGAAAACAGAAACAGGAATTTTATACAAAAAGGAGTTAGATTTCTGAAGATCCCTAAACATTAAGAACACTCCGCTAACCCAAAATGGCTAGGCTTGCAGTACCTTGTGCTGATAAGCAGGTAAGCTGAAGTGTAATGGGTTAGAGACTCTGGCTGCTAGCAGGAAGCTCCACGCAGATGACTGAATGATACCTGAAAAGTGAGTCCCAACTTCAGGTGAGAATTAGAGATACTTTTCATTAATCTCAATGTTGTTCAAACAAAAACAAACCTCAGACAGCAGCCGCTCAAAATAAGAAATTGTAACCTTTTACATTTACCAATTTGCAAAAGCCTGGGTAAGAGGCACACTAGTAACTTCATCAACAGTCAGCTTCAGGGGAACACCAACTAATAATTCTGCACTGCTGTGTGAAGTGCTGAGCATGAGGGATTATTTAATATGAGCAAGAGGAGACAATCTGGGCAAGAGCTGTCCTCCAACTGCCAGACTCATTTTCAAAAGTATGCAAGTTAATTGGCACTGCAAGTGGAAATAGTCTTGCAGTATGTGCCAAAAAAATACAGCACCACACTAGATGAAATAACCACACCAGAACCTCATGCCAATCAGCTGGCATAGATAGCCACAGCACTGGATTTCTCAAGGGGAAAAAGCAGGCATTCAACAGTCACCTTAAAACTTTGTAAATACACAGAGATTTTAAAATTTAATATATATTTTTAAAAGTCACTTTCTTCATTCCTTAACCTGCCAAAAACTGAACTGTGCATTGTCACATTCCTCCTGCAAGCTTAGCAATTTCAGCAGACCTATTCTGTGATTGGATGTTGCAATAAGACACAGAATCCTTAACTCATCTTGGAAGATAAGTGAAGATGATGATTTTATCTTAAATATAAACACATGTGCACTTCTCTGTGGGCAGGCAGATTCTGTTAATGATTTAGGATCTTAAATATTTAAAGAATATTTACCAAAGTTCAGAGATTCACTTCTGACATTCAAACAGTGTCTGTGCTACTTGAAACAGTAAGCAGAGCTGAGGTCTAATGTATGTCTATTTACCAGTTACTAAAGGTTCAGAAAAGCAGTAGCCTTTTTAAAAAAAAATAAAAAGATCTATCTAGCTACATATATATGTGTATGTATAAAGAGATACACATGTATACACACAAATATATGTATCTAAACCACAGTTTTTATTTGTTAATGCAATTAGCTTAATTTAAATTAGATTAGCAGCTGAAAGGTGACTTTCCATGAACCGCCCTGTTCACATGACAGGCTCTGACCAAATTGTCAGTGCCTGTGTTGTTACGCTATGTGCAACGTTATCACCACAAGCCTGATTCCAGAGCACAGAATGCCAAATCGTACAGTCTCTGGTTGCTTTAGGGTTTGAATCCATCATTGTTAGTACCAGAATACTAAAATTAAAAACCAACCAAACAAAAAACCCCCAAACAAAACCAAATTAGGAATGAAAAGCAGTCTCTGACCATGCGTGAAGGGTGCACAGAACTTCTTCAGTTTGTTTTAGTCCCTTTTCCATTGCATGAGTGTGGGTTGCGCTCTCTATCCTCTTCCATTGGAGTAGTTAGTACACATGGAGACACACCAATTGAAAAACATGCCACATTTGTGGCACAAATGTGCTTGTTTCCAGCTCAAAGAGCAAAGCAGTCATCACCTCTATGTTTCAGTGGCTCCGAATCCCTTTTAACCTCATCAAGAGCTTACAGCCTTACAAGTTCAATTCCCACTTAACACACAAGAGACTAAATGCACTGAAAAACATAAAGTTCATGCATTCAGTCAGGAGAGCTTTTGGAGGAGCTACACTTTTTCCTCTAGTGGGCTAAACATACACCTACAGTGTATATTTAATAGCCAGATAGGTAACTTCAATTCCATTCAATGTTAAGAGGTATTTTATGACACTCAAGAAATAAAGCTGAAGAGGAACAGCTTGTCTGCAGCTTAAGAAAAATCAAAGACAATTCCTTTGTTACAGCTTCCTAAAAGTTGACTTGAATCCAGTTAAAAAAAGAATAATGATACCCAGATATCCAGCTGGGGTCCCTCGTATTGCTGTCCTTCAAAGACTTCTGGGGCTGCATATGGTGGGCTTCCACACCATGTCGTCAGAGGCTCACCACTCTTATAGAAATTTCCAAATCCAAAATCTGTTGAGAAATTAAGGGGAAAGTCACTCCAAACTCCAGTTGCATGACAAAGAATAACTGTATGCATGGACTAAGCTCAAAAGCTCACTTTCATTTATGAAGGGCTCTATCACAAATCCTTTTATCAGTGCTCCCACTGAAAAAATTTATTGGGATGCTGACTGTCCTATACTGCTATTTTCATGACAACTACATAGTTATTAAAACACTCTGCAAAACTTCACAACCTGTAGAAGTTTTGAGTAAACTTCTACCAATTTGTTAAATCCAAATTTATAAACAGCTATCACTAAAATTCAAAAAACAGAAAATCATGCATATATATGAGCTTATTTATGTGCCAAGAGATATCTGAGATTCCATGAGTTTTCTTTATGTGCTCTCTAGCCTTGGATACACAACAAATTTTGACAACAAAAGCATCAACTTTGGAGATGGGAGGAAGGAACTCTGCCAAAAGCAACAAGCATGGGAAAACACAAAACCTTTTGCTAGGAAGGAAACTCTGCTACTGGGATTGTCTACAGCCCTTTACAATCTACAACTGAAATCTACCATTCCACAAGCAAGTAATTCTTTTAAATGTTTCTTTTTATGACTTAATATGGGACCAGACGTGGGTCCCATGGGACTTCAGTATTAGTCACCATTTGTAATAATCTAGTAGTGAAAAGCAAAATGACAGCCACTTTTGCATAGAGACATAAAGTCAGATAGAGTCTGATACGATTTTTTTTTTTTAGCTTCCCCTGTTGCTGCTCTCCTAGGTTGCCTTTTTTTTTTTTTTACTAGAACAATACAGCAACCAACATTAATATTGAGGAAGCTGGCTTAATAACTGAACTGAAACTCATTATTTTAATAATGCAGAATTTCAGGTGGCTGCTACCACTCCCTGGTGTTTCAATCTGTAGCTGTCTTGCCTTCCACTCCACTCTTCCCTGTGTCTTTGTAGCTCTTCACAGCCCAGATCCTCCAGTTCCTCTTATATCCCGCCATCATTCTCACTCCCTTTGCTTAGTTCATACACCATTTGCTTTAGAATTCTTTACTCTTCCTGCCAGGATCCTAGTAGTCCTTCCTACATCCACTCAGATACCTATTCAGAATACAGTCCTTCCATGACACTCCTCAGTATTAATATACAAGGCTCTTTATTCATCAGGCTTTTAATAAAAGCCATTAGAGCACAGTGTTTGGATACACCTGTTCATACCATGAATCAAAATACTTGCTCCACTGAAGTCTAGTGGAGTTTTTTCATGGAATTCAATGAAGCTAACATTTCTCCCTGTTGCTCCCAGCATTACCGCTCTGTACTGCTTAGTTCTCTATTCCACTTGTCTTACAGGCCACCCTGTATGTTCTCTGTGACAACAAATGCTGTTAATACTAAAGCAAAGAAGTTCTCAAGGAGAGAGATCCAAATATTCTTTGGATTTATGGCTTTCAGGCAAACTGGCTTCAATTCACTAACTGGTCAGCTATATCTCCGAAGGAAATACAGAATGGAGCATTGGCAAGTGACATGCAAAGACTGTCAAGCACTGCAACATTGTTTACGTTCGTCACTGATCTACTCCTGTGTGAACAATGATTTAACTGCTCCCTGACACTTTTTCCACACTGGAGTAAACTATGCAGTAGAAGGTTACAGAAGGTGTTTCTTTTCTTAAGGTGATAATGCTTTTACCCTTGTAGCTAACCAGGCTCCTGCAGAGTAATACTGCATGCTGGTGTGACTCAATGAATCCTGTGAAAGTCAACAGTGTTGATAAACAGTAATCAGGCTGTTGATTTAGTACTATCAAGCACCGAATGCCTCAGAGGTATGTTAATACAATGCGGCACTGATCAGTAGATAGCAAAACTGATAAACACTGTGGTTAGCAGACACAGTACAGGCACTGCTGGTACCACTCCATTTACTTCTATTTGTACAGGTTGTGTTACTCAGAGGAAAGAGCCTGGCTCTCTCATCATACATCATGAGCTATAAAACCACAAGAGAACCCTCAGAATCAAAGCAATACAGAGGTACTAAACAAAAACTTACCAGGCTTAGATAAAGTTAACCTGGAGTTGTTTTAGAGAAGCGGTATGGAAATTGAATCAGACTACTTACACCGAGCTTAACAGTAAAGGTATTTGGTTGCTTTCCTAACAGGACAGGAGAGCTCCAGCAGTTCTTTTAACAGAACTCTTCCTGCAACATACATCAAAAATAAACATAGGTAGAAGAAGCAGTTTTGGGAACACCAGAACTGAAGTGGCTTTTAGAGCATTTTTTTCCTTCTGTCTTCCAAGATTTTCCTTAGCATGTAATAAGTATTGAATAGTTTGGGTTGCAAGGGTCCTTTAAAGGTCATCTAGTCCAACCCCCCCCCTGCAATAAGCAGGGAGATCTTCAACTAGATCAGGTTGCTCAGAGCCCTGTCCAACCTGGCCTTGAATATTTCCAGGGATGGGGCATCTACCACCTCTCTGGGCAACCTGTTCCAGCATTTCAACAGTTTCATTGTAAAAAAACTTCCTTATATCTAGTCTAAATCTACCCTCTTTTAGTTTAAAACCACTCCCCCTTGTCCTGTTGTAACAGACCCTACTAAAAAGTTTGTCCCCATCTTTCTTAGAAGCCCCCTTTAAGTACTGAAAGGCCACAATAAGGTCTCTCTGCAGCTTTCTCTTCTCCAGGCTGAACAACCCCAAGTCTCTCAGCCTGTCCTCATAGGAAGCATGTTCTATCCCTCTGATCATTTTTGAGGCTCCTTCTGCAACTGTTTCCACAGATTAAGACATACCACCCACTCCTTTAACATCTATACATGAACCTGCAGGAATGTTTTTGCCTTTTGAGGTTCCTGCTCTGTCAAATTTGGTTACAGGCAAGCTACAGGTTCAAAAGTTATCTGAGAAACATACACAAACAGCATGATCTCGTAGGCCTTTTGGCTGATTTCATTAATTCTTTTAACTACAAGGTCACTAAAGATTTCAGCAAGAAATCTACAAGACTTAAGAAAGAGATTTCAAGTCTTTGTGTACCACTGGTTAATTCTTATTACAAAGACTGTCTCTTTAATACCTTCCTTATCTCTGCTTCCTTACTGCACCATGCTGCTGACTCTCCATTGTGTTAAACAGTACCACTAATAAAAGCAGATATTTTCAGTTGTCTTTAATGAAATGTGCTAATTAGTAATAATATAGAATCAAGACTATGCAACTATCCAGCTCTCAGTATGGAAATCTCTACAGTGGGTAACATGCACTGTAAGGTAATAAAACCAGTCACTATTCCATTTAGCAGCAATTACTGGAGGACATTCATAATACAAACTGGCCTTTTTTACATACCTTGTGTTGCTGGTCCATTTGATTCAGGTACGTAACTGCTAACTGTAGGTCAGTCACAGTTACACACACACAAATCAATGTCATTCTGTCCTCATTTTATCCTTTTTTCTAAAGATCACTTGTGGTAATCTTGAAGGAACAGCTAGACAGAGCAATCTAAATGTCTAACCTCAATTAGACCAGTTCTCAGCGGTGTTCTTCCACAAAAAATGCATCTTTAGAAATATTTTGCAACATACATAAAGCAGCTCTTTGTATTTAGGTATTTCAAGGTATTGATTATGGAATTTGTGTCTCTTATGAGGGGTTTTAGGGTGTGAAACAGCACACCACTTTTACAGGTGAGGACACTGGAACAGAGAACTTAATAGACTAGCCCAAATTCAAGTAACGAATCAGTGACTGATCCAGGCCAGGGCAAAGTGTAAGTGCCTAGTCATTCTTGAAACAACAAATAGAAACCAGTCACTCTCTGCTGAAAACTTTTTCTTCAACATTTCCACAGCCTGAAATCCGATGCTGTAATTCTGCTGTAAACTTTCTGCCACCTTTAATGTACATCACATACTCTGCGCACATCTCAGTCCAGTGACCCAAATACATCAGGGTATAAGGAGAAGCGCCAAGTCTCATTTCCTTTTGTAAGCATTGGTCTTACCTGTTTTTCCCTCAGTTGTAACTATACAATCCAATCCTCTGTACATACTTCAATCACTGTCTCAACAACTGATCAGAAATTGTGTTTTCTTTTAAATAAACTAGTCATTCTGTGAAATCTTATTACAGAGACTTCTGAATTTGCTATCATAAAAGACCAAGTCTAAAGATAAGCAGGATACTCCTATCAGGCTAGTCCATGATTGGATGATAAAGATACTGGCTTAATTAGCAACAGCAACAAGGTCATGTTGAAAACATAGGAAAATGGGCTGCATCTACTTTCAACTACCTGACCACACACCTGAAGCTTCTAGGTCTAACCTAGAGCCACCAAAAGACTGCTCTTTATTTGTCTAGACCCCTTAAAAAAAATAGGCCAGGGGCTGAGCCCGTTACAGATAATTCCATACTGGGCTGTCAAAAACTTTTCCTAGGTTGCACTAACCTTGCAATTATCCACACAGAAAAACCTCTAATTTGGATCTGCAGGTACCCTGAAAACTCAGTCTTGCTTCACAAACAAATGAGCAGGTAACTGCTCTGGCTCCTTGTACACTCCAGGTAAAGTCCAGTAACTCTGCTGCAATGACAAGAGCTAAATCTCTCTGGTGCCAGTAAGTCCCAAGCCATTCTTGTAATTCTTGCAGGAAAAAAAAGTATCCGTTCTTTATCTGTCCTGGAAGTGATCCCAAAGTGCCTCAGTGCAGCTACACAGGACACAGTCCCAGAGACAGCTGACAATTGCACAAACAGTAACTGCACCATTTGCTGTAGGAACCCTTGTGTGCAGATAAAACCTAAGCATAGGAGTAATTTTGGGACACCCACTTCCAATACGCAGCAGAGAGAGTATGGAATAGAATATTACTGCTCTTTTCTGGAAAGTTCAAAACAGCTGTTGAGATGGGATTTGCAAAGTCATTATAAAGGGCTAACAATAATAGCAACATGTTAAAGTCCGTAGAAACTTGGCATGTCAATTCCTCTACAACAAAAATTCTGCAAAGATTCAGGTCCTTAACACTCCATGAATATGATCTGCTTACAGTAATTCAATCCATGGAACTCTTCAGTGTCACCCACAGTTGTAGAATTAATCCTTTTTACTTGTAATCTCAAACTAACCATAACCTTTTTTTGCATTCACACAAAGCAGGAATAGGTGTATCTCTTAGATCCTTGCAGTTTTACCTTTTTCCCTTCCTCCCCAAAATGCTTTTGTTCTGAATGAGTAAATCTGTTCTAGGAAAGCTGATTTGGTCATTAGATAGCCTTGTCATCCTCCCTTCAAGACTAGAACTACAGGACTTATCTGACATCAAATCTGCTAAAATGATCCTAGTGATAAATAAGGAGCTGCAGCCCATGGCTTCAGTTTGGAAGAAAAAAATCATGAGAATCTACTGAATAAAGAGGATGATCAGAGCCTTCAGACTTAAGCAAACTGCTTGGTAAAGGGACTCTGGGGCATAAATAACTTCAAAAACATTATACTTCATGATTTATCTTAACAGATTTGATTTAGAATCACCTTCTAAGGCAGCACAGTAGTATTTGGTAGATCAATTACTTAAAAATCTGACTAGAAATTTGAGGGCTTTTTAAAAGATAAACTCTAGTTCACATACGAATGATTGAGTTTGCTGGAAACAGTGACTGATTAAATCAGATCTACAATCACTATAGCTCCTTAGAGATTTATGTATCTGTGTCCTGACTGCTAATGATGAGTTGTCATTTTGTGATGACATGCGATACTCTTATCCCTCATCTATTTTTGCATTGTCAACAATCAGACTGGAAACTTAAGACAGACAAATATTTAAGCTTCATTCTACCCTTTTAACCCAGTGTCCCTAAATTAATGTTGTATTCCAGATAATTAACATACTTTGTTACATGACAATATCTTACACTACTCTAAATAGCTGGTACAGGTGGAACTCTCAAGAGGTTGAATCCCCAACATCAGTCCAAGGTCACTGTATTAGCTCAAAGTCAGAAAATCAGATACCCAGTCTCACAGCAATGAACTTTTGGGACTTGTCCATAATCATAGAAGAGCCCCACTGCCTACGAGTAAGAAGGCTATGATGCCAGAAAGACTATTTGGAGGTCAAACTACATGCAAGATCCACAAGTGTCATGTTCTGCAAGCACACAGAATGCCCAGCAGTTGCATGAACGGTTACACAATGGCTTCCTGGCATGTCACCATACTCTGGAGGTGCATACGGCCAAGGTCAGCTCAGATCTCAGATCTACATAGAAAACACTGAATATAACATTCATGCTATCCTTCCTTTTACATCATCCTCCAGTTCTGAAACAACTGCAACTTCAGCTGTAATAAGAGGGCGAAACAACAAAATCTTCTACCAAAAAAATCCCACAATCGCTGTATGTCATCTGCCTTTTTCCTATCACAGCTAGACTTTTGTTGTGATTTTTTTTTATTCTCTTTGAGGAGACTTTTCTTCACACATAATTGGCTTGGCAACCTTGACAATACTTCAGGAGACATGAAGCAATTTCTTCTCTCAGAAGCATTCTGCCATCTGTGTAGGTGTCATTAAATCTGATCTCTCCCTTCACTTATCTTGAATTTGTCACGATTTTCAACATCCTCTTAGTACTGCAGATAAATATCAGTCTTTATCTCGGAACTACAGCTCCTAATCAGGTGCCACCCTCAAATCTTTGTACCAGATTCACAAGTACATGTACATATATTTGTAAGCATAGCTATAGAAAGCATGACCTGCTTGGAAATACACAAGATTGCAGTTCCTAAGGAAGTGAAACTCTTTGCCTATCCAGACTGGATTTAAAGTTAGCTCTTTAGTAAATGTGAACATGTGGAAGCCACTTAAAAAAGAAACATGAACAAATCTGAACAGCAAAAGACAGAACAGAATCTTAAGTATGACTGATCAATGTAAAAGAAGCTTCAGGTTTACGTTACAATTAGGATTTTTGGTTTTTTTACTATTATCTTTACATGCTTCATTTCATAACACATAATAGTTTTATTTATGGTTGTCGAAAGTAGCTCAAGAGCAAGGACATCTTAGAACTGAATATAGCATGATCCTTGCAAGGCTGTTACCTTTGCCCCCTATTTCAGCAATAGAATTACAGAACTTACACTGTCGAGGCAGTGCTTCACTGGGTGGAACAGCAGCAATTTGCTTGCTTCTGATGGTCTTGTGACAGCGTAGATGATTAAGTTTTATCAGACAAATCCATGAATGAAAGTTCTGTAAATTGATACTAGAAGGAACAGCCAAGGATGCACTCTGTATAAGCACTAAGACAATAATACTAGCTGCTGGGGCTTGGGGGTAGGGACAAGCACAAGGGGAATAGGCTGCAGAAAATGGCCAGCCTGGTTTACTCTCCCTGTCACCGCTAGATGGATCTGACAGAGTACGGAATTCCTGATGAGTCTGTGTGCCTTATCTAGGAGTACGTCTTATAAACCTGGAAGATGGTTCCTTCTTCTGTCTTTGATCTGCAGTTCTAAAACGTTCATTTCCTCCCTTTTTCATGGGCAGGGAACACCAGTATCCTTCAAGTTATGAACTTCTGCTGAAAAAATAGCATGCATTGATAATATAAAGGACAGTAAGAGCCCGATACCTACTAATTCATACTGGACTTTTTCATGTAACATAGAACTTAAAAACAGTGTTGCATATTTCAGCAATCTGCTCTTATCTTTAGAAATCCAATTATATTCTGTTGTTGGACAAAATAATTACCCGTGCAGGGAGATCAACGTTATTTGTTAGGGTACATAAATTATTATGGTTACCTCTTTTTGTTTCCATTATGCTTTCTACGCTCATATCTTCAAATGACGTTAAACCATTTCTTAAGAACTCAAGAATTGACAGCATCCATGAAAACCATTTCAAAGAAAAAGTTCAGGATTTAGATAGGATATTGGATGCTTGGTCCATTGGGCTTCCTCAATTTTTAATTATTGCCCTGTCAGTTTAGTTGTCCCACTTTTTGGAGTGTTAGAATGGCCAGGATTCAATTAAGACAAAACAATCGCTAGTCTCTCATTCTCTCTTTCCCCTGCCACCTTGTTTCTACTTTGCAATTGCTGATCTACCATAATCATTCTGGATCAAAGGTAATCATTTTTAACCTAAGAACACTGTTAAGATTTCTTATTCCAGAGAAACAGATTTTAAGAACATGACTGATGTTTAAGGGCAAAATGTGCCAGTCCTCAAAAAAACATATGCCAGCCACAGAATTCTAAAAGGACTGAAATTGGACTCATTACCAGAGGACTGAGATTATATAATGGAGTGATGTTCTTAACATTTGCCTGAATCTGCACGTTAAAAAACCCCAATCATTTGCAGCATTGTGTTCAGTTGAATAAACTCTGTCTTTGTGCAATCTGCAAATATTGGCTCTCAACATTTGCAGTATTTTGTTTCTCAATCTCATTACCCCCTTTAGAATAATCTTGAATTTAGAAGGTATAATTTTTTGAACATACATCATTTAAATGGAATCTGTTTTCCCATTAAAAATGGAAACAGACTAAGATTTCAGACCAGTTAGCAATTTGAGAAATGGAAGCTCCCTGCCAGAGCCACTGCAACTTCTGTGGTGCATCTAGCAATATGAGGTAGTCTCTAATTTGTACAACTAAAAATCCTTTAGAAGGGATACTAGATTCAGAGCTATAATTAATCCATTCTTCTAAAATTACCAACAGAATTCAATCTGCCTGGCTTCATAAGAGCCACATGGATCTTTTGTTATAATAGTAATATGAGCAAAGGAGAGATACTGAGCTACTCAGGAGAGACGTACTGATAAAGGAAAGGTATGAGTGCGTTAGAAACAAACCTGACCCACTTCATGAACTGAATGCTGATCAGCCAGTTCTGACGTCAATGCATATTTTACTGTCCACCCGCAAGACAAACCAGCACTACAACCTACTTCAAAATAACAGTCTCTCCTACCTGATCTGGTTCAAACACAGTAGCTTTACCATCAAGATGGCATGATTTCTGCAGACATCTATAAGGCATCTTAATATGGCAGTTTTGTGGGGCTGGAAGTATACAGAGAAAAGCTCACTATTCCATCCTCAATTCAGAGCTGTATTTAATTTTCACAAATGCGTGGATATTTCACTGTACAGACAATGAACAAGTTTTATTTGATGACAGCATAGCGTATCAGTGACCAGTAACTGAAATCCAGCCTTTATGATCCCTTCAAAAACCAGCAAAATGTAAAGGGTACATGAACAAACCAGCTATTGACAGGGAATAAGTTCGAGAAGAACAAAGGTTTACCTTGCTAGTGCTAAAAACAAATTCAACATCAATCCTTCTCAGTGGATGACATTTTATCTGATAAATACCTTCTTTTATGTTACTTATGCTAAAATTTAAGTTTGAGGCTTTTGCTCCCAACTACCTAGCATCTTCTAGAAAAGTCTATCAAAGCTCTCACCTCAAGATCTTTATGCATCCTCCCTTTCTTGTCCAGTTACTAAGACTGAAAACAAAGATCCTTTGAATTATATCTATCCTCTTCCTTTTAGAGCAATATTAACACAAAACTATTAAATTTCAGTCCAGCCTCCTTGTTTAAGCATAAAAGATGGCAGTCTCATCAGCTCACAGTTTTAAGAACACTAATTTTTGAATCTTAAGTTTATTCTGGTAGCTGAAATACAGAGGTAACTTTATGGAGGTTTCTGAATTTGACTAAAAATTTTGTATTCTTAAACAGTAAAAGCTTCGATGAAAGTTTTAGAAACATCAGAACAAATCAAGAAGTCCACTGGAAGTTAGAAAGAGCCTGGAATGGCCACGAGTACCTATGTGGATTCCATAGCCGCTTGGAGTGATCAGCAAGGGGCAGCCCTGCACATAGTGCTGGGGCCCAATGCAAACACTGACACTGCAGAGCTTTCTGTCAGAATAATTCATCAGTTACTGTGTTGTTTTTCAATTCCTAGATTAATTTGAATTAGAGAGTAATTCTAGCTATCAGAGGTGGGATCCTGGCTGCCCTGTGTTCTTCCACAGTTTGATAAATGAACCACTGGAAAGAGACTGTTCTCAGGGATCTGCACAGCACCAGATAACTCCAAAATCACTGATAAACCATTCTGTGGAATTCATCATCTACCTGCTTTACAGAGAAAAATAATACAACTGACTCAGCACAAATCAGTACAAAGTTTCTAGCAGTCATAACTTTCCTCCAGCTACTTTTTCACCAAAGCTGCATAAGGGAATTGCTATCAATCTTGACAAAGATACATGAAAGAATCAGACTGTATGAATCACCACCAATTATTGTGATCATTTACATACAGTTCACCTGTAATTAACTTTTTGTAATACAGATGTAGAACACAAGAGCAGCTAAGAGGAGGAAAGAGACAGCAGCAGCTGATGGGATCTAATAACTACCTTTTTTTTTTTTAAACTACCAATATTTTTATTTGAGTCCCTGGAGAACTTATGCACTGAAATTCCCCATGACAGAACAGTTCATGTCTCTAACCTTTCTTCGGTTAACGGGTCTCCTGAGATGCCTTTGAAATAGTGTTTTTGTGAGTCTGTGTCACGCTTGTACTGCAGTGTTCAGGGAGGCAGGGAACTTGCATCCCCACAGTGCTAAGGGCATCCATGAAAGGAATACCTCTGAATACGGCCCCATTCCAGCACAGTTGAGGCCCCTGACGAGTTCTGAAAAACTATGCTAGGCTGAACGTGACAAGCTACAGTGCAAAACACTGACGCGGAGGAAGAGAAATTAGAAGGAATGGAATGTGGTGGTGGAAATGGGGAGAAGAGCAGCTGATCAGAAGATGAGGAAAGAAAGCATGCATGAACAACAGCACAAAAATTCCCTTATATTTAGTTCAGTTACTCATAGTAAATGAGGTCCATGTGACTTGCCGCCCTTAGACACAGTAATTACTGAAGCCATACGTTGTCCTGGTAGATACAGTTGTATGCCTGTCATAAATCTCCAGGTACTATGATTGTCAGTAGCTGCTAGAAATAAATGCAAGTTTGAAATCAGGAAAAGTGAAAATACTCTACAAATGGTAGTGCTGATGAACCTACTAAATTAAAGCTCAAAGTACCAAAACACTTTCACTGTCAAATTCACAGCCTTATTACCAACATCTGTGAGCAAACAGTGCAGATGTCCCTGTTAGTTTTCAGAATTTTGAGACATCACCACAAATTCAATCTCAATATTACTAGTTATTATACTTGGGCCACTTCATTATAAAGTCCAGACATCATCTCCATCCCAAACTGTTTCTTCAGCCTTCTTCAGGTATCAAATGCCCTAAATAAGAACTTATACCAGAACTGCATCTTCCTGCTACAACAGTTGCAAAACCCTTTTACTTCATCTGATGATAGCTTTTAGTATTTTTACAGTTTAACATTAGTACAAAAGCCCACAACAGAATATAGAGAAAATTAAAAGATAACCATGAACAGTTTAATATCAAATGAAATGAAAGAGGCTACTGCAAAAACTCTGCTATTAATTTATATAAAGTGTTAAATAACAATTTTTACAGCTTTTCTGAACCTGCTGCAAAATTCCCACACTGAGATGCTAAAGGGCCATGAAATACGGAGAACATGCCAAAGAGCAGATTAATAGGCTTCCCTCTCTAGCTTCAGAGAATTCGTTTTCCACACTGTTCCTTCTGCCAAAAAAACCCACCTTACATTCAGATTTGATAACAAACAGTAGCCTAATACTTTTCTGAAAATCACGGTTCTGGAACGCACATAGCTGTACTTTCCTTTTCCTCAAATTTGATTTATCCATCACCTAACCTTTCTGTAAACTCTTAAACCATGTGAAAAAGATGCTAGAGGTGGAAAGGTGGTGGTAAAGGAATGAAGAAGTGAATATTTTAAATGTACAGACAAAATCAAAGGTCAATACAAAAGCAACAAACTTATCCAGTATCTGAGACAGCTACTCCATTAATACATACATTGATAAGAAATCCTTCTTATTCCATCAGCAAAATTCCATTTCATAGGCACAGATAACCTATGTTGTTGGGGTTTTTTTGTTTTGTTTTGTTTTTTTATAGCAATGACTACAGGTTCCTTTTCTCTGAGTTTAAAGAGGATAAAATTCTTGCTGAAGAAATAATTTTCATCTCAAAGGTGAATGCTCATTTTAAAAGATTGTGTAGATTTCCCGTTCTGATAAAGATGACTTGAAAGGATTTAAAAGATTTTTCCTGAGGGTGAAGTTAATCCCCAGAATTCATTGCCCAGTCTTCCCAATGTTTGCTGTAGTATTGCAGAGAAAGAGTCAAATCTTTATGACACAGATGCTAACCAGTTAAACAGGTGTTAACTTTTCCTTTTAAACCTTTAAGGACATTGTCTTTGTACTCCATAGACAAAAAGGAGTGCATCTTTTAGAGAGCTACTGGCACATTTAATACTTTTCTGCAATTTTATCCTTACAGAAAGCATTAAAGATCAAGATACGTTTTCAGTTCATCCATTTCAGAAATGCCAGAGGAAATTCAAGGGTAAAATAAATCCAGCAGTGATCTACAACTCAGAAATGTTTTATCCCTTTACCTTTCTCAGCCTGATTGGCTATCTATTCACACTTCTTTCCTAGAAGTAGGAAGCTTACTCCTATACAAACCAGCTTCTTACAGCAGTTGGCCTTCCTTTCCGGCTCCCGTATTATTGATGACTGAAATTCAATAGTCCCCCAAATGAAGATGTTATCTAGCTTTACCATTTCAAGTGTCACTGGGCTAAAGTCAGTATGGAGGGATTCATGGAATTGTAATGAGTTGACAACTCCCAAAATGATTTCCTTTCTAGCAACATCTGCTGTGTCTAAATTTATAATTAAAATGAAATCATGCATGCAAAAAGAATAAAATCAATAAGCTTCCATTTTGAGTTTTTCTAATGTTGAAAGAAGTTATTTGATCAACTCTGTTTTAACCTGAACATCTGGCAGCATTATATGTAAGTTATGACACCCACAAAAAGTGACTATAACTCTAAAAATCATTTCCTTTTTCCTGAAAGTATAATAGAGCTAATCTAGGAATTATTTTAGCTACATGTACTGTGATATCCATAATGCAAAAACATTACATGTATTACTACTCTGATTTTCTGTACCTTAAGCACAGCAGGATATCCTAGGCAGCAATAATTGAATTACTGGAACGGCCTTCATAAAAATACGGTGTTACTGAATACCATCTATATTCTGAGTACCTGCTATTTTGATATTCATGTTGTTGTCAAGCAAAAGATTTTCAGCCTTCAGGTCACGGTGAACAATCTTTCGACCATGGCAATACTCCACTGCTGAGAGGATCTGCCAGAATTTGCGCCTGGCCTCAGACTCACTTAGACGGCCATGGCTGGCGAGGTAATCTGTTAAAATAAAGCAGGTTTAAATGGATTAGACAACAAGCAACAACTCTGAAACTAAATAATTTCTCAAATAATTAGCACTAGGAAACTCAAAAAGTATTTTAGCCAATCCCAGTTTTCACCCTCCCCTCCAAAAGAATGGAAAAAAGAGTAAGAAAAAGCTGCTGTATAATGAAACTCTACTCTCTGTTCCTTCTTTTATAGTTACCTGACTAGTCTGATAAATATTTTCATATAACACAACTCCTGTGGAATGGGTAATACTTGGAATAACTGGCTTCACCATCATGAGGTAATTAAAGCTTTAGACTTTTATCAGTTCATGCAAGCTTCACTCCACACTTCTCCCTCTGAAGCCTCAACAGAGGCTGTGTGGTGGCTAAAAGTACCCATCAGGTACCCATCCTGACCTCTGTCTTCATTGCATCACAAGCAGAAAGAACATTTTGTTTTCATATTTGATTACGTTGTAAAAAATAATAGCTCTGAAACTGAAGACTTCATTTATCCTCAGGAACAAAAACAAGAGAAGCAGCAGCTGTGTGAGTCTTGACAGAAACAGCTTCTATAGCCAATTCTATTCTTTCTCTTACGAGGCATAAAATCAAAGAATCAACTGTTAGGATGGTTTCAGAATTGCCTTCAACATCCTACAAAGAATGCAGTTAACGGCCAAGGCATAGCAAATGCATATAAATATTGTACCCACTGATCACAAGCCAGGGCTGAGCATATACACAGCTAGCAATCTCCAACCACTTGCTGCATCACAACTAGTACTGAAGATAAACAAAAAACAGGGAGCAGGAACTAAACTGCTGGAGCTGCTGCCAGCCCCTCCTAATTATCATTTATAGAGACAGTCCCATGAACAGGAATCATCATTTACAGACCAGCTGACATAAACATTTCTGTCTGAATTCAGTTAGCAGGTTAAACCAGCTGCTTCTGCAAGCTGAAAAGTACACACGATGTAATGGAGGTTTTGAGCCTACTTCTGTTTATTTATAAGAATCTCTGACAAAATCCATAAGTAAAATGATAAATCGTATCTTCTAAGCTACTTATGTAATCTCAGTGATCCAAAAAGAATCGTCTTACCCATCACAATGCCAAAGCAGAATACCTGGCTTTATTAGGTTGTGGTTTGGGTTTTTTTAATAAAATATTTTTTATGGGCTTTATAGGTGCTTGCAACTTTTTCATTTAAGCTTTTCTGCTTGCTTTATACCAATTTGCTTCTACTTGGAGGAGTGTCCAGTACACCTGGAATTGACTGCCCTAGGGGTCACACACAGCCCCACCATTTGCCACGGACTAATCCAGATTGCACCGGGAACACCTGCAGTACATTGATGACATCATCGTATGGGGCGACACAGCAGAAGAAGTTTTGAGAAAGGGAAGAAAATAATCCAAATCCTTCTGAAAGCCAGTTTTGCCATAAATGAAAGTAAGATCAAGGGACCTGCACAGGAGATCCAGTTTTTAGGGAAAAAAAAAAAAAAGCAAGATGGACATCATCAGATCCCAATGGATGTGATCAACAAAATAGCAGCTTTGTTTCCATCGACTAATAAAAAGGAAACAGGCCTTCTTAGGTGTTGTGGGTTTTTGGAGAATGCATATTCCAAATTACAGTCTGATTGTAAGCCCTCTCTATCAAGTGGCCTGGAAGAAGAATGATTTTAGATGGGGCCCTGAGCAACAACAAGCCTTTGAACAAATTAAGATTTGTTCTCAACAAATTGAGATTGTTCACGCAGTAGCCCTTGGGCCAGTCCTGACAGGACAAGATGTTAAAAACGTGCTCTACATCACAGCCAGGGAGAATGGCCCTACCTAAGGTCTCTGGCAAAAAGTACCAGGGGAAACCCGAGGCCAGCCCCTGAGGGTTTGGAAATCAGGGATATCGAGGATCTGAAGCTTGCTATACTCCAACTAAGAAAGAGATATTGGCCACATATGAAGGAGTCTGAGCTGCCTCGGAAGTGGTTGGTACTGAAACACAGCTCCTCTTAGCAGCCCGACTGCCAGTGCTGGGCTGGACATTCAAAGGGACGGTCTCCTCTACACATCATGCAACTGATGCCACGTGGAGCAAGCGGGTCGCACTGATCACACAATGGGCTCTCATAGGAAACCCTGGTCGCCCAGGAATTTTACAAGTGATCACGGACTGGCCAGAAGGCAAAGATTTTAGAATGTCACCAGAGGAGGAGGTGATGCATGCTGAAGAGGCCCTACGGTACAATAAACTGTCAGAAAATGAGAGGCAATATGCCCTGTTCACTGACAGGTCCTGTTGCATTATGGGAAAACATCAGAGGTGGAAGGCTGCTGTATAGAGTCCTATACGACAAGTCGCAGAAACTGCTGAAGGAGAAGGTGAATCGAGTCAGTTTGCAGAGGTGAAAGCCATCCAGCTGGCTTTAGACATTGCTAAAAGAGAAAACCGGCCAGTGCTCTATCTGTATACTGACTCATGGATGGTGGCAAATGCCCTTTGGGGCTGGTTACAGCAACAGAAGCAGAGCAGCTAGCAGCACAGAGGTAAACCCATTTGGGCTGCTGCACTGTGGCAAGATACTGCATCCCAGTTAGAGAATCTGGCTGTAAAAGTATGTCACGTAGATGTTCACATACCCAAGAGTCAGGCCACTGAAGAACAGCAAAATAACCAGCAGGTGGATCGGGCCACCAAGATTGAATTGGCTCAGATGGATCTGGACTGGCAACATAAGGGTGAGCTATTTACGGCTCGGTGGGCCCATGACACCTCAGGCCATCAGGGAAGAGATGCAACATACAGATGGGCTCACGATCAAGGGGTGGACTTGACCATGGATACTATCACACAAGTTATCCATGAACGTGAAACGTGCTGCAATTAAGCAAGCCAAGTGGTTAAAGCCCCTGTGGTACGGAGGGAGGTGGCTGAAATACAAACATGGGGAGACCTGGCAGATTGACTATATCACACTCCCACAAACCCACCAAGGCAAGTGCCACGTGCTGACAATGGTGGAAGCAACCACTTGGATGGCTGGAAACATATCCTGTGCCCCATGCCACTGCCTGGAACACTATCCTGGGCCTTGAAGAACAGGTCTTGTGGTGACGCAGCACCCCAGAAGGAATTGAGTCAGACAACAGGACTCATTTCCGAAACAACCTCATAGACACCTGGGCCAAAGAGCATGGCATTGAGTGGGTGTATCACATCCCCTATCATGCACCAGCATCCAGGAAAGTCAAACAACACAATGGGCTGTTAAAGACTAGATTGAGAGCAAGGTGGGGTGGAACCTTGAAACGTTGGGATACACATTTCGCAAAAGCCACCTGGTTAGTCAACACCAGAGGATCTGCCAATTGGGGTGGCCCTGCCCAATCAGAACTCTTGCATCCTATAGAAGGGGATAAAGTCCCTGTCGTGCACATAAATATGTTAGGGAAGACAGTCTGGGTTACTCTTGCCTCAGGCAAATGCAAACTCATTCGTGGGACTGCTTTTGCTCAAGGACCTGGGTGCACTTGGTGGGTGATGCGAAAAGATGGGGAAGTCCAATGTGTGCCTCAAGGGGATTTGATTTTAGGTGAGAATAGTCAGAATTAAATTGTATTATGTTAGTTGCTATATAACCCTGCCACTGTATGTTATCATCACTATAATTGTTATATGCTATATCCATAGTACTACAGTAAGAATCGCTTAGATCAAGCAAAGATGAACTTTGATAAAACTGAGCGAAGCGCAGTAGTGATGGAACCAGAACTGACTTCAGCATGCAACAATCCAATGTTGTGCACCATCCTCCTGCTGCACCCAATGTCACCCGCTCGCCGTACTGCACTGAAGCCTGATCCTGCTCTGCTGACTGAGAGGACTTTGCACCATCCCTCCTGCCCATAAAGACTGGTATGACAGTTGGAGCCCAAAGTCAGGGACTAAATGAACTCAATGAACATTTTATAAACATGGCCCATAAACTAAGGGAATGATATCTCTGTGTGTGTGTACATATATATGTGTGATACATATTTATCCATCTCAAAGGATGGAAAAGGTGATGATTGACTAGGTTGTAATGGAAAGTATGGGACCTGAGCATGATGTAGATGGTATAGAGTAAGGGGTAGATACTGTCCTGGTTTTGGCTGAGATAATTTTCTTCCTAGTAGCTGATGTAGTGCTATGTTTTGGGTTCAGTACAGAAAAAATGTTGGTAACACGCTGATGGTTTCAGTTGTTGCCAAGTAATGTTTAAGTCAAGGATTTTTCAGCTTCTTGTGCCCAGCCAGCAAGAAGGCTAGAGGGGCACAAGAAGTTGGAAGGGGACACAGCCAGGACAGCTGACTCAAACTGGCCAAAGGGATATTACATACCATGTGACATCATGTCTAGTATATAAACTGGGAGGAGTAGGGCTGGGAGGGATTACCGCTCAGGAACTAACTGGGTGTCAATCAGCAGGTGGTGAGCAATTGCATTATGCATCACTTCTTCATATGCCAATTCTTTTATTATTATTATCGTCATTTTATTATTGTTATTACTATCATTATTAGTTTCTTCCTTTTTGTTCTATTAAACCATTCTTATATTCCCCCCCCCCCCCCCCCATTTTCTTCCCCATCCCACTGGGGAAGGGGGCACGAGTGAGCAGCTGCGTGGTGCTTAGTTGCTGGCTGTGGTTAAACCATGACACCAGAGGCAGCTTGAGCAGCTCACATTAAGCACACTCTAAAACCTGAAAATACATTTGCAGTAAAACTTCACCAATGGTGCACTTCTGCTTCATTATTACTACAGATAAGGACAAAGAAATACGTTGTTCAGGAGGAGGGGGCACAGACCCACCCACAAACCATGAGAATTTTTGCAAATATTCAGAAAAACATTTTAAAAAATTATTTGTTGTTGGATTGTATAAAACTGACCACTTCACTGACCTTGCATTCTTATACATCACGAGTTCTCCACTGCCACTTGGGTCACTAGACTACACTGCCATTAAGTGCTCCAGACAGTGTCATATTGATTATCAAAGTGACTTATGAATTATATTTTCACTCATACAGTTTAAATAAACAAATGCAATCATTATTACACCATCTTCTCAATATGGTCAGTAAAACAGGCTTATTTCAAAGATGTTTTATAGGGGCATTATTTAGGCAAAAGTTCTATACCCCATTACTGAGGTAACAAGTTTGTTTTACTTGTGGTGGGATTGAAAGGATTTCGTGTGCTGCTGCTACCACCTCCCAAACACATTTTGCAAGCACGGAGATGGCTGCTCCTGAGCCATCTGAAGCAGCAGACTAGAGATCTCAGTTGCAGTATACTTACTTCAGCATCCCTCAAAAAACATCTTTAAGCAAAGCACATTAGATCTGATCTCTGGAACCTGCAGAACTGAAAACTCTCCTCAGAGCTTCTAACCTACCCAAGTCTTAATACACTGTCAGCTGGTTTAACTTGGCAAAGCACAAGAACAAACAAAAGCCTAGCAGTAAGGGGAGATCATAATATTTGCAAGCTAAATATCATTCAGTCACAAAATGACTGACAAATCATATGATATCAAGGTGAAGTCAGATATCAAAGGCACAAACCAAATTACACTGAATGCAAGCCAGCTCTTTAAGCTGTTAATCCATCATTTGTTAGCAATGCAGCAAACAAGTTGATGAATCCACAAACTGTCATTTGCTTTTATGGCTCTAGCCTGTCAGGACTCATTTAAAGATTCCAAACCACCTTGGCCTTAAGAATTCCACGAAGTCTAGTAGTCTGCATGGAACAGGTCATTTATTCTGAAATACGTCTCTTTCTCTCCTGGAGAAGTAGAACATACCACAGTCTATCCAAATAGGTGATGGTACATGCAAGGATACCGTTTGTGCATTAACTAGCTTGCAAATAGGAAAAGCTGGGATACAGGCAGCATGCCAGCCCCCGAGTTACAGAAACCATTTTAAGACAGCTGAAACTTGCTACGGACATTCTGCCACAATAGCTAGAATCTGGACACTGTTTGAATATGTGCGTATGTACCTCTGGAGCCAAGAACCACGACTCTTTAGTTTTTACTGCAGATACCTAGAGCAAAGCATGTTGTACCATGCAAAGACTGAAATAGCAAAGCTACCTATGCTTTCATAAATGTATCCTTTGACAAATCTTACCCTCATGTCATACCCTCTGGCTACATGTTTCTATGGTAGGTTGGGTTTGGTTTTTTTTTCCTATAATAAAATAGAAACCAGAACTATTTTAGATTCAGCTGGATCCACAGCAGAAAGCAGCAGGACTTTTGTCACAAGGCAGCTTCCTGTCCAGCCTTTTCAGTAGTCCAAAGTACATTTTTTACTGGACAATTGAAACAAGATGGTATTTACTTCAAAACATATGACTTGGAGACATTGTCTGGCAAACCCAGTGGTCAATGCTTTTCATTTAAAATACAGTCCTTCATTTAGGTGGACAATTGTACACATTTTAAATTTGTTATGTTAAGCCTGTTAAAGAGGCACATACATACCAAAGCGAGTACAGTTAAGGATAATGAAGATGATTACGGGACTGGAGTGGTTGTCATACAAGGGGAGGCTAAGAGAGCTGTGGGCATTCAGCCTGGGGAAGACAAGGTACAGAGGGGAATCTTATCATGTATATAAATACCTGGCAGGAAGAAGACGACAAAGCCAGACTCTTCTTCTCAAAAAACACCCAGCAAACGGACAAAAGGCAGCGGGAACCAACTGAGACACAGGAAATTAAATTTAAACCTAAGAAAAAGGGTGTTTTCTATGCAGGTGGTCAAATGCTGGAAGAGGTTGGCTAGAGATCGTAGTCTCCATCCATGGTTCTGAGCAACCTGCTCTGGTTGACCCTGCTCTGAGCCACAGGGCTGGACTAGACATTCTCTACAAATCCCTTCCAACCTCAACTCTTCTGTGATCTGGGTTCAGTGTGTCCACTTCAAGCTTAGTGAGGAACAAGTAATGCCTTATTAGGGGACACATTGTATTTCTAGTCTTACAAATGCCTATTAACAGGAACAGTAATAATCGGTTAGAATTTCAGCTAAGGAAATCTACATTATACATTAGAAAGAACCTTTATAATTAAAAAAAACTCAGATCCTGAATAGCTTTGTCTAGGAAGGTTACTGTATCTCTCTGTCTAGGGAGGTTTCCAAGAATGGTGCAGCTGAACCTGCGTCAAGGCTGGGACATAGCAGATAGCTGCTCAAGCTCATTCCAGTCCAGTTTTCTGCATCTCTGCTCAAAACATGTATGAAATTGTCCAGGACAAACTGCTAGGTGAAACTATGCTCTTACAGGTACAGACATAATTAAATACCAATACTCTAAGAAATCAAAGAGATGTCTGGTCTGAATGTCTCTTTCATGTGGAAGTGTTTCTGGAGATGCTTCGAGATTATTCGTCACAAACAGGCACAAGATGCTGAGAAGTTGACCTTGTAAGGACAGAGGTTTATACAATGAAACATGTCCTTAAGGCTTAGAATTTATGCTTAAATACTCTAGAATACTTGTAAGACTGTCTTCTGTATCAACTGAGCAGGGATACTGCAATATCGCAAAGGACTAGTTATGAAGGGAATCTCATTCTTGAGGACAAAAGAACACTACTACTGCTTCCCTAATGAGTAGAACAAAATCCAGTATAGAATTTAGGTCACTTTAGTTAAACTGTGCATCAGTTACTGTGTGTTTCCAAGAGAAACATTCAGAAAAGTGTTAATAAAACTGTAATGGCACAGTTACTTTTTCATTTGCACAACCATAGCACACTTTGCATGACTAGTTACTGTACATATTTAATGCAGGAGTGTTTTTACATCTAGCTGCTGTTTAATGTAAGGAATGTTTTCCCAAATATTTACCAACCTCTCTGCAAGTTCAGTGCTTTGCTATTCCAAAGTCAGATTTACTTTGAAATCTACTTCTCAGGCATGTTTGATTTCGCATGTGTAGAAGATGAGACCCATGAGACTGCCTGGGCTGATCTATTTTCCCATACAACCATTGGGCACACATTGTGAATGCACAAGAGCCTCTTCCAAAAACAGGCTTAAGTCCCAAGGTATCCTTTGGGACAAGAGAGGCAGAGCATAAACAGGACTGACTAAAGGGGCTTATTTTGCATTTCTGTGCATTACTATCATTCCACAAGATTAATTTTTTAAATGGGGTGGTGGATGCCCTGGCTGGCATCTGGCAAGAGTAAGAAATAAACATTCTGTTTCCATTGTGAACCCTTTTGAAAATCTCAGAATAATCTTATGGTTCTTCACAGTAAGGCATAGAGATGCCTGTAACAGTAGGAGTATTAGCACAATAATATAGCCTAACAGTGTCCTATTATTTCCTGTAGGTTCTCTGAAAGGCAGCAAGGTCCTTGCAACCTACTGTCCAACTGCAAAACAGACTGAAGGTTGTAAGAAACGCCTAAACAATCAGGAAAGAATGAGATGTAAAATAAGAGTATGCAAATGCAGTTAAGCTGCTCTTCCCAGGCACCACACCTGGCAGTTGAAATGCTTGCCTCTTAACTATTCCTTAGTCTTTCTCTCCTTCACATTTCTTGTGTGAAGTAGAAAAAGGAAGTACCAGAAAAGTACATACATAGGTGCAGTCACTCTGACACATGTCAAATGCTGTACTGGAGCTCTAGATGAAGAAATTGTGCTATTATCATTTGTTTGGTAGTTTCATGCTAAAACCCAGCAGGAGGCCACATGAGGAAATTGAAGGACGAGATCAAAATAACTGCTCCTAAACTTCAGCCAAAAGCAGCACATTCCTTCAAATAGTTACAATTGTTAAGCTAGACATAAATCACACAAGCTGGTAGTTTTGTCATGTTTACTGCTTTTAAAATGCACAGGTACTATGTCAGACAGCAAGCAAGAAGGGGTAGAAACAACCATAACTGAAAGCTTGGCTATTCCCTTTCCCCTTGCTGAACAATTACATTTCTAGGCTTAATAATCAGCTTCCCCATCTGCAGTTTGGATTCTTGTAATGTAAACAGTCACTGATGAGAAGCTAAAGAATTAGCCCTACAGAACAGGTTCACTGTAGTTAGTTTAGCTAACAGATCATCTTCATCTCAGCTGTTATAGAGACTCCAGGTGAGAGATGCTAAAGAAGATTACAAGACAGTGGCTGTAAAGATACTTTTAAAAACTGTCATGGTTTAACACCAGCCAGCAACTAAGCACCACACAGCTGCTCTATCACTCCCCTCCTCAGCTAGACAGGGGAGAGAAAATAAAACAAAAGGCTTGTGGGTCAAGATAAGGACAGGGAGAGACCACTCAACCAATTACCATCACAGGCAAAACAGACTCAACTTGGGGAAAATTAATTTAATTTACTGCCAAACCAGAGTAGGGTAATGAGAAATAAAACCAAATCTTAAAACCCCTTCCCCCCACCCCTCCCTTCTTCCCAGGCACAGCTTCACTCCCAAATTCTCTACCTACCCTGTCCAGCAGCACAGGGGGACAGGGAACGGGGGTTATGGTCAGTTCATCACACATTGTCTCTGCCGCTCCTTCCTCCTCAGTGGAGGACTTCTCACGCTCTTCCCCTCCTGCAGCATGGGGTCCTTTCCATGGGAGGCAGTTCTCCAGGAATTTCTCCAACATGGGTTCTTCCCACAAGCTGCAGTTCTTCATGAACTGCTCCAGCGTGGGTCCCTTCCACAGGCTGCAGTCCTTCAGGCACAGACTGCTCCAGCATGGGTCCCCCGCCAGGTCACAAGTCCTGCCAGAAAACCTGCTCCAGCATGGGCTCCTCTCTCCACAGGGCCACAGGTCCTGCCAGGAGCCTGCTCCAGCACAGGCTTCCCACGGGGTCACAGTCTCATTTGGGCATCCCCCTACTCCGGCATGGGGCCCTCCACGGGCTGCAGATGGAGATCTGCTGCACCATGGACCTCCATGGGCTGCAGGGGGACAGCCTGCCTCACCATGGTCTTCCCAACAGGCTGCAGGGGAATCTCTGCTCTGGCACTTGGAGCACCTCCTTCCCCTCCTTCTTCACTGACCTTGGTGTCTGCAGAGCTGTTTCTTTTAAAAGTTCTCACTCCTCTCTCCAGCTGCAGTTTCTGTGCCGCAGCAGCTTTTTTCCCCCCTTCTTAAACACGTTCTCCCGGAGGCACTACCACCATCGCTGATGGGCTCAGCCTTGGCCAGTGTTGGATCTGTCTTGAAGATGGCTGGCATTGGCTCTGTCAGACATAGGGGAAGCTTCTAGGAGCTTCTCACAGAAGCCACTCTTGTAGCCCCCCGCTACCAAAACCTTGCCACACAAACCCAACACGAAAAAACCAGAGGAAACTGCTAGTTAAAAACTTCATAGATCTGTACAGTATTAAGCACAAGTGAAACCTTTTTAATTAAAAGGTTTTATTAAGTCTAAAGACCTTTTTAAAAAACAAGTCTAAAATGTAACAGTAGTGTCTAGGCTAAACACACTATTTACTGCAATGACCATTAACTGGTAAAAGGCAAATTCAAAACTGCTGTTGAGTACAGAAAATTTCACTGAAGCTATGAAGACAGTGAAGAATATTAGTACAGGGGTTAAAAATAACCCTGTCCATGAACTACCAGTCAGCACTATGAAATGATGGTTTAGCAGAGCTGAAAAGACTCGATGAGGTTTAATACCAGACTACTCACAGTGAACTTGAAAGCCTGACATGGTACTAAGAGAACATTTACCAGTTACCCACTACTGACAACCATCTTGAAGAGCATGCCCTGTTCTTTAAAGTATCTTATTAAAGAAGAAGATAGACAAGGGACTTCTAAAACTATCACAGATTTTGTACATCACTGAGTAGCAAAGTTACTCAGAAAAGCTATCACAAAGGCTAACTTCAACCTAAGGAGTCTAATCTCTCTCTCAGCTCCTCCTGTAATCAGAGAAGGAAGAGAGGCTCCTCTGGAAGGTGAGCCAAAGTTTTGAACCATCCTCCTGAGAGGCCTCTCACTCCTCACTGATTACAGAGGGAACATACAGGAAGATCAGCCCCAACAGACTTAAGTTTGTCTTTCTCATTATACTTCTCCCACCTCACTAGCTTTTGAGTAAAAATTTAAATAAGCTGCTCTTGCCACAAACTTAGAGCAAGTTTTTGTTTTGTTTTTGGTTGTTTTGTTGTTTAAGCCCCCCTTCAAGGGCAATCAAAGGTTAGTCAAAGAACAAAACGGAGCACAATACTTAGATACTGTCAGGAGACTGGTTAACTAAAGAAATAGCAGGTTCCACAAGTTTCTAACCATCTTGCTTCACAAGAGAAAAACAAAGTAAAATACCCCAAAAAGCAGGATCATGCATGGCAAAGTCTTACAAACTTTGAAGATGCTTGGGTACAGGACTCCAGAAGAGCATCCCCCTACTTCTGCTGTTTGAAAACTAATGTTATAGAAGGGAGACTATTTCACACATTGTTAGACTTGACATGGCAAATTCAATACACACAAAGAAGGATCAGGACAGAAAGGAGGAAAAGCTCATATAGTTGGAATCATCTTCCTACTTTTGGGAGTTTTTAAATAGTACCCTGTTTTCTCTGCTTTCTAGGTACATCAAAGTTGCCCTGCACTTGATATCCTGCTTAAGACACAAACAGTCCAATGATTAGGAATTAAAGGTAGAAAAAAAAACCACCCAGACAAGAAGGGACTTTGAACACCAGTTCTGTTTCCATAAAAAAATGCATCCCTCCATCCCCCCACCCCCCACTGTAAGAAAAATGAAGATCAGCCAGGCTCCACCTCTTCCATGCTCCAATCACCAGGGCCCTACATGCTGAACTCTATCCCATTGCCCTCCGAGTTCATTCTGCCTGGTGATGTTGACTGACAGTTTCAGAGAAACCTTTGCAGCAACTCCAATTTTGGTATCACATCTAAAATGCGTGTGAAAACTCTAAGTGCCTGGGTGTCAAGCATAAAACTCATGAAATTAGTTTTTATTAAACAATAAAGGTTGTTACTTCAACACCCTAGTCCAATTCCTAAACAAAGCAACAGTACCTGCTATGCATTAAATACTTCATTCAGCTAAAAGATTTTCTTTACCTTTGAGAATATTTCTGCTATTTTTCTATTCCTTTCTTCTGTTACTCTACTAGGACATGCTAGACTCATTCATGGAAAATAAACCCATTGTCCTGGGTACCATTCAAACTTAAAATTGTTACTACATATTGCTAGACAGTGACCATTTGCACTTCACCTAGCACTTGCTATCATAGTGCACTTTGAGACACCCCCCACCCCCCAATTCTAACATATTTCTGCCATTACCTTGTTTCTTCTTCTTTCTCCAAAAACATCTAATAGTGTTAAATACATACAACAACAGCAGAATAACCCATCCTTAATTGCAAAAGCCATGCTGAGAAATTCCAATAAATCAGAAAAAAATTATTAATTTATAAAAAACCTGTACATAAATATTAAGTCTCTAATAATGGACCCAGAAAGACTCCTTAATTATTTTCATGAAAACACAAGGTCTAAGAGAATTGGCTAAACTGTCAGAAACATACATTAAAGGATCTGCAAACATGGAAAGTCTCAGAGCCCAGAAGGCTTTGCTTCTTCAGAATGAGCTAAGAGTTTAAGTCAAAGTTTTACAAGAAATGATACACATTAAAGCCAAGACAAATAAGAAGGCAAAAGGAGTCACCATCCAAGTTATGTCTAGAAACTTTAGCCATGCTGACTAAAGTTTTATTTTTTTTGCCTTCTGTTAATTTGTTTTTCCCTATGACCACCTCACTTTCTCACATAAAGCAGCAGCAAAAAAAAAATTCTGGTCATGTAAATGCAACTTAATAGTTATAGAATCTTGACTGAGAACTGAGAATGTTTCATATATGAAACCTTAAAACTACGCTAAACACAAAAAACTTAACTTGATGTAGGTACAAAGGTAATTTTTAGATAGATTTTTGGCTTATACTAATCACTCATGTAAGTCTGCATACAAATCTTGAAATATAAACAACCTCCAATGTTGTAGCTCCCAAGGCAAGTAACGAGATAAATAGAAAGATTTCAGAAGAAAAAAGAAAAAAATTTGTAGGCCAGTCTGCAACTCCTGGCTTGGCTTCAAGATTAGCACTGGTTTGAAAACAGCAGCTTAGAACGTGAGAAAAACAGAATCCCCTTTCTTCTTATTCAGTGCTTCCAGATGGTAATCACTGTAAAGCAAATAATGCTGTTCCTTCAGAGAAAAACACAACACAACAAGCCAAACCAAAACAACCAAACCCACATTCCTGAGAAACGCACAAGATATTCAAAGGCTACTAGACCCCAAAATAGACCTATGCTAACATGCTGTACCCAGCAATGGGAGTAACATTCTTGGTATTTTATTATCCCAGTCTTATTAGAACATTGTCTTGCTATTCTGCAGGTTGTCAACCATTTCAAACAAGTTTACGAATAGCAAGCTTGTCTTTGGTCAGAAAACCACAGGCTTACCCAAATTTTTTGTTGCATGTGCAGGAGCTGAAAAAAGCATTTTTACTTTGATCACTAAGACAGCTTAGTTAAGTTGAAGGCACTAACACAGATCAAAATGAAATGCATTTAACTACTTAGTGTCACATTTCATGTGTTTCTTCTTTGTGGCCTAAAAAGGAGCACTGCTATATATAGGTAGTTCTGGAAAAAAATTCAGCTTGTCCCTCCTTGAAGCTTAGAAAAATCTCAAACAATAAAAGTTGGGACATGTATGCACAGTACAATCACAGAAGATAAAATGCCCTAGAGACAACCGATAATGGCATAGCAGATGCCATAAGCTGTTTTTTTAAGAGTTATGACAGTTATTCAAGCTACACTGAAGGAAAGGTCAAAGGCTACAGCCTGGCTGCCATAACCAGGTCTGTGTTACATCCACGTAGAAGATTTTTTTACTGTGCTCAATACCACAATCAAGAAGGGAGAGAGTGTGCAGGAATTGCCTTCAATACTAGAATGAGATCTCTATTGTAGTCCAAGCTGAGCATTACAAAACAAAAAAGTTGCATCGTCAAGTATTACAACTAAAAAAATTCTGTATTTCACATAGGTTTAACACTGAAGTCCTGCTTGAGTGATGAGTTTGAGCCAAAGAACAAGAATTAATGTGAATTTGACCATGCAGGTCAATAAAGACAACCTAAATTTTTTTATTATGAGTGTTACTCCAAGTCACCCTGACACCCCCTCCTGCTCACCATGTTCTTCCTGAAAACATATTAAAAATCATGTCTGATAAATCAGTACATAACTCCACAAGAAACAGATACTTAAGTTTACCTGAAATAGTTTGGACCACTGGTCATTATCAGGTTGAACATTTAAATATATTTTTCATCTCAACTCAATACTGAAAACCTGGTAATTCTGTCAGCTGAGTGTTTATCCTGCACTGTTCTGTTTAATAAGCTATGTCTTCTGCTAAAGGAACATCAGTAATTTTTAACTCTTTTCTTATGCTAGTGTACACTGTAACAGTTTTCCCTAAAGTCTTAGCTCTAAAATGAGAAACTGACAGTTATCACACACTTCTTGAAAAATAAAGGAAAGTGACATACTACAGTAAAAGGGATCCTTGGGCAAGATATATACAATTGACAAACTTTGGAAGTTAACATTAAAATGTTGAACATGAAAATATTCTCTTGCTTACCGAAAATTTCTCCATTTTTGGCAAATTCTGTCACAAGGTACAACATGCTTTTGGTCTCCATCACCTGTTGATGGAGAAATCGCACATGAGATTGTTTGTGGGAAGAGCAAAAAGCAAACACCCAAATGGATACTTATTTTCATTGTTCTTCTCTGGTGAAAGTCTTTGCCTTGCACAAACAGTTGTCAAAATCTTTCATTTTGTTTTTTTCAAGTTACCTCAACAATTTCAAGGGGAGCATTTGCATGCTAAGCACAAGGATAAGCTTTAAATACTCCATAAAGCCAGTATACAGAGGAGGTGGTGGACAGGATTCTCAACCACAAGTGACTAACACAAAATGATAGTATCCTCAGCAGCTAGTTTAAAGACTTTCCTTTAAGGAATCAGCCTAAAGTAATTCCCTTGCTCAACTTTTCTAACATGCTAATGGCTGGTGCTTGGGAAAGAAGACTGGGGATAATACTGACCTTTGTTACCAACCGTTCTCTAGTTATAGAAAGAAAAAAAAAAGAAAAAACCACAAATGAGCAGTCTTAAAACCTGGCAAAATTCAGGTAAAAGCACCACATCACAGGATCCCATTGTACAATCAGAGAGTACAGCTACAGAACTATCACATCCTCTGGTGGGAGGAAGGAAGAAAAACCCAAACTTTAAGCATCTACTTTCTCTTCTGGTAACTTCCAGCCTTCCTATTACAAGAACAGACTATTCACAATTCAAAAATGTGGGAGGCTGGAAGGAACAGAGAGAGATAAACAGGAAAAAAAAGAAGGTAAGGGGAATAGTTCAAAACTTTTCCATGAACAGTTGTTGATGGCCTTGAACAGAAAGGTTTCACCCAATAATTCAGAATTCCATACTTCCATGACATAACTTGGGAAAAGGCAGCCCAGTCACTTATCTTACAGCTTTCTTCCTAATGATCTACTCATCAATTGCTTAAATAGCTACTCAGGAATGCATTGTACAAATAGCATAATCAAAAGATACGCTGAAAGTGAAAAGTCCTCTACTTCAAAATAAAAAAGTGATTTAGGACTCCCCGTCAGTACAATTTAACAATATCAAACACCCAAACACATTTTGGGCCTATTTCAACAACCACAGTAAAATAGTTCAGCCTGAGCTGTCTGTGGTCGAGACCTTCTTGAATGTGATTTTTACATTTTATTTATGCACATGCTTGAAAGTACTAGAAGACTGCTCACAAATAAAGTCTTCTTAGAGGAATGCTTAAAATGACAAATCCTGAAAGATACACAGTTATAAAAAACAGCAGAATTACTAAAAAACTGACAAGCCAGCAGACAGAACAAGATGGCAGTTCTTCAGTCTCTCCTGTACCCTTGCTGAATTCTACAACAGCTCAGCATATTATGACTGAAATGTCTGTATCTGGAAGGCAAAACAGTTTGGAAAGACTGTTTTAAACCAACATTTGGAGACAAGAAGCTGCAACAGCCTGTGGATTACATATATATGGAACCATTCTTAATCAAGCCAAGTTTGTTAGCTTCATTACCTAACTTTGACAACCCTCAGTAGTTCCTTGACATGAGACAATTCAGAAACTTGTAGTGTGGACACAGTACAATGATGGGCACGTTATACAAGCAAACTAGTGAGACAATTTGATTGAAGGCTATTTTAAAAATAAACTCACTGATCTACCAAATGCATTCCTAACAAGCCAACCCCTTAATAGTAAATGGGTAAGCACTACATAACAATTACCCTTCTCTTCAAGTGATCTTGCTGATCTTCAAATTTAACTACTCTCAGACTCTCCTCTACCATTTTTGTGTTTTGTCATTCATTCAGAAGGAACTGTGGTAGATACTACTCAAGCTAGTTAGAAATTTAACTCCCTAAGGTCCACCTCTACTCAATATTTTAAAGAGGAAGTACCAGTCTCTTCCCCGTAAGATGAAATTAAAGCTAAACAAGTCTAAACCAGGATCTTAACCTTTATTCAGCAGAACAACTCCAACACCATAGGTCCAAGTCCTTATGCTCACATTGCCTTTACAGACATCATCAGATGAACTTAAATTCAAAGTTTGGTTTTAGCATACACAAATCTTCATTTTTTTGTTGAGCTAGGTTTATTTGAAACAAGCAAGAGAGTACCTCAGAAGCACCATGTGATTTGTGAAACAGAACAAACAGACCCCAAAGGGAATATTCTCAGGAAAGCCTTAAAAGCAAGAGCTAACAAGCAGAAATGCCAGCAGCCTCAAACATTTTACCATATGCTAGCAGGAACAGAAAATGAAACAGAAGAGAAACAATATAAAAGAAATCTATATTTTACTATACAAACTATGCACACTAAAAAAAGTCACAACTAAAAACCTTCAGAAGTTTTCATTGTCTGCATTATCACAAGTACAGGTTTATCTCTTACGTAAATACACATTGTTGTACCATAATTATTCATCCATGTTATAAGGGATGCATTCAATTCCACCACACACATAATTCACTTTAAGATAAATATCAAATAGTCCATATCCACAACAGAAGTGAAAAGCAAGATTCCAACAAAAAAAAAAATCCAAAGAACTAGTTATCCATCTCCTAGTAAATGCACTGCAAGATAAAGTGTTTTGGAAGGTCTTGCTGGGTGCATGCACTTACATCACAAGCACATCTGCAGAATCTGGATTTACGTATCCTCATGTCTTATCTTTGGATACAAAAAGGCTCCAAGTACTGCTCAATCTGCACTCTGAGCCAAGACTCGACTAAAGAAAACCACTATATCCACACAGATCCTCCCAGCTAGTACTCACTATAGACATTGTGCTGAATATTCCTACCCTGCTCTAGCTTACATAGTACCTTGTCTAGTAACAGACAGTAAAGTCTCATTAACAGGTATTTCCAACTCAGCTCTTTCACCAACATAAAATTTACAACCTTCTGTGTATTTTCAGCAGATTTCAGGTACACTTGAGTATCTAACATGGCCAGCCTAACTGGTACCATAGAATTAAAAAGACCACAACTGATGTACTTACAAAAAAGTTAAACACTAATCCAATGCAAATCAATTCCAGAAAAGCTAAGTTTGTCACAGACTGGTGATCTGCCAGAAGTCACTGGTATAGCACGAACTCTTCATACAGGAGCAAAAGAGGGGGAGAAGGGAAAAAAAGGCACCACTAACCATACCTGGTAGAGCTTTATAATATGTGGATGATCAAGCATTTTCATTATCTGCACTTCTCGGTAGATCTTCTCCAGATTCACAGCATCCAGCTGAGATTTATCAATGATTTTTATTGCCACCTGCAGACAAATAGCAAAAGTGACATTAAAACTCCCCAACATTTTCCTCATTAGTTTTTCCTCATTATAAAGGGAATAATGCAACCCCAGGTAACTGGGGGCTTTCTTCTAGCTCAGAAATACACATCCCCCACTTAAAAATACAGCAGCACAATATTAAACATATCAGCAGTCCCACTAAGTGGCTGCAGGACTATCGCCTACATCAGCATGTCAGAAAAAAAAAGTTTTACAAGAAATGGAAGACACAGGACATGTGATGGAGGCCAGTGCTCCAATGAGCCCAGGTACAGAATACTCTTATATCAGTAGCAGGTGGAAACAACTGAGGACCCTTTATGGACCAGTGTTGTAAAGACAAAAATCTTCTTAAAAAGCCTAGTGGTGTCCATTTCTGGAGTCAAGGTAGCCAATTTGAATCCCACAAATGCAAAATAGTATCTTAAAAGAAACACCATTGGCTCAACACAAATAATCAAAACATGGTGGATCCATGTAGTTCCAACTGTTACATGCTTATTTTAACTGTAACTAATACACTACTACATAAGGACATCTGCAGTTCATCCATTCAGGGAAAAACTCTGTACAGATATGTTTGTCAGTCAAACCTCACAAACAGATCTCAATTAGTTTAGAAAACAGATTTTGGTCCTATTGACCTGTTTTTAGCCAGTTCCTGCAAAGTGAATTACAGAGAACTACAACTACACATGCCTAGGAGACTAAAAATTTCAAAACAGAAGGCATTTAAAAAAAATTTAAACTGAGAAGAAATCAAAATATAGCTGCTATGACCATGCAAAGGATAACAATATTAAAGAGTACTGAATATATAAATGGTGTTTATTCACCCTATCACATTATTAATGCTGAAACAGTAGCAAACAATGTTAAGTCACACAAATGCTTCCAATTATAACTGCATTTCACAAATTATTGAACTATAGGAGACAGCTGCTATGCAGGAGACAAAAATCCACAGGAGGTAAACCTCATTATCTGCAGTAAGGCTGATTATGGAGCCACCTGAATTCAGAATTAACTATTTATTGACTTCATTTCAGTATGCTTTTGCTTGATAACCTCTTCAAAAGTCACTTGTCTTCCCCAACCAACAGAAAAATAAGATTCTGCTGTGAATGAATAAACTGATCTAGCCTTGTAACCAGTGAAAAGCTAGTTTTGTTTTTAAGATGCAGGATGCACTTTTAGCTGAAGCAGAACAAGACTATTCCAAAGCAAACAGACAATTTTAAGAAACTTTTTTCAAAAGACAGGTGTGAGGGTTTTTGGTTTTTTTAAACAATGTCCAATTAACATAGAACTCACCAAAACTAGATTTATCAAAACCCAATACACATTTATAAGAATAACAATATATACAGCCATTAGACAGAAAACAAGAAAAAAGGTTCACATCCCAAAACATTTTCACCATTAATCATGAATTGCTCCATAGCCTTTATTCTTCAAAACATTACAGTGGACACTTTGGAAGAAGTGCTACCTAAAATGGTATTCAACCACTCCACACTGCCCTCCTCCCCAGCTGTCACCAACTTTCTTCTATCCTAGTATAACATACAGCAATTTAGGGGATCCTGATGCCTGATCTTTTCAGAACATGCTTCCCCCTGTTGTCTTCTGATAGCTATTTGTACTTAAAGCACTCTCCATAACTCACCTACTCTGCCCTCTTTCACATTACACTACATGCACACTGAGAAGCATACAAGAACAGTGATGCTCATGATGGCAGGTCCTAAAAGATTACAGGTCTCCCTTTGAAAGTTTGTCTTTTGACTATGAAGACACTAACCTATGCAAATAAAACATGTGGATCACCTGCTTCTGCTCCTATCTGTTACCCTCTCATCCTATTCCCATTCCTTCCAACTACAGTATTAATTTGCTGTCTTAACGCTCAGTGTATGTACAAAACTTGGTAACAAAGGCCTGGCTTCACACATGCAAGAAATAAAGGACAGGCAAAAGAAGAACAGTAACATGCGTGGGGCTGGACTATCCAAATGCATACTTCCCACTTGGTCTTGTCAGATTTGCACTCCCTTTGACTATCCCCTACAGCAATTGCTTATTCTCTCAGCAGGTCCCCTTTCACTTACAAAGACAGAACAGCAAGCTGCTTCCTTATTTGGTCTGATTATATGCCATGTGGCCACAGAGGATGCAAACAATCATTCACACAGCTTTAAGAAAAAGCAACACACAAAAATCATACCTTTAAGTCTCCCTGGCCTAATTTAAGATCACAGCTAATAAAATGACTTCTGGTTATCATTTATTTTTTGCAGGCACAATTTATTAGCCTAAGAAGAAATCACCTCACTAGAAAGTTACAAAATGTCAAAGTAATCAAACGAAGCCACAAAAGCCAGACCAAATTCTTATACATCAGGAAATACTTATTAAAAACAACCCATGCATCACATTTCTCCCCTTCCTCTAATTTATTTTGTACTGTCTCTCTGGGATCAACCAGAGACACAAGACATTCTCCACATCTGTCCCAGTTTATACCCATTATTTGGGTGACCTCCAGATTTAGGAGGAAGAGAGCCCACTTTTTAATTTACAAACCAATGAAGATATTAAACTGTAGCAATCTTGCATTCCTATCACAAAATGGTAATACATCTTTCAGTCAAGCAACAAAGTATCTCCAATCTTGGACAGAAAATGTGTTCAGGAAAGCCGAAATATCTCCTTCATTAATCTAGAGCAATGCAAAAAAATCCTGCTGCATTTTTTTTAATTCAAAATTTAATGGCAATCTAATTAGAATAGCAATTTACACAGACAGCATCAGCCTCTCAGTAACTGGAGGTATTTAGAGTAGCTTCTTTCTTCACATAGACAACACAGTGTAGAAGCTTTACTGAAAAGTTCCATCACTTGCAACTTTTAAGACTGCCTCCTTCCCTGTCCCTAGTTCATTTAATTTCACTTTATGGTGCATTTTGTCTCCATAGGTAGGTGTTTTATGAAGCTCTCTTCAAATGCAAGCAAAAAAAACCCAACCCAGTAACTTTCTCCTATTTATTCTTCTTGCACATAGGAAATGTGTGCAGTACAGAAAAGCTAATAAAAGCGAAGCTATACAGGACTTCAAAGAAAAGAGGTTAGGTATAGCATAGAAGAGGAGGAAAAAACCCAACACCAAACAAGTGAAATTGCAGCAAAGCAATAAAGGGGGATTTGGACAATTTGAAAAAAAACAACCCAACCAAAAAACACAACAGCAGCCTGCGCTCTGGGGCTCATGCTGAACCTTTGTCTATCCATCACTCTATCATCAGTTTGATTAGCACAAATATTTATACCTCCTTCTTCTATACTTCTCACCCCCTCCTAGTGGGGAGGGGGGGAATTCTGCAACTGTATCACTTGCTAGTGCTACTTTTTCCAATGGAGTTTTATTCCCATCACCTTATCCTAGTGAAAAATCTAGCTTTACAAGTACACTGACTCTTGGTGTTTTCTGCAGTATAGCTTGGCAGTTCCACAGTTTGCTCTTAAATTTTGAGTATTCCTTTTACTGACTGTTGCCACTTCCAAACCTATCCACAAGTGTCTATGCTGTCAACCTTCTCCAGAGATATCAGGCATTATTCTGCAGTTCCCAGCTTCTACCACCCACAAAGAGTTCCAAAAAAAAAAAAAAAAACCACCAATATCAGGTTTTAACTTTGTTTTCCCAAATAACAAAAGTATCCATTTCCCTAGAAAAACCTAGATAACTCATTTGTCCTTCTTCAGTTTTAAAGATTAAATCTTCCATTTCCACTTCAATTTCTTAATAATCAGTGCCTACTGTAGTTTTATGTTTTCCAAGGTTAATAAGACTATGCAACTATACAATGACTTCAGTTACTAAAAAGCAAGTAATTTTATATAAAATAAAAACGTGCAGAAGACATTTTTCATTTTTACATGGTTAAAATCCTTGAACAGATCTTATTTCCTGAGTGACAACCAATAAGATTTCATTAGAGGAAAAAAGCATTTCAAAAAAAAACAATAAAAAAAAAGAACAGGTCTCATAAGTTTGGGAGGCATGGCTACAAATCCTGATATAACCTTCACCATACTTTCTGGTCAAGAACAGTGCCTCATGTTCCAATGTTTCTTACTTTCTTCCTTTTCCAGAAGTTTCCTATCCCATTTCCTTGCTGCACACATTTAGAAATACAATTCCCAAAGAGCATTGAAAGACCAAAACCAAATCCTTCTTCTGAAATTATGGGAGCAAGAAAACAAGTCTTCAGGTCACACATTTCTTGGAGTAGAATGGCTCCATAAAAATCCTCTTCCAATAGTTTTGAAAGATTTCTTTACCTCCCCATAACACAACTAAAAAGTGATCATAGATTTGGAACAAGTCACAGAGGTTAACACCCCACAGAAGCACATAGTAACATTGTATTGTCTATACAATCACCCACTTACTCCCCAGATTATAACACTAAGGTGTATTCTGCATTTATAGCTTTTGAGTCTGAAAAGATCCGTTTTGTTTACACGCTGGGCATTCAGGTACAACAATGCACCAGGGACTTGCAATAAAAACATTTTTATGAAGATATTGCCAGATAGTAATGACAGCATTCATAAAATGCTCATTAAGTCAGTTAATACTGACCTCCTGGAGGCAACTATGGAGCTAGAAAAATTATGTTATATGTGACTCTGCAAATGTTGGAGAACAAATTGCACTTTTGGAGTGCACTATGGAGCACTACAGAATGAGCCACTGTCTCAGCAGCCTACTTGCTACCTCTGTCATCATGTTAAGAGATGTATTTTGTGCTGCTACATCCACAATCTGTTCAAAAAAACCACAAGACTTAGCTAGATCATTCAGTTGACAGCTATCACTAATATATTCATAAAAGTGTGTTGTGTAACCACATTGGTTTCTCAGATATCTGAAATAATTCTAAGCACAGCTCTCTCCTAATCAAGAGTATCTTATTTGAGATGCAAGAAAGATGCAAACCAATGAAGAACAAGCTATATTTCCAGTTTAAATAGGTTTTTAGTTTAAAAACCCCACCACATTATATCAAACCATATTTTGTCTTACAATGTGGAGTTATTTGGTACTATTAAGCAGTTGGTTTTGAACACGGAGAGTAAGAGTATGTGCCTACTTGAAGGAAAAACTTTTGCTATTTGCAATCCCTGTATGACTCTCAACATGTATACTTATATACATGCACATAGTGGCAGGTTTCTATAGGAGAAGCCGCATAGTAGCAGCTGGCACCACTGCTTCTACAGTCAAATGCAGATTAGATATCTTGGTCTATTCTGAATCTTCAGTTTTCATGCATCTTGCCAGGGCCACCGAAAATTTAGAGAAAAAACACTTGCAAATACTTAAAATCCAGGAACTACTTCAAAACTATGTGAGAAGGAACAGTGCATTCAATAGCAACAGCTCACTTTTGTCCGTATCTCAGCTGTATCATGATGACAGGAAAAAGGGAAGTAATTCTTAAAGGTGGAGAAGATGCTTCAAGATAGGGAACAGTTTCCTATCTGAAAAGTGTGTTTTGTTCCTGAATATACAGCTTGCTAACAACTACTAGCATCTTGCAGATATGTTGGAACATCATGTTAATCTTTTGAAGATAACGCAGAGGGACTGACTGCACACAGAAATGAATTCTCATTTCTCTAGTATGGTCAATCATTGCCATAGCACAAGCAAACTAACTAATTTGGCACATGCCAAACAAAGGACAATTACACAAGTTTTGTGACTCCAGTTTTGGCTTTTTTTTTTTTTTTAATAGTTATCACTTCTCCTAAGGAAAATAAAAGGCAACAAACCAAAAAATCCCAAACATCAATATTAGTGTTAATAAATACTTCAAATGACAAAAAACAGGGAAACCCTGTTCCTTCCCTTGCCTTCTCGTCACCAGTTTTCTGCTTAAAGACTTATATTCCAAAATATCTTTGCAACTTTCATGATTCCTTTTCATTTAAAAATATTAGGAATAGCACACATTTCTTTCCCTCTTTTACTAAAGGCCTAGAGAACCGGAGTTTGCTCAATCCTCATCTGACATCCGGGAATTGAAACTGTCAAGCAGTGAAGACGAAATGCTTGTCAAACAAGATGAAAGTTCTTCTATCCTTCAGCTACTCCAGCTTTCAATTTTCACTTTTTATATTATTAATTTAATTCTCCAACTAGTCTTGCAAAACAAAAACAAACCCCAACAACCCCAAACACCTCCCCCCCCAACATGGCCTAACAAGTTAACATACAAAAAGAGGTTTGTCCATGTCAGCACAAGCTTTAAGGTTTCATGTGGGTTACAGAAATTCAGATTTGAGTTGTTAACACAATACATCCTAAAAGTAGATAAACTGCATTAAAATTAACAAACACAACTTCCTGCAACCTGGAGCAACTCCAATTTCCAACAGCAAAGCATTTGGATATCACAGATTTATAAAGGCATTAACCTCCCTTAGGGTGAAGCATATTATTTTCAACCTGATCTGCCTGCAAGCTCCCACTCTCTGCCTCCAGATACATGTTCCTTCTCACCCCCTTGCAACAGATCTAGAGAGCCCACAGCTGCAAGCAGTTAAATCAGCAACCTGAGTCTTCCTTTTTTTTTTGGCAACAGCGTCAGTTTCTCACTGAATTACTCCACTAACCCAAACTGTGTGCTATATAGCACAGGGAGTTGCTGTCTCCACTCATATCATTCACTTTTACACATACCTAAGCACACTCGATCAGGCACTCGCAACTAAACTAGTATCACATCGTGTATCGGGAGGTGGTAATTTTCAGAGAAAAGTGCAAACCACCTGTAACATATCAGACAGCTAAAAGCATAACTGGGAACCGTAAGGACATACTAGTTGTAAGGGTTTCCTTTTCATCTGAGAAGAAATGGCTAGTATTCTTCTGTAGATGACTAATCATTAGGGGGTATTAGTTACAGAATTTTGAGGGTGGGTGGGGAACAAGACTTTCACACATAGCCTATTCACAAAGACTTTCCTTCATCCTTAAAGTGCATTGCTTTTTTCCAAGTAGTACCTTCATCTGTTCCAAGAGCTTTTCACTACTGTTCATTATTTCACACATCATCATATTTCACTAGAAGCAAATATTCATCCTCTTGAACTTTATGCTTCCAATCACTTTTGTTCTCTTTTCTTAGTCTCTTCTCCTTCTGAAGAGAAATTTTGCTTATTTGTGCATGCCTCATTAGCAAAAGTTACCCTGAGATCACAGGATTTCTCGGCAACAGGATAAATTAGCATGGCAGGAAAGCATGTGTCATTAACTTAAATGGCAACAAACACACAACAAGCAAAGCAAAGGTCACATTCAACCATGTAGCCCCCTCTGGGGCACCCTGTATGGACTATCATTAAAGAGGGTCATGCACTACCTCCACTATTACAAAGATATATCAATCCCCCCATTTTTCTTAACTTTCACACTTCTTTCTGACTATTTAATAATGCATTTTTAGTGTTGCATTAATATATGATTCAAGTTATGATTTCCGAGTTCATTTGCGTACACCATCTACTACCCTGTGCTATGTGTATCTTCTACTTCATGCTTGGTTTCATTTTATTCTCACCTACACTTTGCTAACAATTTATGGCAACTACATTTACTATTTTCAGTTCAAGTTACAATTTTATATTCTGATATGTAGGTTTTCCATAAAAAGGATTGATTCTGTACATAAACCACAAGTGCTGACCTTTCAAGGTAATAAGATCCCATCTTTTTTTAATTTGACAGTTACTGGCTAGTCGGAGTTATATAAAAAAACAGGCAAATATTTTTATAGGTCAAAACCAGATAAAATACAATTTCAAAGTACCAATGCTGAAAAAGCCCAACAACAAACAGGTTCTAAATTTAAAGGGTTCAAATAGGGAGATTCAGGAGAAACTCAGACAAGGAAATAGTCCTTTTTAAAAAGGCTTTCTGAGCAAGTCTCAACAGCAACACAGTGCAGATCTTCCCACAGTACAGACCTTATGGTACACAGGTACAGCCTTTCCAGAACCTAATAAGTTGAATATCCTTTCACGCTAAGTTTAATAAAGGCACAGATGAATTTGAGGAATTAGCAACTCAAGAAGTTTCAGCAACAGTTTAGAGCAAGCTGAAAATATGAACAGCCTCCATCTATAAACATTAATAAGCAGGACTTCCACTTTATGTGCATAGTGAACTAACACTAAATCAAGTGAGATGGTCCAAACTTGAAGTGCTTATTCAAAGTAGTATTTAGCTAGAATTAATTTCCCCTGACATCACTAGGAGTAATCTTAATAGGGTTCCCCTTCCTCAAAGCTCACATAAATACTTCCAGCAACTAACTCAGCAATTAAGTTCCAGATAAACATTCTCTTACTGCAGAAAGTCAATGTAGGTGTACTGAAAAATGAAAAGACCTTGACACAAATCACCACCACAGGCAAATCTGCTGTAAAAAATCATGTAGAAGATGAAAAAGGCTTCAGACTGGACACAAGGCTCCTCAGAAAAGGAAAGCTGGTTAAAAAAATTCAAGACTGTATTAGAATGCACCAGAGTTCAGCAATTTCTTAGAACACAGATGGAAAAATCATACCAGATCTGGGGAGCTGTTAAGCTCTAAGTTTCCTGCAACCTTGTTATTTTAAACAATACTAAACAAATATACTTTCTAAAATTACAAATAAAAATAAAGATTAAAGTTTTCATCCCCATCACAAAGTCTGCCAAAGAAATGAGAACTAAAAAGTAAACAACCTACTATCTTCAAGTGAAGTGTTTAGAAGGTTGGCATATGGCATCAAACTTGGGAACAGAACACTAACATTGCAAGGTCTTTGCTTGGCTCTTCAGTAATAGCAAGGAAGGATTTCAAAATAATTAACAGTTTATTATGAAACTTGAGAAATAAGACAATAAGAGAAATTTCTTTTAATACTTGGGATGCAAAGCTCATCTATCACTGCACAGCCAGAACAATGTTAGCATTGCAGGTTTGTTTTCTTTAAGTCCAAGCTAAGGGCACTTTTCATTCCTGTAATGAATGATTTTACCACACAAGACCACAGCACCTGAATAATTGCAGGTGTTTTCAGTTTTTTTACCTTGTACTTCAGACAATATTTTATTTACTTTTGTCTGGTACAGAGCAGCACTGTAAACTCTTCTTCAGTAAACAATGAAAGCAACCATAACAGAACCTTACAAAAAAGCTTACCTCTAGGTATAGTGACCAAAACTACCCAAGAAGAAAATATAAGAGGAAGCTGACCTTTCAAAGCCATTGGGCTCATCAGATACCTGTTTTTAAAAAGTGAACATGACTGCATTTTGTCCACACAGGCTTACAATCGTTTTTGTTTTAGGTAAACCAGAAGATATTAACAATCCACACGCTAGTAATCACCTGGTAACATACACAGTGGTGGCAGGGTGGTTAAACAAAGAGGCTAAAAATGGTTGAATTTGGTTAACTGGCAGGATGATGTATTGAAGAATTCAGGATACACACACACAAAAGTTCCTTTGCTAAAGCAGATTACCGACATAGAAGGACTGCTCATCTGCAAGTACTGTCCAGGTCAGGAAGCCGTAAAACGTTCAGGACGCGAAAGCAGGCACAAGGCAAGGTTTGAACCTTCCCTATTAACAGAGAGTTACCCCTATCTGATGGCTACCCTCACGACCTAAGCCGACAGCTGCCCGCCCCCTGCCCCCTCCCGCCCCGAGCATCCTTACTGCGATAGCAACACACCGTCTGGGGCCTGAGCCACAGGGGCACCCCGCTACAGCCACACCAGGAGCCGTTATCGCTGCCCTTGCCGGGACGATGAAAGCAAGAAAACAAACACGAACGGCGGCCAGGGCTCCTGCTCCAAGGCCTGCCCGCAGCCCAACACCTCAAGTCAATAAAACATCTCCCCGCCTCCCTCCCGTGCTGGTAGGGACAAAAGGCGCAAGCAGCTTGCAAGGGCGCTGCTGCACGCCCCCGTCGAGCCACCCAGGCCGTCCCCCCCAATAAACCCTCAGCGGAGCCCCACAGCCCCGAGGCCAGCTGCCCGCCCCCCACCCCGCAGCCTGCAGCGGAGCCCCGTAGCCCCAACGCCGGCCACCCCTCCACGCCCCGCTGAGCCAGCCGAGCCCCGACGGCCAGCTCCCCCCAAAGCCCGCAGCAGCGCCTCACGACGGCCCCCGCCCTCCTCCAAACGCCGAGAGCTGCCGCGCCTGCGGGCACCCGAGCCCTGCTGCCCCACGCCCGGCCGGGAGAGGCCCAGGGGCCGCGGGAGGGGCCGGGCTAGGCCGGGGCAAGGGGCGACGGCGGCCCCCGCCGCCTCGCCGCGTCTCGCCTCGCCGCGCCTCGCCTCACCTCGCTGCGCGTGATGCGGTGCCGCGCCAGCTTGACCACGGCGAAGTTGCCTTTGCCCAGCGTGCCCTCGATGTCGTAGAAGCCGACGCGGACGGGCCCGAGCCCGCGGGGCAGCAGCGGGGGGGGCCGCCGGGGCTCGGCCATTACCATGCTGGGCGCGGGGGGCGGCGGCGGCGGTCGGTCGGTCGGTCGATCGATCGATCGAGCGGCGGCGGCTCCGGCGCGAGCGGCGGCGGCGGCTCGACTCTGCCCGCGGCGCTCTGGAGCCGCGCCGCCCCGCCCCCTCCGCCCTCCTCCACCAACCGCGCGTCACAGCGCGCGTCAGCGGGGGCGGAGCCTCGCCATGGCAACCGCAGGCACCGCGGCGGGGCGGCCGCCCGGCCTCCCCTCCCCTCCCCGGCGGCCCCCGCGGCAGGTCGGCGTGGCGCCCGCTGGTGCTCCAGCCGCCGCGTCCCCCCTCAGCGCTGCTGCAGGGCCCTCCGCCTTGTTGTGGGGATTGCCCGCCCCGGCTGCCCTCCGCCTCTGCGCTGTGGCCGGGGGAAAGCTCCCCCTTGTGCCCCCAGCTCCGTCGCCCCTCGCACCTGCGCGCACTGCGCGGCTACTGGAGGGGAGGCGAGGCGAGGCGAGGCCACCTGCAGCTCCTCGTTAGCGGGACGAGGAGAAACGAGGAGTCTGCCCCCAGGCGACCCTCCAGCCCTGAATCAGGGTCTCCGTGGCCCCGAGGGTGCTCAGGGCGCAGAGCTTGGGCTGACGCATCTGGGTCAGAGACTCTCTGGGTGGTCTGCGTAGTAGTAGTTTCCTGATGGAAATACCCTCTCCCTGGCAGTGAGCAGCATTTCCAGCGGACCAAGTTATTCCAGATCAGAAAGATGCCTTTTCTTAGTACATCAGCCTCCCCAAACGCTGATCAACATCATGCAAAACTCACCTTGAGTATGGTGTGCAGTTCTGGGCCCCACAATTTAAGAAGAACGTGAAGGTGCTTGAGTGTGTACAGAGGAGAGCAACAAAGCTCGTGAAAGGGCTGGAAGGCATGTCCTGTGAGGAGTGGCTGAGCACTTGGGGCTCGTCTAGTTTGGAGAAAAGGAGGCTGAGGGTTGACCTCGTTGCTCTCTACAGCTTCCTGAGGAGGGGATGTGGAGCGGGAGGTGCTGAGCTCTTCTCCCTTGGGATCCAGTGAGAGGATATGTGGGAATGGCTCAAAGCTGTGTCAGGGCAGGTTCAGACTGGACACGAGGAAGCATTACTTTACTGGGAGGGTGGTCAAACACTGGAACAGGCTTCCTAGAGAGGTGGTTGATACCCCGAGCTTGTCAGTGTTTGAGAGGCATTTGGACAATGCCCTTAACAATGTGCTTTAACTTTTAGCCCTGAAGTGGTCAGGCAGTTGGACTAGACAATTGTTGTAGGTCCCTTCCAACTGAACTAGTCTATTCATTTCCTGCACACCTGGAAAGACAGATTTGGAAGCTTTGTTTGGCCCTTTGACATAAAATGGTTAGAGGCCCTGCAGAGTTGACATGTGAAAAAAGTTAAGGCCTTTTATGCTAAATTTCCTTTCCGGTACTAAGTCCACCTAGTCTGCTTTACGTTTGCACTTACACATTAGCTTGCTTTCATTTTAAAAATGCCATGCTCATTTCAACTCTGCAGCAATCTTTCCCAGTTCATGCCTGTCCCTCTCTGATCGCTCCCTCTCCCGTGACCCATTTCACTCTGGAGGACTGGTACCTTCTGACATTTGGATATGAGGAATCACCCCTGGAGGCTTTGCTCAGTTCCACTGACTGAACAAGGCACGTCCAAAAGCTGATGGTACAAGAGCACACGTGTCTGTTGAATCAGCTGCAGGTTCAGCAACAGTCACAGACCTTTTATGAACACAGTGCAGTGGACAGAAACACAGCTCAAAACAGAGCAGGGCCACAAAAAGCAAGTGGAAGAATGCAAGAAACAAACTTCTGTCTCTTGCTTTCCCTTTGTATACACGTCTTACATGTAAAGCTGCCTCTTACTTGTGGAAAGTTGGTAAAATTTGTTACATGTCAAACAGCAGTGACTGTTCCACAAAGGGAACTGAAGACCTCCGTGAAAAGTTAATGCTTGTCCTTCACTTGCAGTTCATGAGATTCCTCTAAGAAATGACATTTTGAGGTGATGCTGCTGACTTAGATTGCTATGGATAATAACTGTGCTGTTACTGTTCTATTTATCCCCATAAGAAGTTCTGGCAATGACTAACTGATGACTTCAGTTAGTTAGACATCCACCCTTTTAAATGATTGATAGGTGCATGAGCAAGCTTACCATAATCCTACTTGAATAGAAAATGGTGTCATCCCAAGCTGCTACTTGTGAAAGTTCACTCCTGTTTCACCCTATAGGATCCTTCATTTTTTTCAGAAATCTGAAACACTGACCAAAGAATAATTCTAGCATGATGCAAGCTTGGTGTGTTAAAAGTAACTTTTTCTACATTGTGCAAAACATTGCTTAATGTTCCTTCCTAGTCACTTTATTAAAAATAAAATTTTTAGTCATAAAATATTTATTTGTTTCCTGCCCAATTTCATCCATGTAAAACCTCACCAGACTGGTGCAAAACCAATTATTAAGTCAGATTTTGTGTTCGCCATAATAAACTTTTGCAGAAACTTTCTTGTGCTGCACAATGCCATTTTTGGCTTGAAAGTTCAGGTTACAAAAACATTTCTTAATAACGCTGCTAGAGGAACCACAGTCACAAAAACATTCTTTGTACAGCAGCCTTTGAAGGCCGTTGATGGCTTTTGCTATGCTTCAAGGAAAGTGGTTCGAGTGCTTCTCACAAACACTGGTACAAGGGAGCTCTGCCAGGCCACTTGTCAACATTCGGCTGAATGACACAAACTGTGGAGCACACATGCCCTCTTGTGGCCAATGTTCCTGTACAGACTACTACAGCTTTGATGTTCTACTAAACGGAGATGCCAAAGAAAAGAAATTATAAAATTAGCTCGCCTTCTGATAACTTCCAGAGATGCTGAGCACATGCAGCTGACTTTGCCTGAGTTCAGTAAGCCAGCAGCTCAAAAGACCAGGGCACACTCTTAGTTGCCAAAATATGGCTTTACATGTTTACACACCTAAGAGCATTTTCTTCTCATTTCCTGTTTTTCAATGCCTAAAAGATGCTTAGCACGCCTGCCAAAAAAAAAAAAAAAAAAAAAAAAAGAGAACAGACCAGGCGTACAAGAGTAAAAGTGGATAGACACACAATAGCTTGGTAAAAGAACACTAATTACTGCATTAGAAACCCTGGACATTGCAAGCACCCAGCAATTACTACTCTCCCATACCAGGATTTTGCTTTTCAGGAGAAATGTTTACTAACTGCGTGTCATTTTCAAAACAGGTACACGTTTTTGTTTGGGTTTTGTTTGTTTGTTTGTTGTTTTTTTGTGTGGTTTTTTTTGTTTTTTTTTTTTAAGGGATTACTTCTTTCAGGGCTTCATCTTGCACCACTGCCTGATGGAGGAACAGAGTGAGATTGGCAGACACTCTGATACTGCAGATATGCAGAACAGAGCCATTGTGCACATCAACCTCACCTGTAACATTCAGGAAGTGAGAGAAGCAGCTGTGGCAACTGACCAATATATTTCCATGTTTGCAATAGACAGCAATAGCACACAGATCTAGAAACATCTTCCTGCATATTTATGCATGCATATTGGCAGAACGCACTCATAGCCATGTTGTGCACTCATTTGTGTTGTTGTTTCAGTCCCACATAAAACACCTTCTGCCAAAGTCTTTGGCACATCTTTGTTTCCTGGCGGCTTATGCAAATTGGGTTTGCTTCATTTTCTTATTTATTTATTTCCATGCAATGGAGAAGAGCAAACTTTTAGGGAACCCTGTCAAAAGCTAAATTCATTTCAGGTGCTTCATAGACAGACTTGGTTGGCAGCGAATTGTTGCTCTTCTGGAGCTGGAAATACTCACCTGCAGAGCAATAGGTGAATAATATTTGTGGTTCTGTTTGGCATGCTTCATTTGCCTGGTCATTTTCCCTCCATTACCTGGTCTCTGATAAAGAAGACAAAAGCAAACCCAAAAACCAGATGGATCCAAAACCCGGAGTTTAGCAAATCCCTAGTGTAAAGCCAGAAAAAGCAGATAGATAGAATTCTTTGTGATTTTAACAATGTATTCTGAAGAGTTCTGCCTTAGCAAGCATTTCACAGTGTCAAGATTGCCTCAACTGGCACCTTTCTTTTAGCTCTGCATTACATCTTGCATGCCTTCAAGCAAAACTCGTCCAGCAGAAGACTGGACACACTTCTGTCCATCACAGTGTACACAAGGAATCCTAAACAAATAAATACTCTTAACGAAAACATTCAACAAGGGAAAGGAGATGAACAGAAGTCTTTCCTTGCCACAATACTGCAGGCTATTAAATAGGGATGTTTGGCTGAGAAATGACTGAGAGTTACATGGCAATCTTCAAGAGTGCTTAAGACTCCACTAAGTAAATCTGAGAAGTCTAGACAGAGCTACAAAGCTTAAAAATTTCCCTTGGCTGTTTAAATCGTAACACTGAAGACTAATTTGTCTTATCGCAGTAAGTACTCCTGTGTTCAGAAGTCCTGTGCTTGACTGAGATCTGTGGACAAAAGCTTTGCTGAAAAGTTGATATAATTGCAACAAATACAGAATGGCAAAACTTGGGGTGTTGTGGGTTTTTTTTATACACAGACAGATAGGCAAACAGGCATTTACTATTTTTATTTGGCTTGTGAAAGGTCAAACATGATCCGACAGAGTAAGTAAAAAAGATTACTTGCCATACACAGGGCCAGGTACCAGAACTGCTTGACCAAACCATATCTTTAATCAAATAAATTTTTATACATAATGACTTCATCTAGACATGCTTCAAAATTGCTGCACATATCTGCTGGACAATAAAATTAAATTTTTGTCAATTACAAGGCCTCATTATTGTATGTCTCAAAATTGTAAGTCTCAAAGTCACTTCAGAGTCACTCATTCTTAGATTCCAGGCATCCCTAGAAGCCTGTGAAATGCTGTTATTTCTGTTTTTCACATGGGACTGAGACACCCGGTAGTTAAGCTCAGACTGAGATGGAGTACAGAGCTGAATCCAAATGGCCCCAGATACATGATAATGTCCAAAATGCTTTATTTTTTTCAGAGCAGATGTCCAGCTGCCCAATGTTCAGTTTACTCGGTTCTCTATGTGGCCCTCCCACTTCTTTCTCAGTTCAATGGGATACAATCAAATAGAACTCCATTTCTAAGGAACAGCTCCATTGCTGGAATAATTGGAAACAGAGTAAGTGCAGACAAAGCAAAATGTGCTGATTTACTCAAAGCTGAACATATTTGTCTTGAGAATATATAAACCAGTATATGAAACAGCTGAGATATCAGATCAGACAGGACAGATAAATGTTAATGGCCTAATTTTGCAGGGCTTTCTACACATACACAGCTATGAACATGCAAAGATCCCTAGCAAGAAGCTATACAGCTCTGAATGCAAACCTCTAAGCATATTCATTACTTCAGTATTAACAGCAGGACTCCATTCCCGTAAGAAACACAGACTAGTCCTGTAGTGAAAAAAATCCAGAGGCCACACTGCTGATATCAGTACTTCATGGCTTCTGACTTTGCTGTAGAATCTGCCGCTTGCTGCAGAACTTGTGCTCCAGACTCCACATGTCCATTTAGCACCAATGTGTTCAGGTAAGGACAAACATCTTTAAAAAGCAGGAAGTGCAAAACAATGCTGTGTTGTCCATCTATAGTCTGAAGCAGCTGCAGAGCACAGGAATGGATTGTGCGCATTCATTTCAGTGGGGGGAATCTTACATTTGTAAATGTATCTTCAGTTTTGAAGATCTCAGTATTAACATTGAAAATTTTACAGAAAGTAGTCCTTTATGGAACCAGATCTCATGCCTATTTGATAAATTCGAATTCCCTTCCTATTCCTTTCCAAAAGCCTTGGCAATTGCAAGTACCTCCAACTTCATGTAAACTAACTTTTACAATGGAATTCAGCTAAAGCAAGCCCATATCCAGCAGCACATGGGATTTTGCCCTGAGCGTATTCAAGTCAATATGAATCTCAGTTTTTATCCAAACTCCTGTTACACTTAGCTGCACTGACAAATGCGACAGTGCAGAGACCTTGCCCCAGGGAGTTAGCTCCAAGGTCCTATGAAGGTCTTTGAGTCCTTACAACTATGAGACAAACATTGATCTGACCAAGTCTCATGAACAAAATATATATCAGGAAGCCCTAGTAAAAACCAAGGTAATCGCGATTCCAGGTTGTCAGCACTGCTCCTGAGTCCCCTTTGCTCTGTTTCTTATCATATACAGTGATGCTCTCTGTACTACATGGTGTAGGAAATGACAAGCTTACAGGGACGATGCTGGAATGACCTCTGTCTAGTGCATGGAAGACTTGTCCATGTAATGAGTTCAAAATCAAAGACATCTAGATACTTAAGAATACATGCCGATGGGCAAATTCTGTACCTTCTTGATTCCAAGTAAAGTTGTCTGGTATTCAACTTGCTGTGGGTAGCTCTAGGTATCTCTTCACCAAATCACAGTTAGGCAAGCACAGTTTAAAGCCAGGCACCCAACTTTTCATTTAGTTGCCTTTCTGCATTCTCAGTGATAAATGACATTACCTTCCCAAGCAGAAAAGACAGTGCTGTGAAAAAAGATGCATGGGACCACCCTTCTCTCTTTTCCAATACATATTCCCTATTCTTGTGATGCAAGTGATCTCCTGCAGTGTGTTCCTGCAGTGTGCTTCAAAAGGCCTTAAAACATACCAATGACCAAGTTAAATTCAGTTTATCTTGGAATAAATAGTTCATCACTGCTGTTTTTAACTTTCTGCACCAGAAATCTCGTATTTATGTACAGTTGGTTAAAATAACTATACGTTCTCAGTTCAATAAAGAGAAATTAAACTCAGTGTAACTCTTGGAATATCCTGTTAGCCTGCTCTTGCTCCTTATACACCTTAGAGAGGATAAAACTCCAGCCTGAAGTTGCCTCTGCAGACATTTGGACAGATCCTTCATACCACTTCCATGGCAAATGCATACTCTTGGTTTCTCCTAGCTCCTTAACAACTTTATTAACTGTGCTGCAAATAACAGAGAAACAGAGATAATGATCTGAAAAAACCCTCAGTGTGGAGCATCATCTCTTGTCTGTTTCCCTTAGAAGTCAAGCAGTGAACTACAGACTGTGAATTCTTTCTGAGTTAAATGGTGTTCCTTCATATTCTTGCTTGTTCCCCATATTTAACAGGAAAATTCTTATGTCACCTGAATTTATACTTTGTTGTGTGGCAGTTGCTATGCCCTGCTGCTATTCATTTCTACTCCTCCAAAGGTGCAGGAAAATGGGAGGTATCTAATATTGGCTTCAAAACGATGCCTTAAAAACTATGGTAAAATAAGATATTCCCTCACCCTGTCAGAGAGGAAATTCCATGAACTATCCTCAGTACCTCACCTTAATACTTATTTAATCTATGTACTGGGATATGTGAAGTCCCTGTAAATAAACAACAGATAATTTATTGTAACTGATTAGCTTGATACTTTAGTTTACCTGCCAAAATGCTGTTTTTAATCCAATTCTTTACATTCACATACCGTTTCATAAATTCCATCTCTATGGAATAAATAAATTCCATCTCTATGGGGATTAATATCAGGATGTCAGTCTTCATGGAATTCAGTACATGTCACAGGCTGCTCTAACTCCCGAGACCGATCAGAATGCTTTGGAGAACCCCACTCCCTTCCTTTAGCATTGCAGAGAAGTCCCTTGTTCCTTGCTTTGCAATTCCTTTTGCCAGAGGACAAGTAAGGGAACACAGTTAGCCTTATGACACCAAAGCACTTACTCAGATTCTTTAAAAACCAACCTAATGGTACAAGTAACACACAGTTATGTGCTGTGACTCACATACACTGCCTTGGCAGTAGGAACTAGAAGGGAGGGGTAGAAGCAGAAACCACACTAGTCTCCTTTTCGTGAAGTGCCTGTCAGCGTCATAGGTAAATGGTGAGAGAGGCCAACACAGCTGGGATATGGGCTGACATGGAAACAATGACCAACCTGCAACCATGGCAGCTTTCTTGGGGGCACCTATGAGAATCCAAGTGTGACCAGTGATTGACTTTTGACTTTTAACACCTTTGAAGATGAGTAGGTCAGTTAAATAAATGGGAATTTTGGATTGTCCTTTAGTTTCAAAGGCATACCTTTGGAGTACAAAAAAGAACCAAGAGTATTAACGAGCCATTTCTGGGGCAAAAGGGGGCTTGATGCAAAGCAAAATATATACATTCTTTTCAGTCTGGATCTTTAAAAACCCACATTCTTTCAAAAAAAAGAGAAGAATATAGGGACAATGCAAAACCAGGATAATCACATATACTATCATTAAAAAAAGTGCATAGGGAGGGCAGGTTAACTTGTACTGATATTCACTGTCATCCATATTCCAGGCTTTTTTTGTCCATTTCTTTAATACCCATAAATCTCATTCTCCACCCAGCCTGATTCCTTGCTCCTCCCCACACGGTCTCCATACAGCTCATAGATATCATTGGTCACAAAGCCACTTTCAGTACTGGCCAATGTCACAAAGCCACTCGTTGATGTATTCATTGCTGCATTGTCATAATCCCTGGAGAGGCTGTCAAGCACTTTATCTTCCTGTGTACGGAAGGAAGAATTCTTAGCGCCAGGCCTGGTTCCGGCCAGATCTGCTTCTGATTGCTTCTTGATTACTTTGTAAATATCCAGATTTGGACTGTTCCTCCTGGGGTTAGACAGCCATGCATCATCCTCCTTTGGGCTTGCATCTATTTGCTCCTGTCTCCTTAGGGACAGAGGAAAGAGGACAAGTCATAATATGGTTTTTTTTTTACAGAGGCAAACACAAAACAATACCACACCTCTCTTACAGTAATTTAATGATGACCCTTGAGGAAAGCAGACACTGAGAGCCTGGACTCAGGATGACATTTGTTATTACTTGCCATTCCAGGTGTGCGGCAGCAGGCTGCATACCCAGGGTAGTCCCATGGCAGGACCTGCTGGGGTTCCCTTGCACTCTGCTGCCAGCTGAGATGCTAAGGCAGCAAAGCTCAACACTGACACTCCCAAAACCACAGCCAGCATCCCCACCAGAGGTACTGTGCACACAGGGAAAGCAAGGAGAGGAAACTGGTAAACATTATTTGCTCCAAACGTATATTCTTTTATTTCTATTACTCTGTTTTTCACTTTCGAAGGGGATCTTCTGATAAATCAGATCTTTTCTTCAATAAGAAAAGTTAAGTGCTAACACTTCAAAATCATCATCTTGTTTCATGCTATTCCCTAACTATTATATGTCTGTGAACATAATAAAATGGCATAATGTGATTTACTTAAAATTTTACTTCACAAGTAACTCAGCCTGGAGCATCCATGCCACTTTTTAAACATTTATTTGGCTGAAAGCAGTCCTCTCCAGAGTATCTTACAGGATCCTGAAGCTAGCTGTAAAATGGCTGCCAGGACAAGATATCATAGGTTCAATTGTTACAGAAAAATGTCACTTACCTCTTTGCAAAAAGCCAGAACCAGAAGATGGCTGTAAAGACCATCAGGAGAAGCAGCACAGGAATGCTGGGAATAAGGATGTAGGCAAGACTCTGAACAGGTTCTATGGGTAAAAATGAGATTCTGGCTTTTATTCACTTCCAGTTGCATTTGACATGCACAGAACTTCATAGAAAAACTAACAGTAGCAAAAGGCAGCATCATCACACCTCAATAGGCTTCTAGTCTTGTTCATAATCTACCAGTATCTACTTCTCAAAGGCAGCAAGCCTGACAGAGACCGATCATCTAGTTAAGCAGGTTAAAGTAAAAAAAGCTCAAATCTTCAAGATGAGGAACCAACAAGCCTCACTGTCCCACTGTAAGAAGGCAACAGTGGTACAAGGTAATGAGATACGCTGTCTTTTAAAAGCTTAGGAACACCCAGCCAAAAGATTTCAGAGCAAAATATCTTATTATCTGTGAATTTGTAGGAGGAAAGTCAGTGTGATAAGAAGAAACTGAAAGTTTTTTATAGTTAATAATAGACTTACAAACAAAACATAAACAATTTAGACATTCTGAAGTGATTCAATAAATTAAAAGTACCTTTTTCAGACCCAAAATACTTTGCACAGCTTTAGATTTAGAACATTTTGGTAGCCAAAGCAATCAGTTTACATTTGTCCTGGAAAGGATTTGAAGGAATTTTTTTTTTTTTTTTCAGATGCAGTTGCCTAAATTCAGTCTTCTACATTTAGGGTCAAACACTTCAAACTGCAATGTTGACTGTTTACAGCCACATGTGACAAATGCGGGTGTGCATAGTTAGAGAGAGAGAGCAGGCCAGCTGTTGAATGCACAACATACCTTTGGCTTCTACAACTGTTACATTAGCATCTTTCTTACGGTGTTCTTCTGGGAATACTGGATTCAAGGGCTCTGTTGCAACATCTGGAAAGAAGCAGCTTAGTTAATACTGCAGATGTTATTTGAAAGAGTTTAAGAATCATAAAAAGTGAAGGTGAGAGGAGATTGGAGAGACGGCCAGCTGCAAAGATGTGTAAGGTGTACTGGTACTCTTTTTGCTTAGATTTCTGCAGCATAACCAACAGTCCCAGATACTGCATCAACAACAGCAAGACTGTGTTCTTGAAGAATGGATTATAGAATAGCACAAGGAAAGTGCAAACTGCAGGGAAGCTTCTTGCTTAGTAAGTTTTCAGTCTGTGAGTGTCCTTGACAATGAATGTAACGGAGAGTATTTCTACTGAAAGTTAGCATATAATTAAAAAAAGCCCCAAACAAATATCTATAACTTACCTCTTTGAGAATTCTCTATTGGAGCATTCGTTGGCTTCTCTAAAAGAAAAAAAGATATGCACAGTTTCCTCATAAGCTTGAGTAGGGAGACCAAGTGTACTGAATACAGTCTAATAACATGAGCATCCTTCTTTAGTGTTCTCTCTCCCTCAGGCCCCATTTGAGATCTCAAATACTTTATAAAAATCCTCTGAGATTTCCTGTGAATCACAAGGCAAGTAGCTACAGATATTAGATACGGAGACTCTTTTCCCCAGAACTCACATTAAATTTAAAGATATCTGTCTCCCACCACATCTTTCCAGTGAAGCTAAGAAAGGGTTTCCCTATCTGCTACTGCAATCTCCTCATACCTCCTCTTGGGGACTGGGAGCAGGTTGGTTTCTAAAGCTACAGAATGACTCATTACCAAGAGAATATTTGCAAATGAAGTTATTTTTCATGTTGCATCTGTCATCATTCCATTGAAACATGTAAGGACCTCCGACACCTGGTGGGGCAGATGGCTGGTGGTACATCACAACACAGATTTCACTCCCACAGGATGGCTCATCTACATACCAGTTCCTAAAGAAAACACAACAAATATGTCAAGTAAGACTTGACATCACTTTCCGTGGTACTGAAGGAGCTCAGGTGGGAATAGAGCATATAGGGCATGACAGAGGGCAGAATCAAAGAGGAATACAGCTCAGCACACCCCATCCCACCCTTGCCCCTGCTTCCACTGTGTAAAAGTAGGAACAATAACAATACAATTATTTGCAGTGTATCTTCTCTCTTTGGAATTCCTAATTTTCAAAGAAAACTCAGCAAGCAAGGTGTTCAACAAATACTAGGGAGTGAAGGGCTGAGTACCTCACTGCCTGAAACTCCTCTGCGAGGCTGAGTAAAAGCTCAAGAGAACTTTGACTTTCTCCATACTGCCTTTACACACCTGTGCAAAATCATCTATCAAAATGATTTTTGCTCTCTGACTTCAGTGGCCAATGCCTGCAAAATTTTGACACTTATTCAATAAGAAAATGAAAAAGCTAAGCAGGATCTGTTTTTCTCTGTCTAGAAAAACACTAACAGGAAAAAACCCTGTCTTGTGGATAATTTTATTTATTTATTTTTTTTAATAGTAAACTTCACCACTGGAAAACTGTGTAGGCCTTTCCAAGTAGAACACAGGAAAGAGGCTCCACTACTTAGTGCTCTATAATACAACCATTACTGAAGAGGCATGTTATGCATCTCAGAGAAACACTTCTAAGACTGTGTCCTGATTTTGAAAAATGTTCAATACCCACCGATTTTGGAACAAGCAATGTTCTGCATGTCAAGCACTTTCTGAAAGCTGATCCATACAGTATAAATAGTTCTAGATATACCAAGGTATTCAACATGGGAGAAAACCCACACATGTTAAAGCAGTATTTTTTCAATCACTACAATGCTGTACTCCTCCCTCACTTCCTTCCCCTCCTACTGCTGCCCCCGCCCCCGCCCCCCCCCCCCCCCCCCGCCATGCCCCTGATCTTTTCCTTGGCTATATCATTTAGCATAAATAAGCTATGTCTCACCAACAAAAATAATAATAAATAAAAAAGCTATGTCTGTTTCTTAGCAGCAGCAGATCTGGTTCTAGCTTCCTATTATCTACCCCCAGTATCTGAACAACAGGAGAAACTTTAATATATTACACAGTACTAAAAGCAGCTCTGTTTCATTCATTGCTGCACAAAGCAACTAAAATTTCTTATGGGTTCCCAAAGCATAAAGCTCACAATAACAAGGTATTTTTACACATCCAATATAAAGAAGAATGCAAAGGCAGACCTGTCATACATATGATACGTTGTCATAAAATATTTAAGAATGTTTGGGTTATTTCATGAAATTTGCAGTTCAATCATTGTAAATGCAGCAAGCAGTTAAGGATAATGAGTGAACATTGTAAAGTTTGATTTTTTTAAAATTACTTTAATCACAGGTTCAATAGTAAAAATCCACCAGGCAAAACTCCCTTGAACCTGAAGTTCACTGCAGAGCTAGCACCTCGTTGCTAAGGCTTTCATCAACCCGGCAATATTTAGAGCAGATTTTCTACTTCTATACCACAGAAAGGCAGACCTTGTAGGCCTGGATCTAAGAATATCTTTCATCTAGAAAACAGTGACTCATGATTGAAATAAATCATAATTTAGCAGAACTTTTGAGGCTAAACACATTTTGGTTCTATGCTGAACAGAAATGTGAAAGTAGTGAAAACAATTCCAGCAAACTTGTAATTGGTTATAAATGTTGTTGCCTTCATATTTTAATTACAGCAAATGCTGTGGTTCTGCTTGCCTTAAGACAAGGAGGCAGAAATCTAACAAGTGGTGTGAAAATTTTAATTTTTCATGTCTACAATAAATACTGCAGCTTTCCAATTTTACTGTCTCACAGGAAAAAATTGCTATTCTCTCAGCAAGTAAAAGGAGAAGGGCTCAGTGCTCGGGACATCAGGGACAAAACTTCAGGGGATCTAAAGTGCAGGAACCTTCAGGTCAAAGTACATATTTTGTACATGCCTAATCAGAGATTTTTTTAAGACCAGATTGCTTGTTTTTCCACCTCCTTTTAGCAATCAAAAATTATCAATCTAGCCCAAGCTAGACACTCTAGGTGACTTACATAGAGCGACAAAGAGAGAGCAGGGTCTCTAAAGGGTAATTTGTCTACCCATTACATCTGGATGGGATGAATCACTCTCTGGAGATACTACCACTCTTCAGTGACTGCAGAAGTAACACAGATGACAGCTGGGACAACACTGCTTGATTCTTTTGAAAGAATCCTTTCTGATTGCTAAAGGCAGGTGACAGTCCCTGACCAGGTTGCTTCCCAGACTCACAGGTACCTACCGGAACTTGGATGAGCTGCCATCTGACCAGGAGTACAGGTTCTGACACTCTGTACTATTGTCTACCTCCTCCTTTTTCCTCCTAAGCCCTATCCAAAAATCTCCATCAGAAGCTAAGAGACTCTCAATAAATTTTTCAATCAGTCTTTGCTCTGCTTCTGTTTCAATACTGACTAGATGTCCGCCATCAGCTCTGCAGGCAAGGTGTGCTTCTTCATAGCTGATCCTGCGTGAAGCATCATGAAAATAAACTATTTTGTAGCATGGTTGCTGTGTTCCACCCCGGCAAACTGTCTGTCCTGCAGAAATGAAAAGAAACCTGTTACAGAAACTATGCCTGTTAGTACCAAAAGTGAAGGCCAATACTTCCATTTGGCTGAGTTTTGCACTGTACGATAGTTTATGTAGGAAATACAACACAGGTAAAAAGCCTCTTGTACTATGGGACTGGCAAGTGGGACCTCTGAACTTTTCTTACTGCACATAACAGTTTAGGTTGGTCTGCACAGCACTGTTCTCTCATGTCCTGCACTTCTCAGCTCCCTCATGAATTTTCTGCAATTTGAAGACCCTAGGAGTTCCTTACAAAGAAGCAATGCTGCGCCAGAGAGCAAGCAGACATGTGCAATGTTTTAAAAAGTGAGTTCCTTTACAAGGGTTCAAGGAGGCTTTTAAAAATTATTTTTAAGGAATTTAAAGGGCTAAAATTAGAGATCCTCTTACACAAGCAGAGATAATTTATCTTCTGGGGTGTATGTAATAGTTTCATGGAGTATATACTGCAGTGTATCAAGATGTGTTCAGACAGTCCAATTGTAAGCATTGCTCTGCACTGTAGACGTTACTGACTGCCCAGGAAGTAAACAATGTCTGTTTTCAGACTGTCATAAGCCAAGGACTTTCTCATGTGTGAAGCAGCATGGCTTATTTTGATTACAAGGAAAGCAAAGATCAAAGTGAAAAGATACATAATCTAAAATTATGCACTTCTGTTTCTCAGCAGAAGAGTCCCAATATTTAGACTGTGGAAACAAACAGTTTTGTTTTACTTGGTAAATATTTCTTTTCAAACACACTGCAGACACAATCTGCTAACCTACATGTTTTTACGTAAGAAGAACATGTAGCAACATTTGTAATGTACAGAACAAATGGGATGTGAGGACAGGTCATTATAAACCCCTCCATGGGATATATGCTGGCTTTGCTTTATTCTTATATGTTCCTGCATGGGCACTCTCTTAGAGTGGGAATTTAAACACCTTTTGTATTGGCATTTTTGAACAGTTACGTACGCAGAATCACAGAGCCTGCTAACACTGTACACACAAATTAAAACTGGCTGTACTGCAAAAGCAGTATTTAATAATACATCTCTAGGCATAACCTGTGTTTCTCTTGGTAACTTAACACTCATGCAGGCTGGGTGAAAAAGGCAGAACCCCTTACCTCTTCTCAGGGATATGTCCATTGCTATTGTGAAAGACATAAGAAAAACACAGACAGCACACTGTTATTAAAAAACTGCAGCAACTGTCTAGAAAGAGTGTCACAAACTGCCCACGGGTTCTTTTCTGATACACAAACATGATTTTTTCCCCATTAACTGGCAGAAAGTCTCTGTCTTATCAGCCAAACTTGCCATTGCTTTCAGCTAAGGAAAAATTTATTGTAGTTGATTACTGTCCAGACTTCACTGCCAGTTAGGTTCCCAAATATAGTTCCGGTAAGAGAGGACAATTGGATATGTAGCTATAACCAATGCTGAAAGTGTTCCTCGTATTTTCCCCTTATCTCCTCATTGCCTACCTGGGATCTGCCTCAAAGCCTGCTGACTTCAGTGAGCCTTGGTAATGTGAGACTAGGGATGAGTCAATTATACTGAGAAGTAAAAATTCATGAAAAGAAATAAATCTCCAACCCCACAGCTGGCAGCTGAGCCCTCTAACTCACTCCCACAAAAGTCCTACTGCCAGCAAGAGCATGGCAGAATTAAAAATTATATTAATAGATATAATAAAACTCCTTGCCTTGTGTTGGAATAACATGAATATCTCACAGGTGACAGCATTCAGGCTTTCTGATGAACATACCAGCCTATCAAGTCAGGCAGAAACTTGCCCCAGACTGGCTATTCTGTGCCCTAAAAGCAGACTAGACTACCTAGTTTGGGTACTACATCCAAAAATACTGCTGGTCCAACCTTGAGCTGCCATATATCTGTTACTATGAAAGGCGTCTAAGTAGGTGACATTCCTTTGTGCAAAACTGGGAGGACAGACCGATAATCAAAAGAGACTTCGTAGAGGAAGAGTAAGACAAACTAGCGTGGGCTGGAAATTCAGCCAGGCTGGTAATTACCACTGAGGGTGGGATGACAAGAGTAGTTCTGTTAGCCAGGGCAGCATTTAAGATTCCTAGAATGGAGGCAAAAATGCAATAGGGAGAGCAGAACGGTTTCTCAGGGGAATAGGCAAATGAAACTGGACAACCGGCCTGCCCCCTTCACGACCAGGTGCTCCCACCCACCGCGGAGGATGCGGACGTCTCCCTAGGGCAGGGCTAGCTCCCGCTGGGGAGTTAGGAGGGAAAAATCACTGCTCCAGGTAGCGCCCGCACGTCCTTGCCTATGTCGCGACGGCCGCCCCAGGCAGCCAAACCCTCCCAGCGCCAGAAGGCAGGCGACGAGTCTCGACGGGGCTGCGAGCCCCGTGGCCGGCTCCCCGCGCTCCCCGGCACTCTCAGCGCTCGCCCCGCTCCGCGGAGCCGGGCAAGCGGAGGGCCCGCCAGCCCGTACCCCCTTACCGCTGAGCAGCCGTGCCCCCGCAGCCCAGCCCAGCGCGGCAGCGCACAGGGCCGCGGCCGCCAGCATCCTCCCCGGCTCCGTCGGCGTCCGAGGGGCGCCCGGCTGGCCGCACCGCCCGGCCCCGTGCGAGTGGCCCGGGTCCAGCTGCCGGGCCAGAGGGGAGGGAGCCGGGAGGGGCCGTCCTCCGCGGAGGAGGGGCCGGGCTCGGCTCAGCCCCTACGCGGTAGGAGGCGGCAGCGGCGGCGAAGACCCCCGGGCAAAGCCCGGGGACGGGATCCGCCGCAGGCAACTGCCTCTCTCGCTGCGGGGCACACGCTAAGCCCACACCTCTTCCCGCTGCCTCCATTCTCAACTCTCCCCTGTGCCGCACTTCACACACCTCATCGCTTCTGCATGTTGCCCCCCGCTCCAGCTTTAGACCCTCCCTGTCCCACACGTAAACGACGAGGCGCGAGCAGAGGAGACACCTCCCTCCGCCACAACGTGTGAGTGAGAGAAGCCGCACCTGCAGGCCCCGAAACCAAAGGCTGACCCTCCCCGTTCTGATGCGCAGCTGCCTTTCAGAAACCGCGTCAGGGCAGAAAACAGAACACGGGAACTTTGTTCCAAAGGTTAATGAATGCTGAGCCTGCTTCCTGGTGGCTCGGAAGCTGGTGCACACCTGTTTCCGGGATCACTAGCTCTCCAGCTAAGATTTCAATGCCCCAGCGTCTAAGAGCTTTTTTGCAGGTTGCAGAAAGGGGCAGAGCACCAAAACGAACAAATGCAGGAGCGCTAAGAGCTATAGTTTCTGCTCACACAGATACTTGCTGGGGTCAATGTTTTAAAATAAATTAATGATTTTATGAAAGACTTAAAACCTAGACCAACTCTTGGGAGTCTGGTTAGAGAAACTATTTCTGAAATCAGTATCTTAGATAGAGACAGATCCTTTAAAATATCATTAAGACCTTCCACTCCAGGTCTCCAGAAGTCAGGAATCTCAGAGGTAGGTGTTGGAGCTGAACTAAGGCTATGGCTTTGCAGCATGTGTCATGTCTGTGGAACGCACACATCAATGGTATTCTAGAACCGAACTTTTACATTTCCTAAGTCCTTGGTGGTCAAGGTTTGAATTTAGTAAATAACTAGGCATTTGAGCAACTTTACAGACATGAGCAATTCAACTGGTTTCATGAACCTGACTCAGGACTAACATTTTGGTGAGACAGTTTTGTCCTTAATTTCATGTATTTCAGAAGACAAAACAACTCAAAGTGAGGTATGTCCACGGAAATGACATATGCATTTAACTATTTCCAAACTGTTAGGTAATACAATTGCAAATGCCTCAAATACAGGGAAGAACCCAGCATCTGAACTGGCTAGCCTGAGTTGTAAGACTGAAGCCAGGCCTTTATCAAGCCAATCTTCATTATCTTGATGCTCCACTAATACACTCATTCTTTGGAGAACGTTTGACAAAGGAAATCCTGTTTTGGGGAGTTTTTCCTTGTTTTGCAGACCAAAGTAACCAAAATAATTACAGTGTTTCTAGAAATTAAACAAAACCTCACCTTCTTTACAGCTGTAGGTATTTTTATAACACAGTTTAAAAGCCCTGCTAATCATTTTAGAAGTCTATCCTTTTTTCAGCGTGTTTGCATTCTAAATCCATTGGAAAGCATTTCTGTAATGGCTCTGAAGGAAAAAAAAAATTCTTCAATATATCCATGGCAAGTAGTAGCAGCATTATCAACATGCTTTCTTGAATTACTGGTGAATAAATATTCTGCCACTTGCATTTTACAGCCTCTCCCATATCAAAAGCACAACTGAGGAATACACTGTCATACAACAGCAGCAAAGTGATTACCAAAGATTTTGCTAACTTCAACAGGAAAATGGCAGTAGCTGACAGAAGCCTTTGTTGATCTATTTTTAACAAAGGTCAACTGCAAGCATTCAAACACTAGCTATAACACTCGATAACAAAACTTAGTGTCTTTACTGTGCAACCTTAATATTACTAGCCACAGACTCTTCTGTTTGACCTGGTTTCTACTTTTGTAAAGAAATTTCCTAACATAGCCATAGCAGTTGCTCTCCATTTATAATCTTGGTAAATTTAGCACACATGAAATGCATATATTCAGTTCAACAGCCTCTTCAGATCATAGAAGTGTGCCATTTGAAAGCTGTCTAGTAAGTTCAGATTTCAAATCCTGCAAGTCAAAAATCCCAGGGCCACAGATGTCCACCGAATACAAGTCTACAACTGCCCAGGTACATATTTTGGTGCTCAAATATTTTAGCATTAATATTTCAAAAGCCAAACTTGATGATATAGATTTATGCCAGTGTTAGCCAGGCAAAACTGGTACTTTAATTGAGGTAGAGGGGTGCACATGTGAGAACACCAGAAAAGAAAATGTGTTTTCCTGAAGCAAATTATATCAATATTTGATATCTGGCACAAACCTGAAGAAAATATATAGTCTATCTTCTTGTAAAAAGATGTAAGCATATGTCTTTCCAGTTCTAGAATTCCTAGCATCCCAAATGGTTCATTGACACTTTTGCACTTTATTGCTCTTTTCCTTTCATGCTGACAACTTCAAAATAACCATAAACGAAACAAGCATTTTAATTTCCTGCACACGGAGAAGGCAGTAAACTGAGGCCCCGCTTTGTCTCACAGTACATTGGTGTAAAATGCCAATAAATAACAGAATTCAGAGTGATTTTGAGCCTCAATAAGCAGCTATTGGCATACATTGCTCACTGCTGTAGTGCCAAGACAACAGGAAAGCAAGAGGACAATAAAAAACTTGGTGTTTCCAAGATCAACAGCAGTGCATTAGGAACTAACAGTTTACTAAGTAAATAAATTACATAATTTAAAATGTTTCTGAATTAAGCATTTATTTTAACTTTAGCAAAACAAAGAAATTTATGGGTAGGCTGACAAGTTTCTGCAAGCCTATCCACAGCCTTTGTCACATTCATGCCATTTCTCAGTAGGAGCAACTAGATATGTATTCAAAAGAGGAATGTACATGGCTTGAAGTCCAAGGCAGCATGCTTCTGATAGCAGGATATTTTTTCTGGGGCAAAGAAACACTTTATTCTCTTCATCAGACAATTTAGCTGAACTATTTAAGGGCCTTTACTGCTTCTTGATCCATAAGGTCAGCTTCAGACACCTTCTGCCTGCTGGAAATAACAGAACTATATCAGATAAAGTAAATTGTGGATGGGGCAGATGCAGCTGATCTACATGAAACATCAATTGGTTACAGGCACACTAATGTCATGAAAATGGTGTGGATTTTGACTTTTTGGCCAGTACTACAGAGAAGAGTCAGTGTGAAACAGCTGCTAGGGAGTGGAGTTCTTTAGCCCAGTCTATGTCATCAAGTCAGGTACTTATATGTGTATCTAAACACAGAGATGCCTTGTAAATTCCTAGCTATGTGTAGAAAGCAAAAATCACAGAACACTAGTTCAGAGAATCCACACAAAAGAATGCCCATACAAGTATCAAAACTTACAGGAAAGTTCACTGAGAAAAACTTCAAAGGCAACATACAAGCTAATAGAAAAAGCACATTTCATCAGGTGAAGTACTGCACAGGATTCATATTCCAAATTCCTCAGTAAGTTCTACACTCAGGCACAAAGCTGTGGGATGAAACCTTTTCAACACACACATATTGCATTCATGTAATTATATTGCTAAAGGTACATAGCTTATTGGGAGATTTTTTTGAAAGCTATTCCAATATAATTCCCAATAGGGATGTAATTATATATCAGTATAGAAGTGCTTTATACTAGCTTAATGCCTTTCTCTAAGGAAATGTTTTTTTTCTTTTTATCAGTGCATACAACTTTACATTGATCAGTTTGTAGATTTAAAGCAACACAAATTCATTACAAAAACCCTAAGCTGCTAGTTAAACAAAGCTAAAAAACCCAAAGCACTGAACTATTTAAGCTATTTCCCCTGAATACTGGTAAGGAAAAAAATCATTATTTTTATTTTTAAACACTTGGAAAGTGAAGGCCTATGAAAATACATACACAAATCATGAGTCTGCTGAAATCAGGAAAAATATGAGCAACAAGAAAAAAGAGGACCTAGTGAAGGAAAATAGAATCAGGAAGAGAGTGTATTCTGTCCATGGAAAATATTTTGACAAATGTAGCTCTTCTCAAATTACATAATATTTCCTCAGCCATTCATCTGAGTTGCCACTGGAAACAGGGATCATCTTGGTCAATACAGACTATAAATATTTTATGAGACATTAGTAAAATTGGTATGATCATATTTCCTAGTAATGAGTGCTAACACCATTAGGAAAAAAACAATTATTCTAATTAAATACAGCAGTAATCAATACCCTGTGCTCTGGGTGAGTTTGCTTCAGTAAATACAGAGATGCATATTCTTCAGATTAAAATGTTTAAAAGAAAAAATGTAGTATTTTAATAAACTGGACTACAGTTTTCTTCAGAGGCCATAAGCTGCTACATAAAGCATGAATCTTAACCCTCCCCATGAAATTAACTATCATTTCAGGTGAAAAGCTCCACCAGTTGTCCTTGGCACAGCTTCAAGGCAGCTTAAGCTTTCCTTCTGTAAGTATCTGATGATGGAAGGAAGCATTCTGTAGGTCGTTTCCTTATACCTACTCCTGCAGCTGCTACCTCAGCAGACATTACACCTTCAGCCTTTTCACTTGTTCCACATACTTGTATTTTTCTTTTATAGCTAACTTTGGAGGTAATAATTATACTAGAAATTAATTCCACCTAATGCCCAGTATTTTCCTGAGATACTTGCTTTCAAAATGAATTATTGTCAGTCATTTCTCAGCTTTCATATCCATATGTTAAGTTGGAAGGAAGAGGTAATCTGCAGATTCATTGCTTAGTCTTTAAGTTGTGGATATTCAATGACACCATCTTGCTTAAACTCGTGCCAGTGTGAGAAAAATGGCCTCACTTAAATAATTTAAATGGCATTCATTACAAAGAAGAAATTGCTGAATCAAGGGCTGTGAGGTACCTTGTCAGCATTTCCAAAGATGAGATGGTTTTTAGGAATAAAGAATAACTTCATAGTAAGTGTAGCTATTCTCTTTAACTCGTCACATTGTAGCTTAGCCCACGGCCCAAACGCACCTTTAGGACTGCCCTCATAGCTCCCACCTGACTGACACAACTATGTTTGAGGAAGGATATTAAGATTTTGGGATAGACAGGGCAGTGCTGATGTACTTTAAGGGTAGAAGGAACTGCCTCAGCTTTACAGTACAGAGTGGAAAGTATTAGCAGTAAATGTGAAAAGAATCAGCTACCCACTAGTTAAAAATAATAATCCTGTCTATCCTGAATTGAGAAATTACTTACATATACAAGGCCAGTTAAATATTAACTGCCTTTTAATCTAAAAAAAAAGAGAGGATCCCTTTGGCAAAGACAGCATAAAAGGAAAGCAAGTGCAACACTGCATATAGCCAAAACATGCTGTTGTAGTTTTGGTGGGGCAGTTTTAACAGCATTTGTATCATGCCGGAAGTCATGGACAAATGCCAGAAAGGAAAATGTCTGACCTAACATAATCAGATGGTCAGCACTCTAAGGCCTGAAGTTTGCTACAAATTAAGGAATCCTTCACCGCCTGGTTTAGCAACTGTTGCACCTATGTCACTGGCCTAAACTTAAGGGAAGTCTACTTCAGGTCATTTCACCCCACCTATTTCCAAAGCCTTCAGGTATTCTTGAAGGCTTAGTTTACCAGCTATATCTTACAGACATGTGTCTGATGACAGTGACAATTTCAACAGGGGTCCACAAGAATGGTGCAGTGCATCCAGGCAGAAAAATTTTCAGGATCAAACCCTCACTCTGGATTTGCGTGTCAGTATTAGTAAGGCTGACTTTCCAAAGAATTTGAATGAGTCATCTCATGCAGCATGACATGATGATGTAATATTCTGCTTTGGTGTTCTATTTTTGGATCTATAGCAGGGCAATAAACATGGAAACTTCTTAAAATTTGGAAAAATATAACCAAAGAAAGCATCCATACAGTGTGATACTACTGACAAGGTCACACTGGTGCTTCTTCCCTCATTCAGCCAAGACATGCACTGGAAAGGAACAGGCTTTCTGGTATTTCCTGGCCCTTTCAGAAATATGGAAACACTTTGACAAGTGCTCTTTTTCCTGACTTTCTAAATTCCAATTAGAATAGAAAAATTAAGGTCTTCATAACTTTTAAAAAACATCTAAGCTTCCACTTCTTTCCCTTAACCACTATTTAGAAATAAATGGAACATATATAGAAAGTAAAGGAGTAAAGTACAGAACTATAGAAGCAGACTTTCAGCCTTTTAATATCTAAATTTTATAATAATGGGTATTAATATAGGATAAAACTGAGTAGTTATTTTCAAAATAATAATAATAATAAAGCCAGAACATCTTTCCACCCAAAATAGGGCCTGACTATTTAGACAGAGGGGAAAAAAACCCAAAGCAAACTTATTTTAAGTATTTTCTTTACCTTACTTGATCAGTTTTGATCTTTGGTTTATGTGAGTGAGACATCAGCTCTTTCTAAAAGAGAGAAAGACTTATTAATTATCACTAGTTCATTCTAAACTTACTGTTTATCCTGGTAGACAGCTTTATACAAACACTGCACCAAAAGACTACACTAGCAATACTAAAGAATTTGGGATTTTTTAATGTGCTAATGTGGTACCTGAGTAGACCAGGGTATAAAACTCATATGAGTTATTGTGTCAGAAGGAAGGAGACTCATATTTTGTTTCAGGCCTAGCTGTAATGCATAGAATTTGGACAAAGCAGATATACTTGGGTCAGCATTTTAATACGCTTTGAGAAGAGGAAGTACTTAATATGAACCAACTTAAAAGCTTAAATAAGGAGGAAGAAAAAAGGAGGCTTTTATGTCTAAAATGAATATGTAATCTCTGAAAGTATCCTTTGAAATCTTGTTTCCCAAGTTACTTTTCAAATCACTACACTTATCAGCTTTAAAATTTCAGTTCTACTCAGTATTATTGAGTAACGAAATTGTATTAATTAGGACATGTAGTTCTTCAGAAGGACAGCTGTTTAAACTTATATGGGGTAAAAACTTATCTATCTCTGCCTTGTATCTTGTGAATTACAACTGAAGGGAAGAAGTGCCTTAATATAATACAGACCTCTTATTCTTGAATTTTCTTCTCCTGATAAACATCCGGCCAGGCCAAGCAAAACCATTATAAACAGTAAATCTAGAGTTCACTACTGATAATAATAAAAATCCCTAAATGGAGTTCTTCCTTTTATTGCTCAGATTTACTTTATGAGAGCTTTTTAGGGAGTAGAGCATGTGAAATCTGCAGCCAGTTTAATAACTGTGGCGGAAAAAGACTTAACTGCAAGGTTGAAGCAAACGACTTGAACTTCACTTACAGACTTAACTGCAAGGTTCAAGCAAATGATTTATTTGAACTTCACTTACAGACCTAACACGCCACTATTGCAGGTTTTACAGATACAATGGAGGAATGCACTACTGCAATTTTTAAGGCAAGAGTAGTACAGTATTACAACTACAAGTGTTTCAGAGACAACCACAAGCACACACGTGTTTACAAACTTAAAGCATAAACAATATTCACTTACCCCTCCAGGTAAGGGCTCTCAATCCCGGGGAAGCTACCTCGACTAGCATCCCAATCAAGGCGGGGAAGGGTTTCCTTCACAAGCCAACTGTATAGTTGGAGAAGTGACTCTCCGATTTCCAACCTGAATCTTAAGAGTTTTTATCCCCTGACTTGTGGAATAGTGTGTATGACTATGTCTGAGTGGATTATGATATATGCCTAAAGGGATTATGTATATCTGAGTGGAGTTTCCCCTTATGTTTCCTTTCCTGGTCTGTGATTGTTTGAATACACAAAGTTCTCATTTGAAACTGAAGCTGAAACCCTCCAGTTTTGGGGATTTTTTACCTTGCTTCCTCAGGCAACTGAATAGCGGTTGGATTGAGACTCAGGGCATACTATTTGTTAAGGAACTTCAAGGCTCAGTTCAGGTTTTGGTTCTTTGAATGGCATAGCCATTGCCCTGTTTAGTTTAGGGTTTGTGAGACAACCCAGGGCTAAGCTGTCTACACAGCTCCCTGTGAGTCATCTCTGCAGAGAGACGGGGCCTCAAGGCAATCCAAGGCTGGGTCACTTTTGTAACCACCCATGAGTCGCCTGTGTGCACTAGACACGGTTAAACTCATTTGTGAACTATGAGCCGGACAATCCACACAATAACTTTGTTATAAACTGGGTTTTAGTGTTTCAGTGGAAAAAACCCGAGAGACAACAATGAAAAAAATCAAAGCAACTAACAATGGACAGGCTGTAAAGATGCCTTTGGCATATTAAACTGAGAAATTTAGAAACTGACACATAGTTGTATTAAAATTGGTTTAATTTAAATAACTGAGGTCCTTTCATTATGTATTGCTATATAGAATAAAGGACCTTCAGTGAAGTGCTGACACAGCCCTTACTGCCATTCTGACAGCACTATAGTCACTGCTTCTGCTGTATTTCCCTTCTCAGTCCCAAGTTCTTCTATTTTTCAGGATTCCACACTTTCTCATATTTGCCTTGTTCCCTATCTGCCTCCACCAGTGAGGTCAGCTTCAGTTCCTGTGTGCTCCTCCCACAAGCATCTCCAAGTTTTCTGTGAAAATTTTGATGTACTAAGTATCCTTTTGAGATAGTTTGCAAGAAGACATGAAATCCATTCTCAATGACTATTCTATTCTGTTGTCTTGGAGAAAGTAATCAAAGCCAGCGTGTTGTAGCTGACTTAATTATAGATATACCCACACAAAAATAAAAAGTAGCATGAAGAAACAGTCAGTTATACCTTCAAACACTTTAATGTATTTATAATATCACTGTCTTACTCCTTGTGGTTTTCAGATTGGAAACGGTCCAATAGCCATATTTAGCTTGATTAAACTTAATTTAGCTTCTATGCCTATTGCTTTCTACTGTCTGGTCTGAGACTTTCAGAATCACACAGCCTACAGGATCTTCTTTGCTTAGGGAATTGGTTGAATAAAGCCAACTGTTCTGCATGCTTACTCAGTTCAAACTGAGGTGCTTTTGCTATGCAAGACTGATACTATGGTATAGTATGCAACACCCCATGAACCCTCATACACTGGACTATGGTCCTTTGAAAGCTGTTCGTATTGTCAGCATGCACGAACCTTGAGATGCATTCATAATAAAAAGGAATCAGACTTACTGCAATCCTTTCTTCTCTCTGTTTCCTCTGGAGAGCTAGTACTCCTTCTCTTCTCCTGGCCTGATAAGAAATATATTTACCACAATAAGCTCAGAAAAATAAATTAAAACCATGTAATACTTAACTTGATTGTAAACTTTAAATTCCTCATTGAAGCTGAGAACTAGAGTGAACATACAGCAGAAACAGGCATAACAGGTTACTGGATAAAGTACTTCGACTTTGCTTTCTTCCTGAGATCCTGAAAACACACCACTTGGGAAAGCAACCTTCTCTTCCCAGATTTACATGAGTTTTGAAATAATCACTTGCCTCAAATCAGAAGGAATCACTCCAAATGTCAAGAAGAATATACATACTAAAGTTAGCAAATACTATCCTGTAGCATCTTGCGATTATAAAATTGGGGCAATTCAGGACTCACATATGCATAATAACTCATTACAAAAACCTTTTCATCTGAGATGTGCAAACAGAGATAACTTTTGCCTTCATTATGTATCCTTGGATTAAGCCAGTCTCTGCTACTCTGTAGAAGTGATTTAAAACTGTGATAATTTCGAAGGTGATAGAATTTAGTCCAGTTTTGAGCTACAGAACATTTAATGACTCTTTTCAATCAATGGTCCAGGTTCTTCACTCTAGAAGAGAAGTACACATTCTAGAATTTGTTAAAGCTTGTCTCTTTACACAATTGGAAGAAAAAATCATTTCCTAGGGAGAATAAATTCCTACTGAGAATTTTTTAATATTCTGATTCCCAGACATCTGAGCACATCTGTATATTTTTGCCTTATGGAAATGAATAGCTTTCCGCTACAGTGAGACATCACTGTTTAAGCTGAGTAAAAGCATAATAAATCATTTTCATAATTTCCTAGCAATATGTTACGAAACAGACATTCCAGGAAGTATTTTGAGAAAACCCTCAACCAATGCCAGAACGGAGCACATCTCAGCATACAACTAATAAAAAAGAAAAGAAAAGGAGTTTCTTATTTGTTCTTTTCCATCTAGAAGTGGTCAAGAAAAGATGATGTATAATTGATGGGGAAAACCCCTGGTTTTTAGTGCAGTGTATTCTTTTGTCTGATGACAATTTCTTCCATGCAATTTGATTTTAGAAATTAAGCAATCTTCATTATTTAAAGTTGTTTCTTCAACAACCCTTTCCAAGTTTTAATCAGCTTTATGTCTAATAAAAAAAATTACCACTTTTTTTCCTCAACAGATTAATGTAAATGACAGCATAAAAGACAAAGCCCAAGCTCTAGATGTTTGAGAGTCCTGATATTGAAAAGTAACACCCACCCAATATTCTAGAATTCGAATTCTTATCCTTTACTGTTGTTCCCCTTTTCACAAAAGGAAAGTAAAATACCTGAGATGATAAAAAGAAAAGCAAAACAGAGCCACATCTTAGATCACAGTAGGAAGCTGTAGTTTTATTCACTAGTATGGGGAGTTAATGTAAACACAATACCCAAGTAAGGCAAGCAGTGCATGCCTAGGGGTGGGAACAAGGTTCAACCAAGAGACCAGATCATCAGGTAAGTTCATGGTGATGATGCAATACAAGTTCAAGTCAGGAAGGCAGTCCACAAGTCGGGCTCAGTGATGGTAACTTAGAACTTACTAACTAAAGGTAGCCAAATAAGACCAAGATCAAAAGAAAAAGTGGCCAGATTGGAAAAATATCTAGCAATACAAAGATTTATTCAGACAAGCTAAGCATTCCTATTTTAAATGCATTAAACTGATTAACTCAGATTTGCAGTGTTTATAATATTGAAATGTCTTTGTTAATCTTAAACTATCCTGTAGAGCCTGTGGGAATTAATGAATTGCAGAATGGTCTAGTGAAATAAACTTCCAAAAGACAACAGCTTTTTTGCCATGTGCCTCACTACTATTTCATATGAAATTAGCTAATGAATCAAAATAAGCATTTCTAATAAATTAATTCACTGTCAGTTTGTGAAATAACAGTGTTAATGCAGCTAAGCTTTCTTTCTAAAAAAACCTGTCCTTGTATCACTGTGGAGACAACATTCACTTCCCAGATCTACACAAAAGAGCTTCCAGGTTTTGCTCTCCCAGGGGACATGCTGCAGGAGCGGAATGTCTGAATCAAGTCTGAAATCTGGATTTGAACAGTAAATGACACCTATGACTGATAATAATGTGAACATTATTCTTATTTCATTCAGTGCATTAATTTTAATTTTCTTAGACTTACGTGAGAATTATAGCATGTCCTGTAGTTGTATAAAGTAATTTATTCATTGAAATTAATCAGTCATCTTTATGGCTGCCACATGCCCAAAGCTGCAAAACCTTGCTATTATCTATTGTTGCTGAATTTTAAAAAATTAACAGAAGATTCAGGGAAGTGTTGCTAGCTTCAACCAGAATTCAGAAAGAAGGCTAACTGATGATAATGGATGAGATGCATTTTGAAATTATTAATTCAAAAAGGAGGTTTGCTGACTTGCAGGGAAGACTTGCAGATCATTCTGCACCTCTTGCAGATTGCTCTCATCTGGCCTGCTTCCCAAATATAGGCTAGAGGCTTTTCAGTAAAAATGTGGAGTGTTTTACTAAAATGAGAAAAAAATCAGTATAATTACAGAGTCAGGCTGAAAATGTTATTACAATATTTAATACTACTTGTCTTAGTTTCCATTACTTGTGTGAATTGTATTCATGGTATATATGTGGAACACTCATTCACCAGTTAGATTAATAGGGGCTTCAGTAAAAGTTTATATCAGTGTCTCAACAGCAAGCACAACTGTTGTCTGCATCTTCTTTTTCTTGGCAAAGTAGTAGGAGAAACCCCAAGCTCTATATACTTGGTCCAATCCCACTGTTTTGCAGGAGATGAACCTTGGGTGATCTGGATACCATGTCATTTATTTTGCTTCTTTTCATGGCCAATTTAATGCTTGAGTCACTGCATAAACATGAGTATATATACCTCATAGCATGCTAAATTTTATTGATCCTATCCACCAGTTTCAGACTACAGGAACCGTTAACTAAAGTGCTGAGTGGGCAATTGCATGCCAGATCAATGTTAGCTTCTGTAAAACTCCACTAAGTCAGAAGGCTCTGCGTGGTCCAGAAGGATCCAACCTGAAAGGTGCTACAGCATCCCACTTACGCCTTCCTTTGGAAAGACAGCATCATCTATAAACTCAGTTTTGATGTTGGTTGCTAAAATCTACAGTTTGTTCTGCAGCTAAGTAGTTTCTACAAAATTTGAAATGGCTTGGTCTAGTGGTTCTTGAATTATACCTCTCTAAAAATATCACCTAAACCTGTCCCTGAGTGACAGGCTAAGGCAGAAGCATTTCTGTGAAAGCTGATTTAACAGCTGCCCACTACCAAATTTTCCACATCTCTCGCTCAATGAACTCTTGGCACTAGCTGCTGCTGGGCACAGGCTAATGGAGAAGATCTATTAATAACTAAGACAACTAAGAAATAAACTCACACTTTGAGCTGTGCTTCAATGTCTCTCTGCCAGGATTTTGTGTGTGAAAGTGCATTCAGCACTGGTGGTCCCCCCCCAGATTATCCACTTTTGAATCTGGGCACTGTCAGTTGGCTACTTTTAGATACTAAATCAGAACAGACATTATGTGCTTACTATGAAGAAATTAAGTACACAGCCTACTGCCTTCAGCCCTGCCCCAAGCCAGCATGACCCAGTTGGGAATAAGTTTAAGCTAACCATGAAGAAATGGGCTGCATCATGCAAACCACAGGGTAGGCCAGGTCCAGGCGATTTTCATTACTGTTCATCATGCCATTTCCAAAGTTCCGGTGTTCCACCAAATGACACATGGTGAATGGAAATATTTATGAAAAAAGAGTCAGGATTAATGGTTCTTACCTGCTGAAGAAATTTTTCTTTTACTTTAGTTTTCTCCATGCTTTGAGCTTTCAAGAGTGTCTCTTTCTCACTGTTTTTCTCACTTTCTAAATAAGACAAATGAGAGGCAAATAAGCAAGTGCTCCTACTACCACTGTCCTTCAGAGGGGGCAACTGAACCACAGTGTACTTTGGGGCCATTCAGGAAGTTAGTGATCCCAGGGTGTGGATCCCAAACAGTAGGTATCAGCTGAAATATCTCAGCTGTGCACACTAGGGGCTGTGGCTCTTCTGTCATCCAGAGCTTATTGGCATGAGTCATTATTCATTCCTGAGAATTAATTCCTTCCAGAAACCTAGGCAACAAAGGCTTAGCAAGATGGGGGCACGAAGTACTTCATACTTACTTCTAGGAGGTTGTGGGCCCTGGAGAGCAGTACTTCTCTCTGGAAAGTAAAGTCACATTAAGGATGCCTGGGAAGGTGTGTGTGTGTGGGTAGTGCAGGGAGGGCACAAGGCCTCAGAGAGGTGTGGGGGGTCTGGAGAGGGTGCAGGGCTCAGGCAAAAGGTGTGGGGTCCCCGGGAGAGCACAGGGCCTTGGGAGGATGTGTGAGGCCCAAGGGAAGGTGTGGGGGCCCCAGGAGATGTGTGAGGCTCTGGAGAGGGGCCCTAGGAGGAGCTTGAGGCCCTAGGTGAGGGGCAGGACCCTGCAGAGAGATGTGTGGCCCCAGAGATGGTATAGGGCTGCAGGCAGGGTCTCCTCAGAGGGCAAGGTCCCCTCACCGGGCAGGGTCCCCTCACGTTCCAGGGTGGCAGGGCCTAGACAGGACTCGAGCGGTGGTGGCAGCACAGCTGAGGTCCAGAAGGTGCGGGCAAAGCCCACGTTGGCTGGGCTTGAGCCAGCAAAGACAAGGGGCCCGTCGGGCGCCATCAGATGTTGTTCTGTCTCTGTCCCTGTGGCACCGCATGGGGCTGCGTCGCGGTGTCCTCTCTCCATGAAGTGGGCCTGCCCAGCTCAGCCTGTCTGCTCCTGCCCTGTGCCAAGAGGAAGCAAGAGGACAGCAGGACCCTGGTGCTGCTCGTGCCACTGACACATCCCTGTCACTGCCACCTGCTGTGGTAGGTGACCTCTCTGCTGGGGCCCTTCCCTTTTCCCTACCGTCACTGGCATCTGGGTGCCAGGAGGGAGGACTGTAGTGAAGGGGTGAAACGGTCTCAGAGGGGACACAGCAGCACAGACATGCCTGGGGAGCCTGGACCCAGCTGCAAGGTAAGGGACACACTGCCTGTCACAGTAAACATGGAAGACCAGAAGGCTGACCACTTTGTACATCTCATTTCAAGTGTCTTCAGGCCATTTTCACTCAAGTCTAGCCTCAGGCCTCTTTATGAACAGGAAATAGCTGCCACCACAGGCCTCAATTTTATTTATTCAACAAGACCAAATGGAGGTAAATGTGAAAACAGTGGCCTAGACAAGTGTAAGGCTGAGACAAGCACAACCAGAATGGGAGCTGATGTTGGCAAATTTTGGGAAGAAAAAAACCCTTTCAATTTGTTATCATGTTTCTCAGTGTCCTGTATGCAAAACAGTTGTGAATGGAGTGTATCGCACAGTAAGGTGCAGTTAAATTGGCTTGACAAATGCACTGACGTCTCTTGCATGTGTGACAGGCAATTCAGTACATTTAGCTTCTTTTATTCCACTGTCTTGCCTGTCTATTAGATGCTTCTGCAAAGAGGTTAGTCAATCTGCCTTCTGTTGTCAAAATTTCCATGCATCTGATTTCCATTGAGGTATCTTCCAAACCTTTTTACCTGGCTGTGTGGCTAGTGATTGTTACTTTTGGCAATCAGCTAACTACACTGCCTAGTAACTAGGCTGATGCAAGAGATGGTTCCCTTTCAACTCCTACTTTGATGAAGACTGGGTTTTGTTAAAAAAGAATCTTAGAGCAGGTTCTAGCACTATTAAGTATTTTCTCCATTGTTAAAATTCTTGAATGTTAAGTGGTCAGAGTAAAAAACATTTATAGCATACCGTGAGTTTAATATCTATTCATTGCTCAAACCTCCCTTCACTTACTAGCTTGTTAAATAAGACAGGAAAAAGAAATGAAAATTATTTTCCCAATACCTGAGAGTTAAACTGAAGGGTACAACCAAAAAAATTCTTAGTCCAATCTTGGTGCATAAACAATTAACTATACAATAAATCTTCATGTGGCTAAACAATTTAAACACAACAGACAGCAGTATTGCTCTGGGAAAGTTCCTAAGGATTTTAGCATCAACTTCAAGAAATCTAAGACTTTGCTTGATATTGCCAACATATACCATATGCTTCTGCTGTACAGCTAAAACTCTGGAAATAAAGCTGTAAATGAATAAACATTATTAATAATTTTGCACTAGGAATAAGGATGTCGTAAGGAAGTTTTGTGGTGCGTTTTTCTATAATGAGGTTGTAGCAGGGCATCCTGTGCCTTGTTTTGATGGCAGTGAAGTTAGTGATTGCGAAGCAATGGATACAATCAGCTACCTACACTGCCTACAAACCAAGCACTACTCTTGTGATAGGGTCATGGCATTCAAACCTAGAAAAAAAGAAAGCACTTCCCATAATCATATTAACATACTCTTTCATTGCCTACTAACCAAGCACTATTCTTGTGATGGGGTCATGGCATTCAAACCTAGAAAAAAAGAAAGCACTTCCCATAATTATATTAACATACTCTCTCCAGCAAGCAATTGACAATAATGGAAAACATTGGTCATATCAACCTTAATATTATTCTACTAAATCCAAAGTCTTTATATCACAAATTAATTGTTCTTAATAATTAAAAACTGCAGTGGATGCATCACAAAGATAATTTCAGGAGTGCAAAGACAAAGCAATGAAATACTAAAATTGAAATTAATATAATGCACCATAATGGAAATGGGAAATGACAAAAACCTTGGCATGCAGTCCTTGCTGCACGAATGTGGACTAAGTGGTAGCTGTATGCAGAGGTGGAACTGCAAATAGAGCTGCAAATTTGGGCCAAGACAAAATGTTCAACATGAATAACATCCTACCTGGTTTACAGGATGTCAGCTGTAGTGCTTATGTCACAGTGATCTGACTTATCTTTGTTCTCTAGTTGGGGCATTGGAGTTAATATCCTACAGCACAGGTTTCGAGCAATTTCCATTTAAAGGTTTTCAGAAGAAACTGCATGTTACTACAGCAGCGGTAAGAGTGGTAGAATTTCACTAGTTCCCTGAACTTCAGAAACCTTTTTTTTCCAGAATAATATAGGAACACAGATCGTGCTGATAGTCAGATGTCAGGCTGCTCAAACCTTTCACACTAATTTGTGGTGGCTAAAGAAATTAGCAAATCTGTTCTGCAGAACAAAACTGAATATGTGTAAATAGTTATAATCAATTATGCTTTGTGTCTAATACATGTGTATGCAAATAATAATGTGATAAAACTATTTTATATGGATTTATGAGGCTATTCCTAAATCAGGAATGAGATAGAGTCTGTGAGGTTACAAGCATAAATTTGTCTGCAAATTAAACAATTTTGCTAACTTTTAACCATAAATGCCTTATTGTTAAAATGCATAAAAAGAATTCAGGACTTGCCCTCAAGAAGCTTACCTTGTAATAATCCTGATAAGGACTGCATTTATATTAAAACGCTTAAAAAGATTCAGTGGAAAGGAAAAAATGGCTAGCTTCTTCACTCTTCATTTCCTTCCCTTTTCCATGGCTAGCACAGCAACGTATTCACTGGGCACCGAGCAGTCTTTCACTGGCAGACATGTCTTGGGGGATGGTTCCTTAGGTGGCCCTTGGGTGCCCCATCTCTTCCACTGGGACTCCTAGGTTGGAGTGTCCCCTGTCTGGGCTGTGGGTCAGCCCCATGCCTGTAACCTTTGTGTACACTCTGTCGTCATGGTCACTCAGCTGGGGCTTGTGCATGGAGACTGGACCGTTGCTTTGAAACATGCAGATGGGTCTCCCTATAGGAAGCTTTGTTGCGAAAGAGGTTTCTATGGGCAAAGTCAATACGGAGCACACATGGGAGCTTCCGCCCTGCTCCTGTGGACAAATGGCTACAGGTTGTGTCACAGACATGGAAGGTGATGCAGGCTTTAGTGTCACATGTGACAGTCTGGGCACATGCCTCTAGGCTGATATCTGGATACTGGGGCTTCAGCCTGGTTTTATTCATACCAGGAGTCTAGCTGCCATAGCAGGAGGCCCCAAAAAAGACAGACTTAACAGCTCAAAAGAATGAATGGCTTGTGCTCCTGGCACCGGGCTGCACTGGGAGGCACATGCTGCACATCTTCACCTAACCGTCACCCACACCACCTCTCTCCCTATCTCCTGGGGGCCTAGCCAGCCATTTCTATATGCTTGCTCTTGACCTGTCCAGCTCGCTGCAGTCCTCTCACTCCCTTGCATTTCAGGTCTTGTTTCTCTAAGTAACCCTTTGCTCTTTTCTTCCTCACAATCGGCACCAACACAAGCCCATCCTGCTGCCGCTTATGTTTGGAGAGCATAAGTCAGATAGATAAGCCCGTATGGATTGGTACAATGCTGACTATCCCCACTGTGTGCTGCCCTTCGCTCCACGCCAGCCACAGCGGCAACCGAGGCAGAGCGGGGGAAAAGATGTTTTGTGCTCTGCATTGCCCCTTCTTGTGTTGGAGGAGGAACTGCAAGAGAAAAACAACATGCTCCTCTCTGGTATGTTAGCAACAGTAGCAAGATGTGATTCTTAGCTGGTGATGTGATCCACAAAGACTGTAAGAATAAGACTTTCAAGAGTGTCTAGTGATTTGGGGTATCTAATTGACCTGAGATGCTTTTGAAGGGCTTGTCCTTCAGAAATTTCTGGGCATTCTACGTCTTTGATAACTGCATACCTCTATAAGGCCCATCTAAATTGTGTCCAGCTGGATGGCTCAAATCTCTTGTAATTTCTGGCATGCAAATAGGGAGGAAGAAAGAACTGTAAAAGTAATCAACACTCGAGTACATTGTCAGAAAAATTTACAAGGCTACAGCAATAGCTCTTAGACTACATATAATAAGCCCAGGTAGCTTTACAGTCTTTCCTTTGCTATTTAATTTTAGAACATGCTAGACCAGCACCAGTCTTTTTTTTTTTTTATAAGATTATTTTATTGCTTAAGTTGCTGAAGACTGATGATCTAAATTAAATTCTAGCAAAATGTGGTGCTCAAACACTTAAAATCCTCTTCAAGCAAATTTAAGCTTCATATATTGTAATATGAATAGAATTAGAAGTATTAGAAGGTGCTAAACATTGCTACATAGCCCCATGAACTGCAGAGTTTTTCTCTTCTGCAAAGGAAGATGACAGTTTACAGAATGAGGGTAAAAGCAGGTCCTGAAATCAACAGTTAAAGATGGAGTTGTGACACAGAACATCTTCTATACTTGTGGAATATGCCTCCTTAGCGGTTACATCTTATCTCCAGCATCTGCCCTGTATGACACTGTTTTCTCATACCATCGTGGTTTGCCTGCTTACCTGCACAATATGGGTGTTCTCACAGACCTTGTTTTAAAGACCTTTTACACCAGCAAGTGCTTTCCTTGGGCAGGAGGCTCCTCCTGATCCATGTAATTAGCACGGTCATACTGTCTTATGTGCTTTGTATAATAAAATGCAGTACTCATGGTAAAATCTTTAACCAGAAAAATTACCTGTAAGTACCTATCACTTAGGTTTTTACAGAACACCCACTGCATAACAAAGTAATCAAGTAAAGATGAAAACCTTATTCGGAATATGGTTCATTTCTGAAATACCTATTCTTAAGCCCTCTCATCAGGCCCAGAATGTGTCTACTTATATAAGCTGAAAGGGAAGAATCTGTGAGCAATCAACATACTAAAATTTTAGTTTGTGGCTTTACTTGGAATCAGTTTCTGTCTTATTTCAGTCAAAAATAATTCTTTGCACAGAGACTGTATGATTTAAATAAAGGTGTAAGTTTTTAACATCCAAATATGAGGTTTCTTCTGCCCTCCCATATAATGGCATAGCCAATTGAATTGGTGCTGTGTTCATGCAGCACTACTATTGTTTGTGCATTGCTGTTCCATGATACTTCTGAATGTGATCAGGACATTATATAGCCTGACAAAACAAATGCAAAGTGCTTTTCTCTAAGAAGATTTTCACCTAGGGTATTTTCCCATATGGAAATAACTCAGGCTTACTGATTTTTATAACAATAGTTATGAACTTCAGCTGCTTACCTGGAGTAATTGTCTGTCATCCATCATCCACAAAAATCAAATGGCTTGTAGAAGCAAGATTGCTACTAGCAAGCTGCACTTTGTTATGTTAGTTCCATGTACTCGATCCTTTAAAGCAAGAAAACTGCAAAAAATTCTGCAGGGGTGACTCTTGCCAGTGGTGTGTTTAGGGAACCAGTGTTTGCTCTTGGTTTGGCCTGCAGTTACTAGAGAAACTGTGCCTGACTCTTTCTCTTTGTAGTTCATGCCTAGGCTTGCCTGGTGACCCAGGAGACCCATAATTTAATCTAGCTAAGAATGCTTGTGCTGAGTTAGGGGCCTGATCTGAATCCCACTGAAGCCTTTGGGCAGATTTCCATTGACTTCAGTGAGCTCTGGATCAGTCCCATGAAAGTCCAAACACTGTAATGCAGTGGGTTTTTTCCTCTTCCTAATAAGGATTAAAAAACAACAGCACCATTTAACAAAAGGTGCAAATGTCTACTCATTTATCTCATCCATCATGTCAGTCAGAACCCTTGGCTATTCATCATGTTTTTCGCAAAATCTGATGGGATGTTAACAGTTTCTGTTTGGATGCAACTGGGAATGAGTGGGAGCACAATTTGTTGACTGTTACTTAATGGATCTCACATTGGGGTGGACTGCTCAAATTTTGGTTTTGACATTTTGTTTCTTAGCTACTTATTATACAAAGGGAGTACCAGGGCTATGTTTTCTTCAAGTCAGTGGCAACTGACAGCATTATGAAGGATTCGAGTTCAATGAATCTACCTAGTTAAAAGACCCAGTTTTTCTTGTCACTGAAATGGGAAGCCACAAACACTCTCTGCTTTTCTGGTTTCTGTGCCATTAACAGAAATACTTTTGAACTCCTGCATGACATTAAAAATACAAAGTTAAAAAGTTCTCAGAACCTTACTTCTGTTTCAGTGACAACCTTAATGATTACAACCAACTGGATGAATTGCCAGGAACTTTGCTTAAATTTTCCTGTGTTTTTTGTTATAAATGTGTGCTGTTTGGCCTGGAGTTTGCCTCCTAACATCCAAGAAATAGCACCTTATTATGTGACTGACTGCACTGCTGTAATCTGGTTTCTCAGGTGAAGAGTTTGTTTACTGCTGACTTGCAGTTTATATGTTAACCATGGGAACAAGTAGCTCGACAAAAGGAAGTGTTGTAGGGATTCAGACTAGTCTTTGATTGTTCTTTGTAGAATCTAGTCACTTCACTGTTTTGTCACAGAATTTCCTAACTCACAGGGCCTGCCTGGACAAGTTGGAGAAAGTAGGAAGGCAGGAGACAGTTTAAAGTCCCATCAGCTCATGCGTCCCGCTGACCCAAACCAGCTTGGCATTTATTGAGGAAAAGACGGTAACTGGATAATTCCTGAGACTGAACTGTGTTAGGGTCAGAACCCACATGGAAATTATGATCAAATTATGGACTCCAGGGCAGGCGATGGACTCCCTATGATGCCTGCTGCTGTTTTGCAGTGGGAATGTTATTTTAGCCTTGATAGTTCAAGAATAACAGGAAAAGAAGGTTTATAGGAAGAAGTCATATCTTTTATTAGGTTATAATATGATATTGTGAAAAAATGACATGAAGGCAAAGAAACCAGACTGAATAGCAACTTCCTAAGCTTTGTCAAGAAAGACAGCATCATCCCTAGAAGAGTCACAATCTGTATGTCTGTGATTGTGCATGAAACCCTCAGTGGACTAAACTGTTATTGAGAAGAACTTCAAAAACTGTAATTATGTGCACTATCTGTCATTTTTAGGTGGCAAATCTTGCTCTCATTTGATATTTTCCTGGATACTGATTTTGTCAGCAGAGTTAAAAAACCCCAGATCTGTGGTAGTTGCTCCCAGCTACATTTTCTTAGAAATAAAGACACTAGGAAAGGGATCAGTTCATTGCATTTGCCTCATACTTTGCATGTATCCCAGCTTTTTCCTCTGCAAAGCCTTGGGATAATTGTTCATAACTCCAGTAGAAAATTCTTAGACATTTAAGATACTTCATGAAGCAAGTGTAATCTCTTGGGGAA